>NC_048926.1:17751934-17825863 GCF_011077185.1 Oxyura jamaicensis | reverse complement strand
AAGAAAAGAAAAGAAAAGAAAAGAAAAGAAAAGAAAAGAAAAAAGAAAAGAAAAGAAAAGAAAAGAAAAGAAAAGAAAAGAAAAGAAAAGAAAAGAAAGAAGAAAATATTTCAGGAAATGATATTTTGTATTGAAATATTTATATGCCAGCAACTGAAATAAATCTATGTGCAAAGACACTAAAGATGCAAGTTAGTCTTGTGTATGCTGGGGAGAGGCTGAGAAGCGGGAGCTCAGGAAAGCTGTGCACTGCTCCACTCCCTGGCTGCAGTGCCACAATGCCTGCCTTCCATTAAACTGTCCTCCTGGTGGGGTGGGAATTCTTGTGTTCCTAAACCACTCATGGACAATTCATAAACATAATGGAAATTAAATTCATTGAATAAAATATGTGCTGTAAGTTAAGCAATTGTCTCTAGCATGTTCTCTAAAAGCTTTGTCCATTCAATTTCAAATGGTTCCAACGACAGATACATGGATATAACTTCTGATTTCCTCTGGCCCTCAGGACACTAGTATCTGAGTACTTTACCATCTGTAGCATATTTATTCTCACAAGACTACTGTGATGTAGTGAGGGACTATTAAATCCATTTTAGGGATGAGGAATAAGAGCCAGAACAATGCTGCAATCAAATAGGTGATCTGTGCTTGAGTAGGGTATGAATTGCAGCCTTCCTGATCATAAACTAAATCCTTAATTACTTCATTCCCACCCCCAGTACAGTCTTTGCTGGGAGTTTTTTCAAGCTGGGAAATTCTGCTGAGTTGGCAAAAATTCTATGAAAAAGATCTATTTATTTATTTATTATAGTCTATAGGGCTTTTTCCCAGAATGGAAGACTGAAAGGAGCTGGAGAGTGAAATCTGATATATTGGGAATAGGTTTACAATCATAATGTGAAGCTAACTTTCGTAATATCAGTAAGGTAGAAATACAGGGAAGGCCTCATGGAAGGAAGGGACAGTAGACTTTCCTTGTACCAATGGTAAAAAAACCACAGGAGTTCTACGTTTCACTTTTCAGATCAGATCAAAATCAAGCACGCTAGATGACTATTACCCAGCACAGTCCACTTTCCTTGTAAGAGCTTCAGATAGAGTTGGTTTTCAAGCCTGACTTGTAATTCTGCCTCTGCTGCCCCTTCCTGCCATTTGTTGTCCTCAGAGTGTGTAGACCTGAAACAGTTTTTATCTAGGCACTAGATCAAATTACACATATCTAATCTGCTGTCCATTGCTGTTACTTTTCATTTTTGCTAATTTCCAGAAATTCTAGATTCTCTAGCTGTATTATATTGCTTTTGTTGTTGTTGTTTTTTGTTTGTTTGTTTGTTTTACTTCACCTCCCTGCTTTCTGTCATCTGCAATCTTAATTGCTGTAGCTTTACTATCCCCTTCCAGTGAATCAATATTGACATGCAATGAGACTAATTCCTATGACAATGCATGAATAATTCATCAGCAGCTTGACCTATTGCCACTAACTGTTACTCTTTGTTTATAACCCTTCAGTTAATGAATGCTCTACTTATGTGCTTACTCACTTCCAAGTCAACGTACATTAATTTTCCAAGTTTTCAAGAAGCAGCAAAAAAGTTCCTTTCTTATATCTGACTAGATATACCCTAAATACAGTGTCATAAAAATAATTTACGTGGACTTTCATGCTAATTCTGTATCAATAAACTGAGGATGCTATGATCCATCTATCTCTCCCTGACTATTCTCATATGACCCTTTTCATTTTTCAATAATGCTTTGCAGCAAGAGTATATGATCAGACTTCAAAGTGTCCATTGCATCATATGAGCCCTCTGATAAGGAGTGCTGTTAACCCACAGCAAATAGACGATTCACAAAGGAAAAAAAAAAAAAAAAAAAAATAAAAGGAAACAAACAAACAACTTTAAGCTATTTCCAATGAGTTTGCAACTAGTAAAGGCTGGGAGAATACACACAGTGAATTACTATGGCTCAGATTACTTTTGACAACTTAATTGTACTTTTGAAATCAAGGGTGCTAAGTCTGTGCTGTAAATGCATTTGCTTTGACATTTACAGTATCAACATATGTATACATACCACTGAAAGTAAATATAGCACCAGTTTTGCCACTGCCAGCTTTTCTATTGCACTGAATGACACCCTGACTCAGATTTGGATGTGATAAGATTTCACCTGGACATAATGCCTTTTTGATTGAATTGCATCAGATGGAAGAGTTAGGATTGTCCAGTACTTTAGGAGAAAATGCGAGCATTTTGAAGAGGGCTTTTAGTGACTAACAGCCCTTAAATTGGTAACTTTCTTTCTTTCTTCTTTTTGTTTGCCCCTGCTGCTTTAAGTACTGTTTCTGAGAAAAGGCAAAATGAAGTCATGAGAAATGAAAATGAAATACTTATATCTCTATTGCTGATTCATATATTTACAAGAAATCTTTTAATCACGTTGACCAAATACAAATGCTAATAATTAGATCTGGCCTCCCTAAATATTCCCATTATTGTTTCCTATGAAACCATTTTTTCTTAACTTCCCTTCCTCAAAAAGCTGTTATTACTGGCATGGTATGGTTTACCCTAGTCTTCTCCAGCAGTGACTACATTTCAGTGGTGGGTGAAGAATGATTTTTATATGAAGTCTGTAAAACTCTTTGGGATCTGTCATGATGAAAGGTACTCTGTGTACAACACTATTATTAACTTATTATATTTCATCAGGTTATTCTATTTCACATCATGTCACTCGACATGAAAAACCCTTGCCAAAAAAAAAAAAAAAAAGCAGTGCAATATCATCAATTGAGAAAACAGACTTTTTCAAAAGGCAATGTAGCATGCAGATAGCATGGAATTCCCCGGGAGTTCAGGCTGGCATTGCTATAGCATGGGACATCTGCAATTTCAGCATGTATTATGTGTAAAACGCTTATTTTCTAATGTACCGTGGGATGAAGAATAAGAACTGAATTAGATTGTTAAGTATGCTTAATATATCAATTTTTGAATTAATATATCTTCAGAACTACTGGAAATGATAATTTATATTTTATTAGTTTATGCAGATGGATGTAATTTGGCAAATTCTGAAACAGTTCGTTAAGCTTTTTAGCAGTCTTAATAAAAAACATCTGAGTCTTCTTAAACGGAAAGCTTCTATTCAATTGCTCATTATTTTAAGAGATAAAATAACATCATTTTTTATTTCCATTTATTTTGCTGAACAGTCAGTGTTTATTAGCAATATTAATCCCCCTTTTTTCTAGTTAGTTCTTTGTAATGTTATATATTGTACCAGGTAGTTTTTGTCAAATTTATAGAATGCTGTTTCATCTAAAGAATAAATGCAATGAAGATCAAACTTGGGTCTGAAAGGTTTTTGATGGTGACTTCTGATGGTGACTCCTGAAATCCTAATCAAATTCTCCCAGCTCTGATAACTTTGTACACGTATTCAAAAATAGCTCGTTTTAAAGAAGGAAACTAGATCGAAGTGAACAAGATGAAATGAATTTTGGAGTAAAAAAAATAACACCAACACTATTGCTTGTCTTGCACATCTTCACACAAACAAACAAGTACTAGTGTGATTAATTTATTGTATTCCCAAAGCCTCATAAATCTACAAGACTTCCGTGACAAAATAATGAAGAATTTTGTTTTGAAGGTTGTAGTTAGTATTCTAGCTTAGCAAGTTTCCTTTCCTTAAGGCTGCTGTGGACTTGTTCCAAGCCCTAAGCAAGAGGCATCACCAGAAGAAGCCAGGACTCTTCTTACAGTCTCAGGAGCCACCTCCTGCTCTGGCCACTTTGGTGATCTGAGGAGCACAGCATGCTGTCCCCTCTTTGCCTTGCACATCTACGCTTTCCAAACTATCACATGGCCCTAAATATTATCCTTTTAACCGAAAGGAATGCTGCTCAATATGGAACAGATTCTTTGGTAAGTTATGCTGTTAGGGACACAGGAGAGTTAAAACTGAATGAAGGTGATCCTTCTTTGCACATGTCTTGTTCTGGACTGTATTTTTCTTAGTCCAACTTAAAACAAACTACTCAAAATTAGGTGAGACTCAAGCACCTCTTTATAAGGCTCTTTATGGGCAAAGAAGCAGCTAGTAAATGCACTGTGGCCATAACCTCTGCAACTGCTGACTCCGTATCACCTCTGATGGGATAAGAGTAGTATACAGTTAAAGCTGTTAATGTTGCTGTATGCTAAGAGGCAGGTTGTATTCTCTTTGCAGCTCTTCTGTAAATGCATAATTATGCACTGTTAAAATTGAAATAAAAGCCTATGCTAAAATAACATATACATTTAATTAAAAAATAAAGGTTTCTGATTTCAGCAACTGAGACAGCTAGACCGTAATATTTTTACCATGCTTCTGTTAAAATCACATAGGGTATTATTCTCAGCCCCCTGTGGCTGTAAGCACAATGGGTGGACTGAGCATTCGCTCTGCATATGCTACTTGGCTTTAAGTCAGACTTCTTAACAGTATCTCAGTGGCATTTCCCCAGGCCAATTTCTTTTGTTGTGCTTCTCTTTTACAGAAAAATTAAAAAATAAAAAATATATATGTCACTGAAGAACCACATGAGAAACAGTTTTAAAAATGTGACATATCCTTCATCTCTGTAGAAATGCCCCCAGTGTTTCATCTTAATGAAAATATTGTAGGGCTGCATTGAAATGTAACTCATAAGAAATGCAAGCACAGACTCAGGAAAAATATACTCACTATTATAGAGTGAAGTATGTTGAACTCCATTCTTTCACTCTGAAATGACTCTTGAAAGAGAAGAAAAACAGCAAACGTAAAGCAGTGAGGAAGAAGGTTAGGAATCTCCAGCAGGAGACAGAGGGGAGCGCTGGGCAGAGGATGCTGAATAGTCACCTGCCTTGATGCCTTGTATGCTGGCAATAAGAGTGATTTTAAGACATTTGTCCACTCATGCCCAGTAGAAGAAATACCATGAGCCACTTTATTTTCCAAAAGCTGGGTTAAGCTAATCCACAGTAAGCCTTTGCAAATTGCAGTGACTGTGATCTTTTTGGTAAAAAAATGTGCTCTACTACTACTTTGCAGAGCTGCCCTTAAGAATTAACAATTATTTTACCTGTAAATCAAACAAATCTGCCAGTTACTGAAAACAATAATAATAAATACAATTGACTAGCAAAAACAGCATATATAGGTAATAATAAAACAAACACATCTCATACATTAATATTTATAGAGACTCTTTTAGACCTTGACCATTCTCTTGGCTTAAGATTTGACTATTCCAATATATTTCCTATATAGTTTTAATCTTCAGTTAATGGTTAGAAGTTTATTTTTTGTTTATGAAAATTACATGTTTTTTATGGATCAAGAAAAAGGCCTTAGGAAAAATGCAGGGATGGAAAGGAGGGGAAGTGCTCTGAATGTTGATGGAGAATTAATTCAGAACTCAATTATTCCAGGCCTTTAATGATGTTTTCTTTCTGGAAAGACATTTGAGTTATTTCAGTGATGTGACCCTTATGGCACCGAGGACAATGCTTTGATTTTCATTTTTTTTCTTTACTATGCTTTCTATCTTTTTTATTTGTTTTATTTATGTGTCTTCGTTACATATCAGATGTGATGTTTAAACTGCTGTAATTAGCAGAATTTTTTCTTTCTCACATTTAGTTTATTAATGTCGTTACTCACATTAGACTGTCTAAATATTTTGAGAACTCTTCAGGGATTGATGGAGAGCAATTAATATCAACTGTTGATATTCTCTAACTTTTTTCTTTTTTTTTTTTTTTTTTTTTCCCGTGCTAACAAGATCTTATCATTAATGAAAATTAAACAGATGGGAGAAGGAAAAGAATTCAAGTCATTCGGATCAGGATTCAGAATCCAAATGCCTTCAAAGATGTGCTTGGCTGTTTTGGTTTAGCTTTCTGCAGTGACAAGGATCATCTGAGGACTTTGGATTTGGATCCAGGTTTGGATTCTTTGGAAATAAGCTTCTCACAGAGGCAAAGATAAATACAAAAACTTACACACCAGTTTAGACTGGACTGAGCTCACCTCTGGTTGCATATTTATAAAATTAATCTGGTTTTAGAGCAAGGTTAACACTAGAATGATCATAGATAAAAAATAGATGATCAGAGACAAACTAAGAAACCTGTATGAAAAACCTCTAACAAAAAACTAAACAGTACTGCTAGATCCTGCTCCCTCTTCTACTACCTAGTCTGATATGTAAGATCGGGACAGTAATTTAATAACATTTTATGGATGAAGCAAAACATCTTCTAGAAAACATTGAAATGTTATATGCTAAAAGATGCTTTCCTATATCTAAGGAGATTAATGGTGCCCCTGAATTTAAGTTCAGCAGTTAAAAGGAATGCACCAAGTCCACCGAACATGCACATGCACAAAAGCTGCAGAAAGACAGGCAGAGTCCCATACTGCTGCAGGACTTGCTTTCCCTCATACTAAGGTCTTTTCTCCCCAGAAATGTAGGTAATGCCTGATAAAACTGACAGGAGCTACTGCAAGTTCTCTGATCCCAGGAGTGTGGGAGGCCAGTGAGATGCATCTAGTACTGACTGACAGTTATTACATATTGACAAAATGATAGCCAGGTACATGATATTGAAATAGTGAATCAAGAGAGGAAAAAGAAATTCCTGCAGAATCCAGAAAAACACAATTGCTGCAATTCTCCTTTCCATTGTAGTTTCTTCCTTCTTTGTAGTTTCTTCATGGTTCACCTTTTCTGTACTTCCAAGCCAGTTTCTCTTGTAGTCTTGGGAGGTGGTGGGGACAAATCCAAACAAGGAAAATAAGGCTGTTGCATGGACTAGTTTGTGACTAGGGTTGGCCTTGTTAGCTTTTATGCTTTGGCAGGTTTCATCTCACCTAACTCTAGGCAGCTGGCCAGGTACCTTAATTAGGAAAGTATTCATTCTTAGCTCCCCCTTGAAAGAGAAAAGGGAAAATCTTTCCAGACTGTTATTCAGCTCATCCCTAAATCCCCTGCTGAAAATGTCTCTCTTTCTTAACAGACTATTAAGGTAGCCTAGGGGAAATACGCTCCTCAGTTACGTCCCTCAGTTAAACTATGTGAATCAGGCCTTTGCCTTCAGTTTGTCCCACAAACCTTAACTCAACATGCATAAAACTGAGGAAGAATGAGAGGAAAAAGTGGAGACCTGCAGGCAAGAAAGTGATGTAGCTGAATCCTGTGTGACACTTTTGTTCAGCCAGTAGCATTGTGCATGTAGTTGCATGAGCTGGCACCATGCTTTTGCATGTTGGGACATATGGTAACCAGAGACGCCACAGTGCTGCTCAGCGCTACAGGCAAAAAACGTGCTGGTCTTTGTTTCTTACATCCCCAGAGACTCAGCCAGTGAGAAATAAATCCTGAGAGGCCTGAAAGAAACCCACAAAAATGGGTCAAATAGTAGAACCAGGTCTCCTACTCTATTCTCTGAGGAAGATTAAAAAAAAAAAAAAAAAAAGAAAAAAAAAAAAAAAGGACATTTTTCTGCCTCTGAACTGTTTGCAATCTAATGGGCTTGAGAAAAAATCTGTGTAGGAAGAGCCCTGAATGTTGGGATAGTTCCAGCTGTGGATCAGCATTTTGTGGTCCAAGCCCAATACCTGGACAAAAAGCAAAAATCTAGACCGTGCCTCAGCAGAAGAAAAACATGAACTTGCTGTTTTTCCTGTCTCAGGGCTGATGGCAAATATTTAATACTGCTTACCACATGAAACTGCAATAAAATCAGCCAGCACACAGAAGTATTTCGGCATCCAGGCTATTAAGAAACTATGACCTGGTTCTGATCTCAAGAATACATAGATCAGTATTAACCCCATCCAAGACAATGATGTTTGGCAGCTATGAGGACAGTTCTGGACACCTCTGGACATAGAATCATAGAATCACTTAGGTTGGAAGAGACCTTTGAGATAATCAAGTCCAGCCAACAACCTAACACCACCAAATTCACTGCTAAAACCTACCTAAGTGCCACACCCACATTTCTTGAATGCCTCAGAGGATGGTGACTTTACCATCTCCCTTGGCAGCCTGTTCCAATGCATAACTAGTCTTTCCATAAAGAAATTTGTCCTGACGCCCAATCTAATTCCTTCTGAAGCAACTTAATATCATTACATCACATCTCATCATCCACTCTGAGCACCTGCTTAGAGCAGAACAACCTTCAGTGTCAGGTCACTCTGCTCAGTGTCTTGCTCAATCAAATTTTGAATCCCTCCTTGTGAGTAGACTCCATCTCCATTCTGGACAACATGTTCTAGTGCTTGACTAATGCTGTTGTGAAAATTAGTCTTTCTTTACTATTTTCAATGAGTAATTCCCAGAGTGTTTACTGGGGAATGTAATGGGTATGGCTCTAACTGTCCACTTATCTTGAAGTGACTTGAAGAAGACAGCACTTTTTCCTTCAGAGGTTGAGTGCTTCCCCACTCTTCTCCCCACTCCCCTCCCTAAAAATAATAATAATAATAATAATAATAATAATAATAATAATAATAAAGTACTGCCTAACTAAGCCTTTCCTGGAAGAGATGGAAAAGTAAGAACTTCTTATCTATCTATCTATCTATCTATCTATCTATCTATCTATTTTTAATGGAAACATAAAAAAAAAAAAAAAAAAAAAAAAGTAATGGAACTATTCTTCTCCAATTTACCCCTTGAGAAAGTTGTTCCTGGAAAAGTAACCTCTACAGAAACTGGTAGAACTAGAAATTCTGGATATGCCACAGCAAGATTAAAATACAAGGGGAATATTACAGAGCTGCTAAGATTTTTGTTTTATTTGCAAAAAATCTGTTGCAGAGTAACCTGCAGTTTTGTGTTTTACACTCAATATTGTGTATTGGAATTAGGACAACAAACATTAAAAGAGACGTCACTGCCATCCATGATGTGTTGAAATTCTGGGAATATTTACTCAAAACAACTACACTGCTGGCAGTTCATTCTGTTTCAAGGTTGAAAAAGTTTCCTTGTCTCAAAAACAACAAGGAAAATAAATGATTATTTTAACAGGTCCTGGCTGCAGAGACTCAGAATCATAGAATCACAGAATCACAGAATATCTCAAGTTGGAAGGCACCCACAAGGATCATCGAGTCCAAATCCTGGCTCTGCATGGGACCACCCAAACATCAGACCATGTGTCTGAGAGTGTAGTCCAAATGCTTCTTGAGCTCTGGCAGCTCGGTGCTGTGACCACTGCCCTGGGGAGCCTGTCCCGGTGCCCGACCACCCTCTGGGTGCAGAACCTTTCCCTAACCCCCAGCCTGACCCTCCCCTGTCCCAGCTCCATGCCGTTCCCTCGGGTCCTGTCGCTGTCCCCAGAGAGCAGAGCTCAGCGCCTGCCCCTCCAACTTGTGATTAGATCATTTCATTGTCAGGGTCAGTTTAAATCAATTCTGCCATTGATCCCTGTTTCCTGAGAGTGTTTACAGCAACTATTCTGTTCTTTCCCTGTGATTAAATGTAATAGTGATGGAATGGCCAATACAGTTAATACGTGCCAATAGTTAAAGGGAAGTAGTATGAGAATTACCCAGCTGCAAAATTTGCCCAGCAAAGGCACTGAACTTGACATAATTGCAAAAGGTATTGCATCTTATTTTAAAAGTCTACTATTTTCCTGTCATATGCTCAGCAAATTTCTCTGTCCCATCAGAGGGATTCTGGTCACCCAGGACTACTCAGTGAAATGATGCTGGGATGCTCCATGGTCATCCTCACCTCCAGGGAAGGCAAGTGAATTTCTAAGGGTACTCATGGATGATGTGTGCAAGTACTGGAAAGTTCTGCAGCAGATGTCAGTGATGGGTAGATCTCTGCAACTCTCTGTCCAAATTAATAGAATGATGTCATGCTTACGTTTTCTCTGCAGAAATATATATGTATTATTTAATTCTGTGGCCAAATGTGTCTCACTGATTGCAGTTTTTTGTTGTTGTTTTTGTTTTGTTTTGTTTTGTTTTTGTTTCTGTTTTCCCTTACAATACATCTTCATACTATACCCTCTATGGATGCTAGCAGAAGGCTGTGTTGCTTGTGACCCCCTGAAAGAAGGCCATGCCCTCCTTCTACCCTGACACATATTTTTATGCTTTAAACATATGGTGATCTAGCGTGGTTTAGTCTGCATGGCAATGTACAGAGCCATTGTACAGTGTACAATGTACAAAATCCAAACTGTTTTTGAACAGAATAGTTATGAGCATAATTTCATGTATTTTTATCATATTTGAAGTAGCAAATATGAAGTACCCTCTTAGGGCAGCAATATTATGAAAAGTCTCACATGCTTGGAAATATGAGATTGTTTCTCTGTTTGATGTACTTCAAATGTACTACATTTGAACAGAATATGCTTCCTACAGAATGAAGTAAAATCTCTTCTTGACAATTTACATTATTTTTTCCTCTACATAAATTCTGTAAGTTAAAGGTGAGATACTTTTTCTCCGCATTTAGTAAACTGTAGCAATGGCTCTGAAGCCCCAGTAGTCTGATTTTAACAATAAAACATCTTTGACAGTGGTCAAAATAGCATTGAAGAAGTTCCAAGATGTAGAAACAGGGGTGGATGCAGTCTATGAGAAACATGGTTTGCTTTTCCATCCCAGGTCATACTTTTTGAAAGTGTTGCTGTATCTCAGTTATGTGCTGGCACTGTGTGGCTGAGCTGCATACATTCTTTTCAAATATTGATCTTTGAATTTGTGAATATTAATTTTCTTTAAGTGTTGTCCTATGCTCTAATTTACTCTAGCCTCCTGAAGAGGCCAAAGAGATGAAGGATCTACAGTTGGAAGAGGCATAAAGGCAGATCTCTATTCAGTAACATACAATGTCAAGGTGAAAAGTCTTGATAGTTTGTTTGTATAGATGAAGTGATGCTGTAATTTGCATTAAATACAAATTGAATTAAGCTTTACATTTTCTCTGTCTCCACTCCATCACACAGAGGGGATTCTACAGAAGTAAAAAGCTAAAACAGGTACGCAGGAGGCAAAAACAATATTGTGACTGATCAGCAATTACTTGAAGTTAATTCTGACCCTGTCACCTCTGGTTTCACAGTCTCTGCGATCCCAGGAGAGTTTACAACACCAGTATTGCCATGTATCCAGAGAGTCAAAAATGGACAAGACAGTAGAAATGAATCCCAAACCACAATTCCTCACTTGCACTCTATCCCTTCTTCCACATAAGCTGTATTGTAAAACTAACAATGTTGCTGCACTGAAGATTTTTGAATATGTGAAGTCCTATTCTTGCTGGAGAGAAAAAGCATGATATTAAGCAACAACTTATTATTATTATTATTATTATCCAAAAAGAAATCACAAACAGCTTCATCCTCTCTCTGGTCAAGTCCAAGGGAAAGAGCCCAATCAAAATCTCAAATCTACTATAGACTTGTCAACTACAGGCTGTCACTAACCATGATAATTTACATGTGGATGAATGTGTGCATTGTTTGATTTTAGTTATAAAGAGGATAAAACTGGACATAGCCAGTTTTAAATTGGACTGATGCCGGAGCTAAATGTAACTGAGATAGGAGTTCAGGATGAGAGGACTGAAAAATAGGCATTTTCCCTCAGTCCTGCAAAGACTTCCCAAGATGTTTTTACCAAAGGAATAGTAGCAACAGAAGCACAGAAGAAAAGAATGATTACCTTGGGGTCACTGAAGGAGGCCATGTAGCTTTTGAGCCCATATTAGATTTGTTACAGATCACATTCATTTCCCAGGTCAGAGATCTGAGTTGTGAGCCCAAAGGAAATTCCATATCAATTTCTACTTTGGAGAGTTTACTTTTACAGTGGGAGCTTTATGCCAGATTAGTTGAGTAATCCATAAGCCCTCAGTTAATGGTAGGAGGTTACTTGATATTCTAGAGATTTCTCCTCATAACTTCAAATATAATTTTTTTAGCTACACAAGTCACTTGATTTTTAATTGGAAAATTGAGTCATTTGAGTTTTTACTTTGAAAAAACAAACAAACAAACAAACAAACAAAAAATAATAATAATAAAAAAAGAATTTACATTTGTTTATTCTCAAAATATAGGACAACTTTACTTCAAAAGCACCATCCCTAGATGAGTTCACAATCACAGCCTGTGTCTGAGGGTACCAGTAGCCTGACTCTTAACAGTGTAGCTCAGCTGATGATGTGCATAAACAGAAGATAAAATGCACTCAATTTTAGTAACTCGTACCTTCATTTGTTTGACATCAGCATGGTATTTATGCACAAACTTCAAACTTTTATTTTATTTTATTTTTTTAATTTAGCATTGAGAGAACAATTTCATTCTGGTACTGGAAAAAAAAAATCTGAAATCTAGATTAGTATTTCTATTCTTAAATTTATGAATGACTAACAAAATACTTTATCAGTGTGAGTTTCTACTTGCATATCATCGTTATATTGGCAACCCTTAGTCAGTAGTCCCACGAACAGTTTATTTTGGCATAAACCCCACACTGCTGCTGAAACAAATGATCCCACCTTCCCACTACTTGTTCCCACCCATACCTTCTCTCTTGAGTTGGCATCAATGTCCACACAGCTTCATGGTGAACAGATACGCTTTCTTTGCAAAGTATTTCTTGGCTGGGGCTAGAGGGATTTCAGCAGTTACTGCATTTGATGGTGACGCTGGCAGCTCTAGCTGAAAGTGCTTACAGGGTGAGAAATGCTACGCGTGCGCAAACTGCAGTAGCAAATGCTTTTATTAGCCTTTTAATACAAGGTTAGAAATTATTAGCATCAGGTTAATTGGACTGTATCTCCCCATTATCAAAAAAGTGCTTATCATTACCTACCTTGCTGCAATACTTCAAGAGCATGGTGAATTTTGACAAGACCTGTAAGCACAAATTCTTCGAACAAGACTGTAAATGTCCTTACAACAGAAAACACATAAAAACTGTGTGAAACTCAAGCCTACAGATACCAAACTTCATGTATTAAGCAGATAGGGTGTGCTTCAAACTTTCCAGCTATTTTTATTTCTTACTGTTTAGGTACATAGGCTTAAGAGGAAGGGACGTGACTATTCATTGGATTAGCTATAAATTCTGACCATTCAGGAAAACCTGAACTTCAGTAGTGGTATTATGCTGAGTGTCATGTTTAAGCAAAGATACATTTCTGTATTTTATTCAATACTTAATCACTTTCATCAGCACTTTCCATTTGTATCAGTATCACATAATATAATGGAGGGACATTTGCTCTCTAAAAAAGATTTGTAATTCCCAGACTCCTATAAAGTTGCTGTGCAACAGTACAGCAGCATATGGTTCTCTCCAGTGAATGAAAGGCTGGTGGAGAAGGAGTCACTGCTGTCTTACCTTCTGAGCAAACTACAGTTCACAGAATCACAGAATCACAGAATAGTCTAGGTTGGAAGAGACCTCCAAGATCACCGAGTCCAACCTCTGACCTAATGCTAATAAGTCCTTCACTAAACCATATCCCTAAGCTCTACATCTAAACGTCTTTTAAAGACCTTCAGGGATGGTGACTCAACCACTTCCCTGGGCAGCCTATTCCAGGGACTAACACCCCTTTCAGTAAAGAAGTTTTTCCTAATATCCAAACTAAACCTCCCCTGGCACAATTTTAGTCCATTCCTCCTCGTCCTGTCACCAGGCACGTGGGAGAATAGACCAACCACCACCTCGTCACAGCCTCCCTTCAGGTACCTGTAGAGTGCGATAAGGTTGCCCCTGAGCCTCCTCTTCTCCAGGCTAAACAGTCCCAGCTCCCTCAGCCACTCCTAGTAAGACTTGTTCTCCACACCCTTCACCAGCTTCATAGCCCTTCTCTGGACTCTCTCGAGCACCTCCATGTCCTTTTTGTAGCGAGGGGCCCAAAACTGAACGCAGTACTCGAGGTACGGCCTCACCAGAGCCCAGTACAGGGGGACAATCACTTCCCTGGACCTGCTGGCCACGCTGTTTCTTATGCAAGCCAGGATGCTGTTGGCCTTCTTGGCCGCCTGAGCACACTGCTGGCTCATATTCAGCTGACTGTCAACCACTACTCCCAGGTCCTTCTCTGACAGGCAGCTTTCTAACCACTCATCTCCCAGCCTGTAGCTCTGCTTGGGGTTGTTGTGCCCCAGGTGCAGGACCCGGCACTTGGCCTTGTTGAACTTCATACCATTGGCCTCGGCCCATCAGTCCAGCCTATCCAGATCCTCCAGCAGAGCCTTCCTACCCTCGAGGAGATCGACACACGCACCTAACTTGGTGTCGTCTGGAAACTTGCTGAGGGTGCACTTGATCCCCTCGTCCAGATCATCGATGAAGATGTTAAAGAGGACTGGCCCCAGTACCGAGCCCTGGGGGACTCCACTAGTGACCGGCCTCCAACTGGATTTGACTCCATTCATCACAACTCTCTGGGCCCGGCTATCCAGCCAGTTTCTAACCCAACGAAGTGTACACCAGTCCAAGCCATGAGCAGCCAGTTTCCTGAGGAGAATGTTGTGGGGAACGGTGTCAAATGCCTTACTGAAGTCAAGGTAGACCACATCCACAGCCTTTCCCTCATCCACTAAGCGTGTCACCTTGTCATAGAAGGAGATCAGGTTCGTCAAGCAGGACCTGCCCTTCATAAACCCATGCTGATTGCCTGATTTGCCTGCCTGCCCTGTAACTGCTGCATGATGACACCCAAGATAATCTGCTCCATGAGCTTCCCTGGCACTGAGGTCAAACTAACAGGCTTATAGTTCCCTGGGTCTACCCTCCAGCCCTTCTTGTAGATGGGCGTCATTTTTGCTAGCCGCCAGTCGAGTGGGACCTCCCCTGATAGCCAGGACTGCCGATAAAGGATGGAAAGCGGCTTGGCCAGCTCCTCCGCCAGTTCTCTCAATACCCTCAGGTGGATCCCATCCGGCCCCATCGACTTGCTTACATCCAAATGCTGTAGCAGGTCGCCAACCATTTCCTCGTGGATTGTGGGGGCCACATTCTGATCCTCATCCCCTTCTACCAGCTCAGGGTACTGGGCGTCCAGAGAACAACTGGTTTTGCTGCTATAGACTGAGGCAAAGAAGGTGTTAAGCACCTCAGCTTTTTCCTCATCTCTGGTTACTAAGTTTCCCCCCACATCCAGTAAAGGGTGGAGATTCTCCTTAGTCCTCCTTCTTGTACTGATGTATTTATAAAAACATTTTTGTTGTCTTTAACAGCAGTAGCCAGATTGAGCTCCAGATGAAGTTTGGCCTTTCTAATTTTGTCCCTGCACCGCCTTGCAACATCCTTGTAGTCCCCCTGAGTGGCCCGCCCTCTTTTCCAAAGATTATAAACCCTCTTTTTTCTCCTAAGCTCGAGCCACAACTCTCTGCTCAGCCAGGCCGGTCTTCTTCCGCACTGGCTTGTCTTCGGGCACATGGGGACAGACCGCTCCTGAGCCATTAAGATTTCTTTCTTGAAGAGCGCCCAGCCCTCCTGGGCTCCTCTGTCCTTCAGAACTGCCTCCCAAGGGACTCTGCCAACCAGTGTCCTGAACAGCTCAAAGTCAGCCTTCCAGAAGTCCAAGACAACAGTTTTACTGGTCCCCTTCCTGACTTCGCCAAGTATCGAGAACTCTACCATTTTGTGGTCACTCTGCCCAAGACAGCCCCCGACCACCACATCTCCCACCAGTCCTTCTCTGTTAGTGAACAGAAGGTCTAGCGGGGCACCTCCCCTGGTAGGCTCGCCAACCAGCTGCTTCAGGAAGTTATCTTCCACGCTCTCCAGAAACCTCCTAGACTGCTTTCTATGGGTTGTTTTGTGCTTCCAGGATATGTCTGGGAAGTTAAAGTCCCCCCAAGAACAAGTGCTGACGATTTTGCAACTTCTGCCAGCTGTCTGTAGAACTCCTCATCTGTCTCCTCATCCTGGTTTGGTGGTCTATAACAGACCCCAGTCAGGATGCTTCCCTTGTTGGGAACACGTATGCCTAGGAAAACAGGTAGCAGTTCCCTGGTTTTGGCTATGTAGTGAAAGCTGAAAAATAAAAATTGAAGAGTCCAGTAGAAGTCCAGATTAAGAAAGGGAAGACCAGAAATATGCTGAGGCTGGAATGTGACAGGGGAAAAATAATTTGGAGATCTGCCCAAATTAAAACAACAACAAACAAACAAACAAACAAAAAACAACAAAAAAAAAACAACCAACCAACCAAAAAACCCACACCATAATTCTGCTCAAGTATAATTTAGACTGACAAGTTTTACATGACAACTGGAAAAAAATTGCCATAACTGCAGTATGTCCTAATGTCTTTACCAAATATATCACTATCTCCATGGTAGAGATATCTGTTAGAGAAGAGAAACTCTAGGGATGAAGAAAAATCCATGTTCTCACTGTGTATCTAAAGAAAGAGAGTGTTGCAGAGGGAAACACCACAGAAGACTCTAGTTATTGCTGTAACCATTTAGTTACAGCAATTTAGTTATTGCTGTAAACATTTTAAAGAGTCATCATTTCTCCATATAAGAACTCATGTTGTATGTTCAAAGACTGCATTATTTATTCACATATGTATAACAAAGCATCTGGATCACTCGTCTACTTCATTGCTTTCTCGTTATTTTTCTTAGAATATTATTGATAATGTGCTGAGCAGGCTCAGGAGCTCCCAGAAGGCTGAGTAAGCATATTTCCAGTTGGCCATGTGCTCCAGAGCTGCAACGAGATAGAAAATGTTAGATATGTAATCTAGTCACAGAGTGAAGCTTCCTCCTGAAGCTCCACAGCTGTAGACAGCAGGTATCTTAGCAGGTATCAGAATGAACTGGTGGGAAAGACCTGAACTGCCTCTCTCTCTTCATTAGCTATGGAAGATGCCTAGGCCACAGGGTTAGCCTAGCTAAATAACACTTGGACTGGTAAATTTAGGCAAAAGGACTCCCTTTTTTTTTTTTTTTTTTTTTTTTTTTTTTTTTTTTTTTTTTTTTGTGACAGACCTTAGCTCAGAAGCTAGTCAAAGAAATTGCAGGTCCTCTAGCAGGTTTTGCCAAGCCTCCATTCTGCCACTTCAGCTTATAGCCTTTTTAACCCTTATCTTACTTCTAGTTCCTGCAATGCCTGCAAAATCTCTTCTGAGAAGTCAATGCCACTTTGACTCATGAGGCTTTGTGACTCATATGCACCAAACAGTGTCTGGCGCACATCAGCTTCATAATTCCTCTCAGGTGTCAATACTCCTACATTGCTTAGGACACCAACAGTCTCAGGGTTTTACTGGGTGAGAAAGCCACATTTCCTGCATTATTTCTGTGTCTCAATGTGCATGCTGAAATCTTAGGTTGCCTGTTATGCATGATTAGCTTTCTCATCTTCTCTCAGGACATGAAAAGTTTCTTTCCTCCTATATTATCAGCTTTGTTGAACTAAATTGATGCCTGGTCTACTTCAGCATATCCAGTAGATTAACATCTTTGCAACTGTTTTATCTCCACTCCAACATGCAAGTTTTTTCTCATGCTGTGAAACATGCTTCTGTTTAAGTATCTGCTTTGAGGCAAGGACTGAGGATAGTCCTCAGCACAATACCTTTATAGGTAATTGCACAGCACACAATACCTTCTCCAACTCTTCGGCTTCCTGTTGGAGATGCAAATATTTTCCTATATTCTCCCCACTCCAGAGGTCTATACCATAATATTGCTGATCTTCAAATAATAGTATTTTGTTCCCCTGTCACCAGAAAAGTACTCACAAAACTAAGATTAGCCCAGCGAGCCTGATTTCCCTAAACCACCCTAAGAGTCAATAGTGAAACAGGCTTCAGCCAGGGTCAAGCAAGAGAAGTTAATTCAGCTCTTCTGAATGACTGTTTAGAAAAGTGCATGGGTTTTCACTGCATAGAGTCTAGAGAGATCAATCCTACTAGGTTAAGACAGCTTTTCTGAATACCTTCCAAAGCATTTTGGAAATTCCTGTCAAGCTTTTCTGTCCTTTAAAATGCTATGCAGTTGATTTCAAAGAAAAACATCCGCTGCATTACCTCATGTTGTGTGCAGTCATCTCTATCAAACAACCCTGAAGTCTGCTTGGTGTAACCTTCCCTATTTAATGACTACATCGTTACATCTTCCTCAAAGCGTGCAGTCTGCTGGCCTGCTGAAGAATGTATCATGCCTTTACAGTTCTGATTGCCTGGCACTTTGGGAGCCAGAGAGGAAACCTGATGGTTCATATTCTGTGTTTATGTTGGTGAATGTTCTTGGAGTTCAGCAGGGAAAGGAAGTAGGCAGTCTTGGTCCTGAATCCTCAGTCTAACCTAGAGTAATTGCTCTTTGCCTTTTTTTTTTTTTAAAAAAAAAAAAAAGGGGGGGGGGGGGAGATTGTATAATTTCTACAAATGGAATGGGTGTTGTCTGCACATTTCTGTGGATTTAATAAAAATGTGGCTAAAAACTCTGGATTTTTGTTCTCTTTTCAAGGTTAGGAAATAATAAACGTTACAAATTTTAATAAGTTCACTAACGTCATCATGCAGACAGGTTAAAAAAAGGATTTTAATTTTATTTCATTAAAGATCTTAACATCCCCTATCTCTATGTAAGTTTTTTCTTTTTCTTTTTCTTTTTTTAAATTTTATTTTAAGATTTCTGTTGAATGTAGAATGTGGGGAAAACCAAAAACATTTTTGCCTTAAGAACTGAAAAAGAATAAAACAAAATTTGGGAACCATAACGTTTAAGATTACAATCTTTTCTCTAGCTCTGTTAAGCGAAAAGGAGTGACAATTGATTGACAAGTTTGTTTCAGAACCAGATTACAGATTGATCTGAGAATAAGATGTCAGCTGGTGCCCTCATGTGGACGTGTGTGCTTTTATATATAAGACAAAACGAAGCAATAGGAACTTTAGTATCTTGGTTTTGCACATAGAATTTGTACAATCTTTAGGGCAGATTTTTTTGCATGCAGAATCTGGACAATCTTTAAGATAGTCTTTTATTATTTGCTTGAGGTGTAGGCGATCCTATGTAGTAGTAAGCAGAATTTCTGAGTTGGATACTAGGATATAGCATGGCTCTTAATCTAAATTTGAAATACAAAATTCAACTCATTCTTAACCACACAGCCACAACCTTTCTCTCTCTCTCATGAACTATTGATTCATGTTAAAAAGTAAATGTTATCAAGTAAATGGCTTTCAAAACTAATCACACATTTTTCTAGGGGGTTGGAAAAAATTCAACAGAATATAATCTTTTCTGAAAAAAAATGCATTTCTTATTTACAAAATAATAATAATAATAATAATAATAATCCAGATGTCAACCAGCACAGAGAAGAATTGAATATGCATAGTGCATATAGGCTGGTGGAAATCATTCTAGTTTGATCAGCCTCAGCATAGATCAGTAAAGATCTAGTCAAGCTTTTCTTGAAATGTGCAAAACAGTTAAGTGAATAACATCCAACACTTCAATAAGAATATTGATTCAGGTTTATGTATTGACTGTGTGATGACAAAGATCTGCAGACTTTCAGCAAGGCTCCCATGTAGATAGCAAAGAGGTAACTATGGGAACATGAAACATTCCATGCTGCAGCCATCCTGCTAGGGTCAGGGCAGATCTACCCCTAGTGTCTCAAACCACCTACAGTAGGATTCTTCTCTGAAGAACATCTGCATCTTTACAGAGCTTTTGCACTTTTGATGCTATTACACAAGAACACTAAGCTTTAGGTGTTGAATTAATGAGGACATGAACCCAGCACTCTACAGCATCAGCTATAGAATCATTCAGGTTGGAAAAGACCTCTAAGATCATCTAGTCCAACCTTTAACCTAGCACTGCCAAGTCCACCACTAAAGCATGTTACTAAGTTCTAAATCTACTCCTTGTAAGAGTAAAAATAAAAGCTTGAAGGCAAAACAACTGGAATACTTTAAATGTTATTGAAGGAGTTAATCATGGGATACAATCAGAGTCTAAACCAAGCTAGACTGGCATTTGCAGATTACCCTATCATGACTATGCTGTGTGTGCTTTTAGAGGAAGGCAAAGACACTGATGTTAAATATTGGAAAACTTCAATAAAAATAAATTTTGATGCTGAGAAAAGTAGCTACAATGATCATAAAGAATTGATAGCTGCAATCTATATTTTGATGTGACAAGCATCAACCTCAAAACTTTTGTTTCCAGTAGGTAAAGAGGTTGACTTTATTTCCATCAGCCACCAATGGATCAGAACAATTCCAATGGAATTCCACTGCCTGCAGCAATTCCACATTGTGTAACATTTTTTAACTTGTGCAATATTTCAGATTCATATGCATTAAGAAAACTGGAAGGACAAGAATTTAATCTGGGAATATAAACTAACATGACAAATAATCTGCAAGTGTCCATATCTCTCTGTGCAAAGTGCTATACAAAGGGAAGCACAGGAGAACATATAAGCCAAGTGAATACTAGGTATGAGAGAAATCTTATGTTTTTAAACACAGTATCAGAGGCATGATTTGTAGATTTGAAAATATTCTGAAATTTTTGCCCTTACCACTGCTTTGTTACAAAAATTTGGGGCCTTTGCAGTAAGTAAGGCATTTTTGACATTACAAATTATTTATTTATTTTCCATAATGATAGGTAACACAGTCGATATTTTAAATATTTAAATCCTCCAGATCAAATATTAGCCAGGTAGATGCAGTTCAGTGCCAGGCGATTTGAAATACAAGGTTCTCTGGGATAAAATTTGTCCTTTTGCCTTGGCATCAAAGATTGTGGAAACAGTTTTTAACTTGGCATCATCACTGAGTATCCTAGTGCCATTTCCCATCATTTTTTACAGCACATGTTATACTGCTTAATGGTCATCCAAAACTCCATAGCTAGCTTTATTCAAATATTGCCATGTTTATTATTAAAATATGCTGGTTTAATACAACCTTCAGCTATCCTTTGGGGCAAAGGACAGTATGAAGATGAAAAAGCTCATCTCTTTAGGCATACTGTAGCCATCAACAGAAAAGGAAAATATTTTGTAGAAAACCTGAAAATTTATGGATTTTTAAAATCTCATTTAAGAAGTTATATATTTCACTTACTGCTGTCACTCAATGAAAATTAAATAATAATAATAAAAAATCTTATAGAAAAGACTTGCCTGTAAATTAAACAGTTGAGCAGAAATACTTGTGTGCCTATGAATTATAGTTCCAGACTGCTTATACTCTGCCTTAAAGCTGTGTATTCTTCCTCTGTACTTGTGCAATGCATTTATATTGGAAGGACCTCTTAAAACTGGGTGATCTATTGGTTTAGGGAGCTAAAGATTAATTCCAGATGTGGTCATGCTCTTGTAGCCCTTTAAAAAGTAACTACTGCACCATCTGTTTTGTAATAGACAATGTCAAAGAGTGCCAAGGGGGATGTTAAAGACATTGGTCAAATGGCCACATATACCTCACACACAGGAATTCTAGAGGTCATAGTGCCACAGACAGATTAATATTTTCACTTTTTTCCCCTCTATTCTTCCACCATGGAAACTCGAGGAACAGTTCTCTTTCCTCCCCAAGCAGGAAGGAAATGTTTTCCAGATTATTACCTGTGTTGACATATTTGAGGCCAAATTCATCGGAATGACTGGAATTCATGGTGATCTCTCTCTTATATGTCCCCCTCTTTGGGATCGTAGTAGGTTATCCCAAACAGCTTTGTTTTGTTTTAAATGAACTCAGTAGCAGGAGGTTAATGATCAACTGACTTTAAATCTGGCTGGGGGCCCAAGACAAATGGAGGGTGTAAGAGGTAATGAAGGGTTATTCCAGATCATGATAATTTTTATTTTCCCTGGCTAATTCAGGAAGCGTGAAGAAAAGTGATCATATCCATTCTTCTAGATACAGTGTCATGCATCAATATCTACATTTCTGCACAAATCCACGCAGGTGTAGCACTAACAAAGGTAAATTCATCACAACTGCAAAATAGGAATAAGAGAAGTTATCTCCAGACTTCCAAAGGATAAATCTGAACTTCAGAACAACTCATGATTTATGCAAATAGACCTGAGAGAAGGTCTAAAATGAAAACACAATGAAACAGAAAGTCTAGTAGAGGTTAGACAATCACCATCTTGTGCAGTCCTAAAGTATCATTTTTATTTCTGCAGTGACACTAAGTAAATCATTGGTAAAAAGAAATTAATAAGATTAATAATACATCAACAGTTCATTCCTCTTTGGTTTTCCCAGTGCATCCAGTCATGTTTTATAACAATTCTTGTAGTAAGTTACTACAAAAATAGTTTAGGACTAGCAGACTGCTGTACCTACTTAAGTTTCATTAACTCTGCTGTGGTTCTATCCATTCAACAGCACAATGCATAATCAGTGCCTTAATTGCAATTCTAGCATCTGGGAATGTTTAAGCTAGATCTTCACGTTCAAAGTATGCTGCTGGCAGGTAGAAACAAATTAACAGGAATAGTAGCTCCTCAGCATTTGCTTCTCCTTGGTAGTATTAGAATGAAATTTCTCTTAAGCCACTCTCTATTGCAGTGGTGTAACAGAATTCTGTATAGGAAGATTTGCAATTTTTCAATATTAAACTATTAAAATAAAGAAAGGTTGGAAAACAGAATATGAAATGCCTGGTTTGGAGGGCTTTGCAACTGTTTCTAAAATTAAAGACATCCAAAAGAATTATCATCTAAGATGCTAATGTACACATGGACATGGGAGGATGCACACACATCTGTTTGCAAAAGCAAAGACCATGCCCTAGAACAAGATTTACTTTAAAATATTAGACTCAATAAACAACACTTAGAACTAACCATTACATACCATAGCTACTCACAACTGCAGTCCAAACTAAACACATCAAAAAGAAAATGGTGCCTGAAAAATCCAAAACAGGCAAGATGTTAAGAGAACAGTCATGTGGATATAGTCTATAGGAATCACAGAGAACAGTCTGTTTTAAAATCCCAGTCTCTAAAGTGCTAATGTGCCTCCTCCAGACATATAGAAACATTTTTCATTTCATTTTTCATAGATGCTTGTACTGACCACAAACAAAACACAAAACAAGCCAAGTTAAAAAAAAAAATAGCGATTTTAATAAAATTCACTCTTGCAAATCAAGAAACTGTTTCTGAGTCTAATATTCTTGGAATAAAAGACCTCCACAATTAACAGGTATGTAGGGACAGTTTTTGTTGGATATTAGTAATATACCTCAGCTTAATCTCTCTTTTTTTTTTTTTTTTTTTTTTTTCCCTTAAGAACTGTTAGCCTCATTAATTGGTTCTAGAACATAGTTAATAGGTTCTAAGAGTCACACATCCTGCTCTATTCATGTGCCGTGTTGACCCAAATTCTGCCTTTAACTGAGTCACATAACATAGGGCTGAAAACTGACCCATCCTTTCAAACATGCACAAGAAGTGGTTTAGGTGAGTCATTAGCTGGAGCTCAAATAAAGAAAATCCAGAAACCTGCTGCTTGTAACTGCTCCCTCCTTATTCCATAGTGGACCTCACTCTAAATCCAACTCCAAATCTAGGGATAAATCTTTCAGAGCTTACGGTTTTGTGAGCTGAGAGGCTAATTTGCTGCAGCTGAGCCCAGCTACTCACTTGCTTGACTCTGAGGATGTGACACCTGTGGCACATCTTTTGCATTGGAAGAATGTGCCAGCAACTTTCCAGCTAGTAGCTAGGTCATATGCACCTTGTCAAAGTGATCTATTTCATTTAAGATGTATAGATCCAAAATTACAAAGCCCAGGGGAAAAAAAAAAAAAAAAAAAAGGAAAGCAAATATTTTATTCACCTGACACATGCCGTCTTGAGGAGAGTTCAATTTGTAACAGTAGTTCATCAACAGAGTTTTAGAAAATAACTAATTTGTTCATCACAGCAGAGGATTAAGACATGGTGTACAAGCTGTAAACTCCATGAAAATCATTGTATTTCTGTTGCACTATTTTTTTGAGGGGGGGGGGGGAGAGAGGGGAGGGATGTGGGGAACAATTTTATCACTTTAACTTTGCACAGTAGAAAACTGCTACTGTCTGTATCATTGTACCTCAGAAGCAAGAATTATATGTGGAAAGGTCTATTTCCATTCTCAGTGACCTTTTGAAATGATGGGGTAGCAGTTCTAATTTTGAGGGCAGTTTTAATTTAATTTTATTTTATTTTATTTTTCTGCCAGCATTGCATCCAGCTAGGATACTACTACCTACCCCCACTACAAACACCTGCTTGCACACTGCAAAATCCACATCACTACTAACAATTAAGGATTTCCCCCTACTTGGCATGATGGGAGGAGTTGCTATTTGGCTGCTGTGAAGTTTTATGTGTTGCCCAGTAAACAGCACAGAAATAACCCTGGCCACACACGACGGCCAGGACTGGAGGTACAACTGTGCTTGCCAAACCACTGCCAAGGCCTGCCTGGCACATACACACTGTCATGCCGTCCCCTCAGTGCACACACCACCATCTTAGATTCCTCCACCCACCCGCTTCCCACATGAGCAATCACGGGAGGCCTACAGGGAACTGGGGTTGTTCAGTCTGGAGAAGAGAAGGCTTAGGGGAGACCTTATTGCTCTCTACAGCTACCTGAAGGGAATGTGCGGGGAGCTGGGGGTTGGCCTCTTCTCGCAGCTAACTAGTGATTGGACTAGAGGGAATGGCCTCAAATTATGCCAGGGGAAGTTTAGTTTGGAAATTAGGAGACAATTCTTCTCAGAAAGAGCAGTCTGGCGTTGGAACGGGTTGTCCGGGGAGGTGGTGGTGTCACCGTCCCTGGGGGTGTTCAAGGAGAGGTTGGACGTGCTGCTTAGGGACATGGTTTAGTGGGTGAGATTGGTGTTACGGGGATGGTTGGTCCAAATGATCTTGGAGGTCTTTCCAACTTTAATGATCCTATTTTATTGTCCACAGGGAGATAGGTGATGCTGTGCCAAGGCAGTCTCTGTACTCTAAGAGCAGTTTTATCAACTTTTTAAGGGATTTTTGGCTTTCACGTTACATGTACCCATGACACATACTTGCAGCTTACATGCAATGTGTGCCATGCAATAGATGCGTGAACTCCTGCAACTACTTGCGTACACCCCCACGCACTGCAGGGACCGAACCTATCCCCCAGTCTGCCTTTTGGGAGTCTGCCTCCAGAGCTACGGCCCGTGCGCGGGGTGCTCACCCGCCACCTCGGCCTCTTGCCCCTCGCACCCCCACCACCCTCAGAAGCCCCTCGGGGCTGTCTCCCCAGGAGGTTTCACCGCGGGGTAAAAGCCCCGAAGTAACACTGCCTTGCCCTGCACGGCCCGGCCTAGCAGCCCGGAGCTGGGCCACGCCGCGCTCCAGGCGCAGGTCACAAGGGGCGGGCCGGGCCTGGCGCTGCTCTCCCGGGCGCAGGCGCCGGCGTGTGGCCGAGGCTGTGCCGGCCGGGCACGGCGGCCCCATGCGCTGCCAGGTGAGTGCCGCTGGCCCTGGCTCGGCGCTGGGGAGCGAGCCCCGGCCTCCCGTCTGGCCGGGACTCCCTCGGGCCGGGCGGCTGCAGGAAGCAGGGGGCCGCGCTCGGTCGCTCGGTCACAAAAACTCTTCTAACTCCCCCCCCCCAGGTCACGGTGCTGTATTTTGCCAGGAGCGCTGAGCTGGCGGGGCTGCGCTCCGAGAGCGTTTCCGTGCCGCAGCGGATCACCTCCCTGCAGCTCTGGGAAGAAATTGTTAAGATTCATCCAAGGTATCTGGGGAAGGCGCTGCTGAGGCGCACATCGTGTAGCGTTTGTGGGGTGTTCGTTTTTGTTTCGTTTTTGGAAACAAATCCAGCGTTTAGGGTTGAGCCATAACAAGTATCAGTGTTTTGGTATCATAACAGAAATGAACTTTTCTTCTTCTAACCTCCAGTGAGTATCTTTTAAGTTGGCCAGTTAAAAAGAGTATGGCTTTGCATAAACACTAAGAAAGGCTAGATCTGATAAATGTACCTAAAAGCTAGGCATCAGTCCTGTTCTCCAGTTGAACCAGTGTGAAGTAACTGTTGTGAATACAGAATGCCTAGGTTCTGGTAGTGTCTGTGGAGAAAATCGAGACTCACAGGAAGGGGTCCAGCCCAGCCAGGGCAATAAATAAGAAATTTATGATAACGAGCAAGTGGTTTTTATCACTTATCTTTAACTGTACTCCTAGCTGTTAATCTGAGTTTACAACACTCTCTGGAAGGCAGCTGAAGAAGGAACTGCACACCAAGCTCAGGCATCCAGCCACTCAACCCTTACAGAAGAAATATTTCCAGTCTCTCTCACACTTTTTGCATCCTCTGTTTTGGAAAAAGCATTGTTGTTTGTATTTCACAGGGAGTCTGATCTTGTACTTCCTGGGAGTGGCAGCAGAATTGCCATCTCAGATTAAGGCTGAGGGAGTGAGCTCAGTCTTGCCAGAAGTACATCTGATGCACAAAGGTGCAATGTCATTTAGAAAAAAAAAAAAAAAAAAAAAGGCATAACAGAGGTTAAGATGATAAAGATTTACTGTTAAATGCAGCAGGGTTTCCATAACTTTGGACTTAAGATCCAAAGTCTTCCTTTAGGCACAGTGCTTCTTTATTAGATCTCAAAGGATATCAAAAAAAAACAACACGCACACAGGGAAAAAAAAAAAAAAAAGACTTCTTAGCAATGGCAGCTGTTTCCAGAGGAGAAGCTCTAAACAAGACTTGAGAGCAGGGGACTTTTCTTCACACAGAATGTGACCAAGTGCATTTTGGTGGAGGAGGCAGTAAGGAATGGGTATATTTTACTTTGTAGTCTATTACTTGGTGTCAGAAGCAGCAGCACCTTTGGTCAGTTTGCAGAAGTTGGTCAACTTCACCCTGTTGTGAAAGATGACTTGGAGCCATACATTTTGCATGTGCAGTTACTTCACAGCGGCCTTCTTGGAAAATGCTTCTGTTCTTAGCTTTTCTGGAAAAACTCAACATAATTGTAGGGCACTGACCACAGACTTCTATTCACATTGCTAATGGATATTCAAACTGCAGCTTGAGCACAGTTGACAATACTCTTCTGTTCTACCCATTTTCCCCAATGAATTAACTTGCAAGTGATATTAATTAGAAACCATCCTTTTAATGGGCACTTTAGTTCCGTAGTTGCACTCAGTTCTTTGGTGACTTGCTTTACTCTTGTATAGTTCCTCCCTTCAGTCTGTCTTCTGAGTCACTGCTACTGTGTTTTGCTCAGCCAGTGCCTTGCCCACTTTTGTTTATCTGGCTGGTAGGAAATAAGTTGATTTTTACATGTACCCTTTTGGCTTGCATACTAGTTTCTAGGCAATACAGCTCTCCACTGTCTGTGCCAGATTCTGTAGTCTCAAACAATACCGTTGTTATGTGTGCATCTGCTAAAGTAAAATGTTGGCATACTTGTCTGGTGTACTGGTGTTGTCATCATACTCACTGCTCTTGGTTGTGAAAGCAGGTCCATGCCTCATGGTATCCAGAGCTGTGGACTCTCACACCAACATCTCACAGATGTGAAGGTCAAAACAAAAAACAGAAGATATGCCAGAAAACACATCCTGTCTGCCCTCTTAGCAGTGTTGCCACCCCCTTATCAATAGCAAATTTCAGGCCTGCAACTGCAAAAGACCAAAAGCCTCATAATCAGTGAGGTTACACTTTCACCACTGAAGCTTCATGAAATTTCACGAACAGAATCTCTCAACACTTCTTTCTGCTGTGCAGTCCAGCCAGACTAAACTGAGGGAATGTTTCCTTCTAATCCCAAATCAGATAGTTCAGATAGTTTGTATGCTTTTGAGTTACCTGTTTATTTGTTAGAAGCTTCTAAAGTGGCCAATTCTGATGTAGTTTATACAAGCTAATGACAAACCACAATGTCTGACTTCTGAAAATGGTACTTAATTGGTTTCTTCCTAGCTGCAAAAACAAAAAAATCCAAGAGTAGGAGGTGGGTGTTCGTGATGTATGATATTTTTAAAAGTATACTGGAAGCAGAGTTGCTTAAGTCTCAGCAGTATTTACTTCAGCTGCCCTAGACTGTGCACTAATTTGTTGTTTAATGAAATCTTATTGTTAAATGCAAGCACTCTATTTAGAAAGCTATTTGTTCTGCCATTCCCCTTCAGGCTTGCTGTCATCCGGGATCAAGTGATTTTTGCTGTTCAGCAGGAGTACGTGCTTCTTGGAGATCAGCTCCTGGTCCTGCAGACAGGAGACGAGGTTGCCATCATCCCACCAATTAGTGGAGGCTGAATTTATGCAATTTCTCTTAGGTAAGTATCACTTCTGACTTAGGAGAATGTCCTGTGAAGGATCATCGTGAACTAGAATATTTCAAAGACTCTGTATAATCTTCTTATATTATTTATTTAGGTCCAGAGATGTGATGTGCAGTTCTCCCCATCTGCCTCTGATATTCTTTGGAAAAAGTGTAACTTGTGTTTCCTGCTGGAGAAAATCATTGTGCTGACCAGAAACTGTAAGGTGCTGCATAAATAAATAATTAACATGTATTCAGTAAATGGAAGAAAGTTGCCAGCGAGGTCAGGCATTGTTCTGCTTTTGTTTTTTAGGTCTTGTTACACTTTAGTAGTTGTTTCTGGCTTTCAGTAGGTACCCAGCTTGTCTGTTTAAGATAATAATGAAAGATGTCCTACCACTTTTTAACAGTAAAGGTGATATAAAAAATACTGATTAAAGACACCTTTTTTGTGGTTTTCAAAGGATCGGGTATCCTTAGAATATCTCATTTCTTTGCATGCTTTCAAGTACCAGTCTCTGTATTTACTACAGCTTGTTCCATTGCTGCTGCTCAGCCTGTTTCTCCTCCTCATTCTTAGACAAACTGTTAACAGGTTTCTACACAGAGCAGCTAGAAGTGGCACCAGTGTCACTGAAACAGGCCAATAGGATGAAGTCTTGATGAATGTCCTGGAGAATAAATTAAACTTTGGATTGGAATCCAACAGTCTCTGTGTTTATCAAAATCTCTGGTTTTGATTTCAGGATACGGCAGAGAGAAGGGGCTGACAGTCTTACCACAGATTTGCTGGTACAGTGGTCCATGCTGGTAGACTGTACTGTTAAGCCAAGGCCTTGAACTAGTTCTTGTTTCATCCTAATGAACCAGACCTTCCTACAGGGAAGGAGCCTATATGCATTAGAAAGAGGTCATTCCATGGTGTTTGCATTTGATATTCTCTCAGCAAGTCTGCTAAGAAGTGAATTTGCCATAGAGACTGGTCTCCTGGGATGAGTAACTAGATGGTGCATGTTTTCTGAATAAATTGGGGCATCAGTACTGGATAAAAGGCAGTTGGCAAATGCTATTATTGCCAAAAACAACATCAGAGTCTATTTGGTTTCAGCTCTTCCAGTGAGCCATGGATGAAAGTGAAGATGTGCCAAAAGATTTTATCAAGCTCAAGTCTGAGAAACTGTCTGTAGATGAAGTGTCAGAGCTGGTCATTTCACCAAACTGTGGGGCAGTGTCTCTGTTCATTGGTGAGTTTAATGTTTCATAGCTGGATCTCTGGTGTGTTAATACTCTAATAAATGCAGCCCTGATTGTCCCACACACCAGACTCGTGCTTCTCAAATAAATAAATTCCTGGACTGAACCCAGGACATTTAGAAAACTCTTGAGTTATTTAGAACAAGACCATGGCAACTCTTAAACAGTTGCACTGGTACTCAGTGGTGAGAAGCTTTCCTGCTGATGTGGGTCTCCTAGGGCTGAACAGAACAGCAGTGCTGGAGGGCAGGGATGCTTGGGAGATATTGTGCTCTCCCCTTGGACACAGTTTATTTGTGGTGGGAAGGGGGAAGTTGTGGCTCTGGAAACCATAGGCCCTCACCTGTGTGAAAGCTGCTGCAACTCAGATATTCGTTGTTGCCCAGGGTGGTGATGGAATCACTGTCCCTGGGGGTGTTAAGGAAAGGTTTGAACTGGCACTTAGGGACATGGTTTAATGGGTGACATTAATGGACCAGATGATCTTGGAGGTCTTTTCCAACCTTCATGATTCTATGATTCTGTGATTGGTGGAAGGCGAAGTATTGTTCTACCAGTGTTGAAGGTCAAGGCTAATAGCTCCATCCTGTTGCTTAATGTCCAGATCTTGAAGATCTTTTTTGCTCAAACCTAAGTCCCATTGGGCTTCTAAATACTGAACACTTAAAATAGTTAACACAAAATATGTCCCATCCTTGGGCTTTACAGACTGCAGACTTGTGTAGTCTGTAGACTAAATTCATCCTTGTATGTTAAGGATTTCTATAGTTTGAATAATCTCTATGCAGACATGATTAGAGGAAGCATTTGTGTTTGCACAGTGCTGACCTTGGCCACAGTGGGAGAATCCTGAGTTTTACTCAGTATTTATTGTTGCTTTTGGTTGATAACTATTTGTGTTTAGGTACTACAAGGAATAATTTTGAAGGGAAAAAAGTGATTCACTTAGAGTATGAAGCATATACATCAATGGCAGAGATGGAAATAAAGAAAATCTGCAGAGATGTTAGACAGAGATGGCCATCAGTCAAACATATTGCAATGCACCATAGACTTGGGTATGTATGTCCAGGCCCCATCCTTCTGCAAATGGTGTACTAATCCTTGTCTGGTTTTTGGGTGTGCTTACATACTTACAAGATGTGCAGGAGTCTGTGAGATACAGGGCAGCAAAACTTGCTGCAGGATCAAGCTCTTGCTGCAGATAAGTTTCAGAAATTAAGTTTTGTTTTTGGAAATGTGTTTACTGGTACTGCTTGCTGGAACCCGTTGAACCTGGAGAACCTCAGTCTGGATGTGATGGTTTGAGGGTGCAGAGACGGAATTGAGATTTACTACAAGAATGCAGACAGATGCTGTTAGGGCTTTTTTTTTTTGCATTTCCCCCCCTCTTTTTTAGACGATACAAAGTTGAGTTGGCAATTCCATTGCAGTGCTGCAGATTGTCAGTTTCTTGTCAGATTTAAGTTTTGCCATACAGAACCTAAAAGCTTAGAATATGAAGAAAGGGAAAGGCATGATAATTGGCAGCAATGGCTGTAGGAAAACCTCCAGTTGTTCCTTGAGTCTTAGATAAGCATGTTTTGTTGGGTATAGAACATTGAATACTAGTGTCTGACGTACTCCTGAGCCATCACGTTTCTGACTAAAATATCAGGATTTGCATTGTATGCAAATTTGATTTACACATTTGTTTGTTTCATTTTCTCTCAGCAGAAGGAACTTTGTGTGATCACAAAGGTTAATATTAGCCTTGAGGGGCAGTTTCTTTGGATTTCCTCTATAGTCAAGAGAAAAAGTGATTCTCTCAAGGGCTCAAAGCACTTAAGCTTAGATTTTCCCTCTGAGCTGTTTTCCAATGGAGCCATGCTATAGAGGGAGGATTGGAAGGCAGCTTTTGGAAATACTACCTTTGTGAGGAGGAAGACAAAACATTTTTCTACTTATGTTAGCTTAGTTTAGAAAAAAATGGCACACACTAAATGGAAACACATACTTCTGCCAAATTCTGATTTCAAATTAAAGTTTTGTTGCAAAATCTGTGTAGTTTGAGGTGCATAATTTCCTATTTCATATATTCTTATGCAGACTGAGATGATTTCTCAGGTTTCAGGTAATGCCTTGCTGTTCCTGACCTGTTATTGTTCATTTTTAAGCCAGTTTCCATTGAGTTTCCTATGCATTGTTGCAAGGTAGCAATTTTCTCCTCTTAATTCCATAGACTTTTTAAAAAAAAAAAAACAATGGAAGAAAGATGCCTATGGCTGGTTTTTTTTTATTTATTCTAAAGTATGGAATTCTCACATCTGGTACTGATTTTGGTTGCGGTTTTCTTTCTCTTTAAAAGTGCATAATCTTTTGGACATGGCTTGACACTTGCTCAGTATGAATGAGTCAGGAGAGCATGTGGCCAGAATACTGACGTGACATGGCTATGACTTTTGGGTGCTCTTGATGTTAAGCATCAGCTAAAGCTGCTGTTCCTCTTCTCTCCCTAGAGTGGTTCCAGTGACTGAAGCAAGTGTAATTATTGCAGTGTCGTCTCCACACAGAGCAGAATCCCTTGAGGCTGTAACGTACTGCATCAACACCTTAAAAGCATTTGTCCCAATATGGAAAAAGGTATGTTGGGACATATTTGATTCCAGCCTGTGCCAGACAGCAGGGCTGGAGGCTGCTGCTGGCTCTGTAGGAATGAGCTGAAGCATTATGTGCAGCATTTGCTCCTGAGGGAGTGCTTTTTTTTTTCGCAGTGGTAAGTTTCCTTTAATGTAATCAGGCTATTTGTGGTACATCAGGCACCTGAAAGGTCCTTTCTTGCATGTATCTCCCAGCTACTCTTTGTCTTTACTTCTTCCTGGGGCCAGACTGAAAGAGTCTTGAGCTCACTTTTGAGTGGCAAAGTTCAGTTCTGTGTAGGCTTGTGGAAGAGCCTTAAGTCAGCTCTGTATTGGACAGCATTGCAGTTTGCAAGTAAAAGTGGCATTTTTCTTTTTTTCCCCATGGCCTTGAGTAAGCACGAAGCATTAAGCAACAGTGCACATAAGCATAGCAACAGCACACAATGGAGGGATGTGCAGAGGTCCCAAAGCTCATATTGGGACACAACAATGTGTGAAGAGACCAGCCCAGGTCTAGAAAGAGCCATGTTGTATAACCACAATGTTCCATGGAAGTAACAAACATTACCTCTGCCTTCTATCCTAGTCAAAACTTGGTATGTGGTAACTGCTTTTCTGAGTTACTGCACATTGTAAAACACTGTCTTCAATATCTCCACTTTTCTGACAACTCCTTCAGGAGACTGGAGATTTGTTGTCTCAGAAAGAATAATCAGAACACTGCTTTGTTTGCTGCTTGGGACTGGACTGCTGCTGGGTAGTCCAGTCTGTCCTGAAAATGTAGCTTTATTTTGGGTATTAGTGTCTTTTTTTTTTTTTTTAACTTCATCATTTTATTAATTTATATCATTTTTATATCATTTATACCATTCAATTATATCATTTTATTAACTTCATCATTTACATACTCTCATTCCTAAAAATGATGTTTTAACAGGTTAACATGGCATCATTTAAAAGGGGCAGTATTTCAGTCGTGAACACTCTGTACGCTATAGCTTTTACATCCTTTTCTTCTAGATCTCTTTAAGTAACCTCATCTTAGATGGGTCCTTCTAAATTTAATAGGTTCAGCCTAAGGTTCAACATCTGCCCGCAAAGTCAGTGTTTTATAAGGATGTTGCCCCCCTTTCTGTTTGCCAGCTAAGTACTGTGTAGTCCTGATATGATCAGTAAATAATAGCAGGATGGCTGTTGAGTTGTTTGGCCTGGCTTGCGGCTGTATGTAGCAGACTCCCACAATATTTCCCATTCTTTGTTTGTATTTGCAGGAGATTTATGAGGACGAATATTCTTGGAAAGAAAACAAGGAATGCTTTTGGGCAAATTCAGAAAAATGACTTTACTCTTTTTATAAATAAAGTGTTACTGCTCCTGATGAACATACTGGTGTAGCTTTGAGTTGTTCTTATTATTGAATCTATATGATTTTAAACAGTTGTAATAGACATTGCAATCTGAATAGTTTAATTAAGACTGTATAAAATGAATGAGTAATAATCAGGATTTTAAAATATTCTTGACTCTCCTTTGAAATCATCTCTTTGTGCTTTTTAGCATGGAGTTCATTTTTAAAACTCTCTTCCCTAAAATTCTGGGTTGCAAGTCATTTAGTCCTCTGTGATATAGGCTGCTTTAATGCCTTTATGTTTTTAGTCTTTGTTCATTGTCTGCGTGAGAGGTCGTAACAGGACAATTGGGTTATTTTTTATCTTAAAAAAAATACAGTTTAATTTTATGTGATTGCAGAGTCAGTTTGCAAGCTTTATGCTCTTTTGACGTTCTTGTAACATGAAAGCTACTTGAAGTAGATTAAAAATGTTGGTACAGATGGGAAAGAAAATATAAACTTTACCCCAGAGTTACTAACTTTTTAGTAGCAGTTACTTTCCAGTAGCTGTGTCTCACAGAAACATGCAGCTAATAGAAGTCCATTACATTAAACAAATACGTACAGACCTTGATTCAAAGTTATTTTTAATACTCTACGAGCACCAAACTAGCATTAGCTATAACATGTAAACCTGTAACTACTTAATGATGTCTAGACATGATTAATTTTGAAGGAGGTTTTTTGGCTGTGTAATTTTGTGGTGATACAGAAAAAAAGGACATAAGAATAGGTTTAATTAATTTTAGTAATTAACCTTAGGCTAGGATTCAAAGTCATCAGAATGGATTAGTTGTTGAAAGAAAACTGAAATCTTTGATTTTTTTTCAGTTTATATATGCATAGCTTAAATTCACATTTATGATTTTTAATACTTTTTCTTTCATTACTGTTTTGAAACCTACTTAAAGAAAAAAAGAGACTGACATAGTAAGAATTATAGTATGCCTCTTCTTCCTCTGTAAACAATGGGCTGCTCATAGGAGGAAGATTATTTTATTTTTCTTATTGTTCTGAACCAAGATAGAGTTTAGATGCTAAGAGTTCAAGGTGTCATCATGTATGGCATTTTTACCAACACTAAGAGGCAGTTTTATCTTGTCATCATTATCAATGTAGATAAGATAGATATAAGGGAAGGGGAGTGGGGTAAAGAGAAGTGAAATGATTTCCTAGACCTTATATATCATAACACACTCTTAAGCGTCAGCTGTATAAATTCTTTTCATTGTATCTGCAGTAAAAGTCTTAAAGCTGCTAGCAGCACAAAATAAAACTAGAAAAATAGACAATGATCATTTTTCGTCTGTGATCTCAATCAGTTTTAATACTTAGTGATGGTTACTGTGTCTAGGTTAAGTAAAATCCAATGAAACGCACAACTTCATGTAGAGGCATGGTTAAACTGGCTATTAGCTTACTGCTGCATTTTCCCTCAATGGGAGTGAGTTCTTCCTCTGCAGGCCAGCAGCTGCTTCTTGTGTGCATGCACATATGCAGCTTCCAAACCATGTGGGCCCTATTATCAAGGCAGAGCTGAGCAAGTTCAAGGTTGTTTTTTCTTTGCTTTGGATATTGAAGAGAAGGCCTCTGTTATTTGAGTATCACGTTGCTGAGAATTTTACAGAATCCTAACTACAGATCACTTCCTCAGACTAAAAATTATTTCTGTTCTTAAAGAAAAAAAAAAGAAATAAAAACTAATACACAAATTGTTTTCTATTTTTGCTATTCATTTCTTTCATGTTAATTTGTTTAATGTTTGCAACTAATTAGTTTATTAATTTCATACAAACGGCTAACTTGCCTTGCGGTTTGTGAATGAAGTAAAACCTGAGCAGTACTGGCTTACTATAGCTATTCTTTGATCCAGGAGAATTGGTATTTAGGAGTTAAATTGTGCTTGGGGCCCTATGATGGGGGCAATTCTTATGTAATCACTGTCTTGCACTAGTACCTCTCTAGTGCTGTATTCTCTTGGAAGATTTGTCCAGAGTGACCTTAAGTGCACCTTCCCCATCAGCAAGGCAGCTGGGAAGGAGGGTGCAGAAAAGAAGAGAAAGAATAATGCTGTACTTCCCTGCAGTGACCAGGAACAATGAATGGAAGAGATGTTGTACTGAGTCACAACTGAGTGTTACAATGTGTGTACGCTGCCATGGTCAAAACAATGAAATGTCATTTTGTGTCCCTAGCTGTGCATGAGGCAAGTACTGCTTTGTTCTGGAACAATGATGCATCAGTATTTTGTAACTTTGGGTTCTTCAGCTGGCATCTAAAAGCGAAATGGAAAAGCCCTTAGGAGGGATGATGTGCATAATTAGAGGTAAAATGTATCTCACTGAAATTTAAGTATATACTCTGAGCTCCTTGTTCAGGCTGCATCTGAAGGGCTCACTTCTCTGCTAGGGAGATACTATCTTATGAAGGCAAATTACTCTCCTCCAAGATAACTGCCTAAGGGTATGTTTGGAGCGACCCAGAAAGTCCTTCCAAATTTCCAGGCCGGGGGATGAACCCCAGCTGCTTCTGACTCCATGTCAGGGAAAGATGTGGCTGCACATGTGCTGTATTCACAGAACTAGGCTGATGGATGGAAACTACCTTGTGTTGTGAGGAGGTCTGTAAGCTGAATGATAGGCAACTGCAGATCAATATAAAATGCAGCTTTCGGGATGAGTCCAGCTGTTTCTCTGCCTTGGCTATAATGGGAGGAAATCCCACCCTACTGGAGCTGTTCCACCTGTGTCACAGCATGCTGTAGAGATGCTGGCTCCACGTGGAGACGGATGTTCCTGGGAGCAGACACTGTAGACCAGAGAGTAAATCTGTAACTTATGTAGTGATCTGCAAGACAAGGTGTGCACTGGGTGCAAAGCATGCATCTTAAGAGTGCAAATTTGTCCTGAAATAACATCTTGTTCTTGGCTGGCAGCATACAAATACTCTGTTCCCGTGATTTGACAGGATGTCTGTATATCAGCATTGCATAATGTTAAAATTTCCTGCCTCAAAACGAAATTTCATTTTGTCCAGTTCTCAAGAGAAGTTCAGACTGATAAATACTATGAAAATGTAACATGAAAACGTAACTGATGGAAGAAACACCTACCCAGGAGATGGCAGCAGAGGGACAGTTGTGAGGGTGGGCAGCCATTGGGAAGCACAGCTGTGCTGCACCGTTCTCCATCTACTGCAAAATACAGGTACTCACTTCTGCTGTAACCCATGAAACTGCAACTGTATGACTCAGTAGTGAGGCTTTTAAGTTATTAAAGTTTAAACTAAAATCCTGTATTTTCTTTCAGCTCACTTTTCCTGTAGCTGTTCAAAGAATTTGTAGTTTTATAGACTATATATCACACTCCTTTGTTCCATCAAAACCACAGGAAAGAGGAAAACTACTAAAACTAATTATTATTCTGGACCAAGCTTTGAAAGCTCAATTTTGGGCTCTTCCATTAAATGTTATCCTTTGCAGGTATTTGGAGAATGAGTTAAGAATAAGTGAATGACAATAAATTATTGTTTCTTGGAATACCTTGTGACTGTTTTTCTTAAAATAAAGAATAAATAAATAAATAAACAGGCAAATCTTACAGTTTGATCTTACAAAGTGTTACAAAAGTTAGTATCCTGATATATTTTGTTAGCAGTTCTGTTTTAAAAGTTCCATTTCCACTGCTTTGAGGGAAAGAGGTAAATACATTTCTAAAACTGTTGGCACACCAAAGACTGCCTGTGAAAAATGAATTGTAAATGAGAGCAGAAAGGTTGACTTAAAAGATAGGAGTCAGCTTTTCTGAGGCTATGTGAATTATGTACACTTTATTACCTTTAAAAAAAAAAGTTGAAATATTTAATTATAGGTTTCAAAATGCATTTTTTTACCTTTTATTTAATACATAAGTTTTTGTTGTGCCCCGGTTTTGCATATAAGAAATAGTACACACAAGTCAGTATATAAGGAATCTGGTTTTCAGTTCTGCAAAACACTAAGACTTTGTGAAAGATGGAGTCTTGTGCCTTAAGATTTGGGGCATTTGATCATAGAATCATTCAGGTTGGGAAAGACCTCTAAGTTCATCTAGTCCAACTTTTAACCTAGTCCTTACAGGTCTACCATTAAATTATGCTTCTATGTTCTACATATACACATTTCTTGAAGACTCCAGGGATGGTGACTCAACCGCTTCCCTGGGCAGCCTGTTCAAATGCTGCACATCCCTTTCAGTAAATAAATTTTTCCTAATACCAAACCTAAACTTCCCCTGGTGCAATTTAAGGCCATTTCCTGTCATATCACTTTGTGCCTGTGAGAAGAACCTTATCCCCATCTTGCTACAAGCTCCTTTAAGGTAATTGTGAAGTACAGTGAGGTCTCCCCTGAGCCTTCTTTTCTCCAGGCTAAACAACCCCAGCTCCCTCAACTGCTCCTTATAAGACTTGTTCTCTAGATGCTTCACCAGCTTCATTGCACTTCACTGGACACACTACAGCACCTTGATGTCTTTGTAGTTCAGGCCCCAAACTGAACACAGTATTCAAGGTGCAGCCTCCCCAGAGCTAACTATAGAGGAACAATCACTTCCCTAGTGCTGCTGGCCAAGCTATTTCTGTTCCAAGCCCTGATGCTGTTGGCCTTCTTGGCCACCTGGGCACACTGCTGGCTCATATTCAGCCGGCTGTTGACCAATCCCCCTAGGTCCCTTTCTGCTGGGCAGCTTTCCAGCCACTCGTCTCCCAGCCTGTAGTGTTGCATGGGGTTGTTGTGCCCCAAGTGCAGGACCCAGCACTTGGCCTTGTTGAATCTCATACAGTTGGCCTAGGCCTTTGGCCCGGCCTATCCAGATCCATCTGCAAAGCCTTCCTACTCTCAAGCAGCTCAACAGTGGCACTTAACTTGGTGTCACCTGCAAACTTACTGAGGGTACACTCATTCCCCTTGATCATTGATAAAGATGTTGAAGAGAACAGGCCCCAGTACTGAGCCTTGGGGGACACCGCTGGGGACCAGCCATCATCTGTATTTAATTCCATTCACCACAACTCTCTAAGCCTGGCCACCCAGCTGGTTTTTAATCCAATGAAGCATACACCCATCCAAACCTCGAGCAGCCAGCTTCTTGAGGAGAATGCTGTGGGAAATGGTGTCAAAAGCCTTACTGAAGTCTAGGTAGACCACATCCACAGCCTTTCCCATGTCCACTGAGTGTGTCACCTTGTAAAAGGAGATCAGGTCAGGCAGGCAGGACGTGTCTTTGCTAAACCCATACTGACTGGGCCTGATCACCTGGTTGTCCTGTATGTGCTGCATAATGGCACTCAAGATAATATGCTCCATAAGCTTCCCTGGCCCGAAGGTCAGACTGACAGGCCTGTAGTTTCCCAGATTCTCCTTCTGGCCCTTGTAGATGGATGTCACATTTGCTAGCCATTGATTCGATACTATGGAATTTTTAGCACATAGTCGTAAAGTATATGAATGCAAGAGATGGGACTGGCAGAAAACAATGTAATTTTAGATTGCTATGAAGATAACCAGATGCGTATAGGAAGGTCTGGCCCTGGTAAGGTTTATCACCGATGTAGATGCAATCAGAGCTATCCAAGTGCAGTTATTTTGCACTAATGTGAGCTGACTTGTAGTACTATTTAGATTACTGGTAGTGTAATACTCATGACTATAACCTGAAAGATTTTAAATGCAGCTTCTTTGTAGCAGAGTCATACCCTTAGGGTTTTTGCTGTGTGCTACTGGAACAATGACATATTTGGCCCCATTTTATACACTATTTTTTCAGTAGCATTTGTTTTCTTTAGGGTGCTGTTTAAAAATAAATGAGTCTGCGTTCAGCAGTATTCTTGTTTTTATTGTAGTAACGCTGTTAGGCCCTCAGGTAGGCACCACAGAGATACAGTCCCTGCTCCCATAGAGCTTACATACTAGCTTTCAGAAGTCAGTTTGCTTAAAAACTCTCTTGTACATCACAAATCTAAACATAACTTTAAGTTTAGACTCGAATCTAGTACTTCAAGAAGTCAGCAGCTAGATTCAGGACCAGAATCAGATACAACTTGAAATTGTTGAAGGTATTCCTGACTTCTTTTCCTGCAAGCACAAATAGAAGTGTTTGCTGAAGCCCAGCATTTCAGAATATTATTTCACCTGTAACATGCAGTTTAAAAAAGTAAAACTAACAAAAAAAAAAAAAAAAAAAAAAAAAAAAACAGTACAAAATATACATAATATTTCCAGCATTATTTGTGGCTGTGCCAACTTAAAAGTGCAGTAAACTCACCCATTACAAAAACTGTGAACTAGACATGTAAGTATTAATCATAAAAGAAAAACTAGTAATTTGAAGTGGTTAGGATACAAAACCTTATGCATTGCTATGCCTTCCCTTTATTTTGGGAAAAGTCTTACTTCCAGGACTGGGGGGGGGATCATGTTGTCTGGGACAAAATAAAACCCAGTGTAGACTAGTTAATTGAATCATTGCTGCCCAGCTGATAAACTGTTAAATACCCAAGAAGTTAGGTGTCTGCTGCTCACCTATACTTGCTACCTAAGGTGGAAGAAGGAAGTCTAGTGACTGCCTACATCATTTGTGGTGCAAGCAGTAACAAAAATGAAAGATGCTACAGTATGCTCCATTGTGAAATTCCCCCTCTGGCCTGGACTGCAATGACCCTAGTTATGTAGGAGTTTCTCATACATATAGGTGTGGGATTTTGTTTCTTTCTCACAAGTTTATACAAGAATTGAGGCAGACAATTTTTTACCTTTATTTTTAAGGCATTTGCCTGCAGGGTTGATAACTATAGGTCAGGACTTTATTCTTTAGATCTATAAAATAATGGCTACATTTTTTTTCACTTGTTAAACAATTGTTTTGTTCACAAAATCAGTGGATGGCAACAATCTTATTTGACAGTTAAGATCAGAATCCAGATTATTTTTCAGAATGTCAAAACAAAACAAACAAACAAAAAAACCACACCTCAAAATGTGTAACCTTTCATATATACAAAATAAACCCAAAACACAAAATTATACTGAGCACAATGCAGATGTCACTGCAAATGAAGCTGTTATTTGCCAGAGATGGGTTGGCCCATGACTGATTAAAAAAGACTGAATGAAACTTTCAAATATGCTCACATCTAATTTTTGAAAAGTCCCTCAGAAAATAACTCGAAAGGTGCCTAGTCATACTGACAAACTAGGTTTGGGGGAATTAAAACGTGATGTTGGGTTCTGAGTCAGTTAGACACATTTAAATGTTTTACTCTTCAAGTAAATCAGCTTGAGTCAGAAACAATCTTACTTGCATGGCAGCATCCATAAAAAGACAGCACATGCATCTTGTCTCACAACTGAACATATGTATAATTAAATGCCAGCCACAAGAGTGAAAGGCAGACAAAAGGCCAAATCCCCTGACTATTAACCAGTCTTACAGCGTAGGACTTCGTGAGACCGAGCTTTCACCAAAACTGGCCAGCATGTTTGAGGTGTGTAACTGACACAAAGTCAACCAAATGTGCTCAGAGCTCATCCAGAGCACTACAGTACTTTACTGTATAAAGTATAAGTTAGCTTCTTCAAGACACGAAGACATGGGACCAAATAAAATATGACAGGTAAGAAGGTTATACTGAACTTTGGTCTCTTGGAGGGCACTGAGATGCTAAAAAAAAAGAGTGCAGTACACAGTTTATAGAGCTTAGGTGTTCTCTGTCTTCTGTCCTAACATGTGCATAGTTCTTCAGTCATTATCCCCTTTAATTCACTTCATGCTCTTGGTCTTGCAAAATCTTCTAGTACAGAAATAAAGGCAAGATCTTGAGTCTCTTCCCTATTTATGTCAAAAGCCAAACTGATGTCAGAGTGACTGCGCATGTAAAGCCCAGTGTAACAGTATTGGTAGTGCTCCTCTAGTTGAAATTTGAAAAAAGTCATAACATGGCAGAGAACACGGTGTAAGTGGTTATGAAATTCATATTTTCTTCTCAGAGACAGTATGCAGAATGCAGTTATATGTATCATTTGGCAATATTTTCAAAACAAAACAAACAAAAAACCCACAGTATACTTCAGTATTTTGTGACCATAGTGCAAGGAATTTGGTGGTATTTTGGAACAGTATGCCTGTCCATTTGTCCTATAGCACACACAGACATCTTCATACACAGTTCCCACTTCATAGAATAGTTAAGACAAAGGTTTGCTGGTGCAAATCATTTCTCTAAAACAATAAGGATGGAGCTAGTCAATGAAGAAATGAGTTTTCTTCTCCCAATCTGGAAGTGGTATTCACCACACATTCATCATCAACTTAATAGAAAGTGTCCTTTACACATATGGTATTTGTCAACTGAATTACGAACTGATGCTGTTCCACAATAATCTGAAATAAATTGCTCTGTTTCACTCTGCAGTGGATCAGAAGTGTTGCTGGCACAAAATGTTACTGTAAACTCCGGACCTGCCAGTTCTAAAGGCTAAGTTTGTTTGAAAAGCAAAAATATACAAGAAAAGGCACTATAAACCATTTTTTGAAAAAACAAACAAACTGTCCTGCAGTTACTCTCATAATAGAGTAGAATCTGTAAAATATTTTCATCTATAAAAAAGACACTTTAATTAAAAATGTTTAAATGTTATTAAGCTTTAAGGCACTCTAGCTGAAGAACTGATTGTATCACAACTTCGGTTGGTGGCTCAGATCTCCTCTCTTTATACAGGTAACTCTTCATCTTCAGTCTTTGTCCTTTGTGAGTTCTGTAATTTCATCGATATCTTCTATATCCTGTGTCATTTTTTCATACTGTCTCTTGAAGAAGCCAAGCTGTGAGAAGTAGTAAAATAACATGGTCACAATCAGTCATTAATAGTTATATTTCTTGGTTAATCTAAACAGTACAATGGTAGAAGTGCATGATGTATGCACATGCACAGATACAGTGTTTAATTTGTAAATGATTCCTAACTGTAAAGTGAAAGGAGCTGGGCCTTAAACTCCTGCCAGGTACCACAAATGCCAGAACAGCAGTGCTGAGTAGCCAGTTGTCTCCCTGCCAAGGTACAGGGATATCTAAGCTTCCTTGGTGTGCCAGGGCTTCAGGAGCCAATGCTCTGGCACACACAAAAACTTTTCCCTCCCCCTTATCTAGATACCCTTTGTAAATCATTTTTTGCCCTTGCCCTTCTCTGTTTTTGTCTGTCCAGCATATGTCCTCTCCTTGCTTCTGTTTCCCATCCTTGCCCACTCAAAATATGAGAGTTCAGAGACCAGTTGGTGAATTATGGAGGGAGACAGGCAGTGTCAAAAGACAAAAATGCTCCTTCCCTCATTTTGCACCATTGGCAGCCCATTTGTCATTTCACGTTGCTAATTTCTACAGTGACTCACTTCAGAATTTTGTTTTTAAAAGCATTTCTAAAAGCTCCCATCAAGGGTGCAATGCCAATGTAATGTTATTCTTACTACCAAACAGTGTGTGCAGTTTTGTTCAGCACTTATGAATCAAGATTCCAAAGAAAATAGCCCAAATGTATTTATCCCTTTCTGCTTTTCTTTTTAAGAATATAAACACCTACTTACTTTCCATAAAACAGCAACCAGTATTAACAGCAAGAGGAGTCCAGCCAATATACTGCCAATCACAACACCAATGGGTATCTCAGCTTTCTCATCTGGCTTCATAATTGTAACTGGGATCTGAAAGCAGAGAGATTGTGCATTAAGGGTTAATGTTAACTGCACGTTAAGTAGGATTTGTAAACTAAGTACTCATCAAGAATAGCTGTGCTGCATGCATTCCAGGATCATTCCAGGACCGGAACATGCCAGGCAATTGCAAACCTTTCACTAGTGTTCATACACATGTGCTTTCACCACGGTAGCACAGGGCAGTGTCATTTAACCATTAGGGACCCTCACCACTCTCGACTATACACAACAGGCAGAGAAGCAATCTCTTCCTTTCAGCTTTCTGCCTTTCCAGGAACGGGTTCTTTCGGAGTTGTCCCCACAGTGCACGGACACCCTACCACTAGGTAAACCACAGATGCTTAAATGCAGTCTGGGAATAGCCTTGCACCATCTGCTCATATCAGACAGTTCTGCTGCATCAGCTAGAGAAGAGCTACTTCCAGCTGAGTGTTTTCAGAGTCGTTATTTGTGGTGGGCAGCCGTAGGAGGCAATACTAATCAGAGGCCAGACACCACCATGCAGTCACTGTGGCTGCTCAAATTTCTTCCCTCCTACCTGGCAGTACCACCTCAGTCTCCTTTGTCTGCTGTTCCTGCCTTCCTGGAAAACACAAAACAGCTTGCTAGTCTTCTCGTGTTAATCTGTGTTCTCCTGAGTTAACTTTATGGATTTGCAGTAAGATGTATGGGTCAAACAGGAGTGCTTCTAGCACACCTGTTCTTCCTGAGCAATACCAGAGAGCTCACAGAACAGCATAGTGTCTGTAAATACATTTCAGGTGATACTGTATCTAGCTGCATTGAAGATAACCAACTGTATAGTTACATCTAACACAGTTGCTCAGGGAGATACTGCTCTAATATTTATGAACTGTCAAATCTTTGGATTTAAGTTTGGAATGATGTGCATTTAACATGAAGATTTTTTTTTTTTGTCTTTCCTGAAACATGATAAAAGAAGTCGTGTTGGTTTATTTTCTCTGGGTTGCTTGCTCAGTGCATTTGTCTGGTGTAGTTTAATCCTAAACTTTCTGGGAAACTTGCACTGAACTGACATCTCAGTGATTTAAGTCATTTCTGCTGGAAGGCTCTAATGTTGTGTTAGGTGTGTCTATATGTATTCATTTCACTGAGGCAGACTGGCTTTAGGTATTTTCTAACAGAATAGCTGTAATGATGATTGCAGCAGGTTAATGTTATTTCCTCCAGCTGGCAGTCTTTCCCAGCTTGGAAAGAAACTGAAAGCTTTTACGCACAAATATCAAGCAGCTTCCCCACCTAGCATCACATCAATTTATTTGACTACATGGCAATCCAGCTCATCCAAATTAAAAAACAAAAATCAAAAACAAACAAACAAACAAACAAAACAAAACAAAAACAAAAACAAAAACAGTGTAATTTCTATGTGCAGCTTCCCTAGTAATGCTTTCTCTATTAGATTAACAGGGAAGTGGCACTACTGGAATGGTAAATCTATGTCTAAGAACAAATGTCTTCCTTGAAGTTGAACTGCAGTCAGTAAGACACTGTGGCTGTAATTTACCTCATCTAACACTGTATCTATCTATCTACAAGTTAGCCTTTGGCTTCCAATGGAGAAGGATGGCCTTTTTTTAGGGCACAATTCATCTTCTGATTTTTAGCATCACCTTTGAGATGAATGGCATCTCAAAAATACCTATTCTTTCTATTGATTAGGGTTTATAGGAGTACTAACTCTTGTGTGGATATCTAATGTAGTTACTAAGATGGATTAATCCTACCAGCTCAGTTGTTTGTCTAAAATATCAAGGTAAGTAGGTAATAAACTCAGATTGCTACTGCACTGTCCCATTCCAAATAAGTATGAAAGGGCAAAAAGTGGGTACCACTCTGCCCTTCCAAGCACTGTGTGCAGTGTTTGATACTTGCTCCATCTCTGAAGTGGCAAAGGAAACTACCCTAGGGAGAGTGTATAGTATTCTGCCCTTCGTCAGCTGGCACATTTGCCAAGAGTTTTCACAGGGCAAGGGGCTGTCAAGTAGGGATGAGACTGTAAACTTCACTAAAACACATTGTGTTTCTTAGGAACCCTGTGGATAATTTCAGGGTCTGCTCAGCCACTGCCTCAGAGCTGTAGAAGTTCCAGAGAATCCTTTAGGTTGGAAAAGACCTCTCAGATCATTACGTTTTAATGGCTGGCTGAGGAACTACCTATTTAACTTAAGGGAGAGTAATTGAAGTTAAAAAAAAAAAAAAAAAAAAAAAAAAAAAAAAAAAAAGTTGAATTCTGATGCTCCTGAAATCACCAAGAGCAATGCTGGAAATGTAAATTTGGTAGTATCATGGTCCAACCATAGAAAAGTACACAGTGAGCTACCTAAAAAATCTGTACCATAAGTGGCATATTTGTATTGTATGTTAATGGGTATCATATCCTAGCAGAAGCAGTATCATGTCACAAAGCAAAGACACTCAGCACTCTTCAAATACAGGTATGTAATTCTAAAAAATCATGGCATTAGTTCCAGGCCTACGCATCTATTTCCTTTCCTTCTTCAGGGTTTGTAGGTTTTCCAGGATAGAAAAGGGTCTGTTCAGAGGTTCCTCATAATAAATAAATAAAATAAAATAAAATAATAACATAACATAAAATAAAACTCTCCGTGAGAAAATAATGAAAAAATAGTACTGAAATATGGTCTTATTTCCACATTCTGATAGGCTGGTCAGTAACTGTCTTGGTACACACTTTACTGAATTTTCCACTGCCTGTGAATGGACTATACTACATACTCTCACAGATAGTGGACTCCCTTACTAATTTGTATTTTGGTCTTCAAAGGACTTGATTATTTTTTATGGATGAAAGAGGCTGGTAACTCATGTAAAAATAAATCTAAACTTAGTCTTGCAAATGGAAGAGTGTCACTTTCTAGATAAGTCAGGAGAACAAGGTATTTTTTATTATTATTAAAATAGCCCAGCAAAAATGTGTTCTTAAGTGCTGCTTATGTTTTTATTTAGTGGAGGGAACCTTGGGAAAAGGATTCTAAACTAGCAAAGTGGTATTTTGGTTACTTTTCCTGAGATTAGCTGTGTCCATATTGTCCATATTACAACCATTCCATACACAAAAATGCTCCTCAGTCTTTCACAAATGAGATTAAGCATATTTGCTGGAGATCTGTGCAAAACATGTCTACAAACACAAATACACTTAACAGAAGACTATAAATCAGATTTGCTAGAATGTTTCCCAGAGCTCATATAACTACAGCAATTAATTCTGTTGGAGAATGAAATCCAAATTTTGATCTTTTCATGCACAGGAAACTAAGTGAGTTTCAGAAATTTTCAGCTGAGTTTTGCTGATAGTTCTATTATCTATTTAAAATCTGCAGATTTTAACTGTATAGTTTATATAACAGTCAGCTGAAATTAAAACATTTTAGTAACTTGAGTTTGTATATAACCAAAAAGATACATTAGTTCAACATACTCAAATGTCATCAGAGTTTGTAATTCGCTACGAACTGCTAAATGACACTGAAAATTACATGTTATCAGCTTAATTCAAGAAAAGAGAAATTGAAAAAGTCTACTTATACTTCACTTACAGTTAGGGTATTCTCTCCAATTATAAATAAATCAGCGTTGTGTGTATTGATTTCTGCCTCTGCAGAGAGTTGCAATGCCTGGAAAGTTGACTGAAAGAGAAGATTAAAAACAAACAAACAAACAAACAAACAAAAAAACTGTAAAGCTCTGTTACAGGACAACTCATTAGAATATAGACATCCTAAAGTAATTATCTTGTTTTGAAATGAACTCATCAGAACCAGAAGAAATTCACAGTATTAAGAAAATTAAAATGATCTTTCTTTTTATTTGTCCCAAGATAAAGTGTCTATGAAAGTAATTATGTATCAGTAATCCAGACTTAATTTTGCTATTTTTATTAACTTTTCCTCTTTAACAAATAGTTCAAACAAAATAGAAGAATTTGATTATATATCCATTTTTATAGTCATTTCAAATCTGTTGCTTCTGCTAGGTGAGAAGAGATAGGGAAAAATATAATGGTGAGAAAGGGAGAAATCTCTCTGGCCTTAGAAATAAATGGAAATTGGATGTTCTTTCCCTTCTTTCCCTCCTCACCTCTATCCACTGCTTCTCTGTTTTTCCTCGTTTATTTTTTCCAGCCACAATCTGTTCCTCTCCACTGGTCAAACTCTGACATCATGCCCTCAGCTTAAACAAAGACAACAAAAATCTAGGACAATTCCCAAATGAAAAGAGACCTTATGCCAGATACCACTTCCTCGGCAAACGTATCCAGAGGCAGAGGAGCATGGCTGTGCTTACTATGCCATCTCAGTGTTGCTCTTATCTCCATGCCTTAGGCATAGCGATTCCTGATTCCCACAGGACCGCTGAGAGCAGATTCAGGTCATGGGAGCACCAGCCAGCCATTCTAGAAGCAGTGAGTGCTTTGTCTTTTTGCCTCTGCAGCCATATCTCTGCAGTTGGTTCTAAAAATCCTACAGCCACTGGCAGGGCCAGGTATGGTGGACTTGACACAGGAAGCATGAGCTACCAAGGCGTTGAATTGACTGTGCAGGTTATAGCATATCTGCACCATAGCTACCTGCGCTAGTGGTCTGTCCTGCATTCCTAGATATGTAGAAACCTGCCTATGCACGATTCAAAGGACCTTGCTGATTCCTAAACACGTATTTCTTTGCTTTGATTAGCAGGTATCAGCAAGTCTGCTGCCCTCTCCTTAGGCAATGATTGATTGCCACTAAATAACAAGGCTATGATGTGCATCATTTGGTGCTTGCAAGGATATTTGCACTGACAATCCAAAAGAAAACAACAAAATGGAAGATGAGAGGAAAACTATAAACTTCAGTCTTCTCTTCCCATCTCCCAGTGGAAAACAAATTGTTTCCATGCACTATCTTCTGAGGATAGCAACCTTTTACTCAGGCCTCCACCTTCTGCATATCTATCAGCACTAACAAATGTTCTTGACCCAGCTGATTTGAAAAACACCATCTTTAAAGACAGGCAGATGCTTTTCTTCACACACTTGCATAATTATATTACATTATCAACCTGACCTTTTCCTTTTAAGCGCTGAATGATGAAGCTGACAACCATCTTGCTGTTCAATGTCAATACCTGCCACCAGACTCGCCAGACAGACCTAATGAGACTGCATCATACTCCTGATGCTCTGTGCAAGCCTAGGACTCTAAGACAGTTTGGTTGGTTGCCTAGCTGAGGAGTCAACATAGTCTCATTTCAGAAGTCTGGTAATTCAAGAAGATTTATATTCTGGAGGACACATGATGATTTAAAATGGGAAAGTCAAGGTATTGATGCATATTTTTAAGCATCCTGTAGCTCTTTAAGCAGGGACTGTTTCCTTGACACTAACTCTGATAAAAACAAAAAATCAATTTAAAATAAAAATCCACACCTTCTCTAACAAATATAACTGGCAGCACTAATAGGCTTTTTGTATTTTGATGTGACTTAAAATGATCACTATATAGCCTATGACATTCAAAAGTTAAAAGCAACATTATTTTCCAGGCTATGACTATACTCTGCTCTGCTGTCCTACATTGAATTTTGTGGAAACTCTAGTTCACCTTAAATGAATTTAACAGATGCAGAAAATGTTTTTATAGCTGTGAAGATCTGTATTATCACTGCATTTTCTTAGAGTTTGTCCTGGACTGAAATTTGCAGTTCTGTTATACTGCTTCACTTTTTGATTCAAGTTTTCAATCTGGAAAAACACAATAACATAAAAGAATATCTTTCTAGATTGGAAAGTTCTCTTGAATTAACTTCAAAAAATACCAGCAACTAGGAAATATTTGGGTATTGGTTCCTTAAGGAAGATGCAGGTGATACTCACAGCAGCAAAAGTACCATTCCAGATCCGGGTGGAGACATTCACAAAATACTCTCCTTTCAGCACGAGGTCTTCCAGTTTGCATGTGATGGTACTGCACTTTGCATTTTTACAGTTCTTCCAGGGAAAACAGCAAGAAGACATAACAGCATGCATTAAAAAGTACATTTTAACAACAGGTCCTTTGACTCCCAGTTTAAAATTTTATTATTCTGTGCCTGCAAATTGAGTGCTTGCACACAGTGAAGAATATGTAGTGCTGCTTCTCTCTAAGGTAGATGCAGTATGTGTGAGAATATCCATAGGAGACATTCCTGCAGTCTGAGTGAATAATGCCATGGCCACCACAGTCATCCCCACAGGTTCAGCAGCAAGGATCAGCTCTGCACTCCTGTCCTGCTGTACTGCAGACCTGACGTGTACTCACCATTTCTTTCAAAGCTCTGAAGTTCTCTTTCTTGAAGGATGCAGAGTAAGGTCTTTTTCCTATTTGCAGTGGATTTATCTGAGCTTGACAAGTAACACCCCTGGTCTAGGAAAGGGATGGCAGGAATTAAACTCGTTGACATCATACTCCAAAATGTATAGTCATTATAACAATATATACTTCTGATGACATGGTGGCTGTGAAATATAGGTTGTGAATTATCTAACGCTGGATGATTTTGGAATCTAACAGACTGTGTATTTTAATCAAAATTAAACTGCTCTTATAAATTCCCCCCCCCCCCCCCCCACACACACACACCTAGACTAAACTGAAAGTTTTGTCCTGATCTAAAAAATCCATTTTTACTATTGTCTTCCCAGGATCTTGGAGAACCACGTAATTCCAGGGTCATATGACAAGTCCCCTGTGGACTGTACAGATAATTGGCATCTACCAAGGAATAGACTGGTGTACAGTTGATGTCATGGTCCTCCCCCATCCCTTTGTAGAAAGGGGCATACTGAAAGGGCATGTATTATCTGAATCTCAGATACATTGTGGAGGAAATAACTGATGTAAATGGTGTTGGTTAAAACCCCCAAACATATCAGCTTATATAGTACAGTCCTTCACCTGATCTGTGTCAACTGCAGTTAGGTACATCAGTGGGTTGTCTTTGTTGGTCAGCTCTGGAAGAAGGATTTTCACAGTTGCCATCTTCACTGGAATTCCCCCTGTTGTTATCTGCAAAACAAATAGCTCACAATTAATTTAGGTAAAAATACTTACATACATATAAAGTATTTGGTATAACCAGAAAATCAGAAATCATAGATGATTATGGAAGAACTGGATTCCTTTTGCATCAGTGTTTTTTGTATTGTTACACTTACTGGGGTAAATAATGAAATTATGCCCTAGTGGAAAGCATACCCCATAGCTTCGGGCCCCTGCCTGTTTCCTTAGCAAAGCTCTTATTATCTACATGAAATAGTTTTTGAAAAACAAATATTCTACAACAGCCAACAGGCTTTTACAAAAGAAGTTACAAGAATATAAATGGAATAAAATTAAAGTTTCTTCCACGTTGCATATTTGGATCTAATTTTTTTGAGCTGTGTAATAAATGCTGTAATCTGGCTAGTTCCTGCATCTTGTTTGAACACTTAACTCTTGCCAAAACTCCAATTTCAAAGTTCAGGCCTGCAAAGACTTGTTTCCCGTTATCAAGCCAGCAGAAGACAAATTAGCTCTGTGAACAAATAGTGTAAGCTGGCCTGAAGTTAAGCATTAACCCTCTTCCAAATACATAAACAGTGCAGGACCAATCCCTCCACCATTCTACTTAAGTATTAAGTTCAAATTTCATTTTTGACCTCATCAGGATTATAAGGATTTATCCCTCCTGGTATTTGCAAATTTCTTCCCCTATTTGACTGATTCAAAAGTATCAAAATCAGATAGTGAAATCAGATGCTTTTTTTTTTTTTTTTCAACTGCATTTTGGGACCCAGCTGCAGGCGGACGTAAGGCAACTTCTCAAAACAGAACCAGAAACATTTACTAACCTTAACTGAGAAGTTGAATGTGGGGCCAATATCTTCAAAACTATTCACAGGGGAAGGAATGTTACGACCAGAGTACACTTCATAGAAGTTGATGTTGGCAAGCCTAGTTAACAACCATAAAACAATACATTTCAGTTTGGCAGCTACTTTGAAAACATATGCAACTGGATGTGCTTTGGTTTGTTCTAAGTTTGTGAATCAGGTCAGAATTATAATTGCAGGAAAATCATTCACTTGTCCTGCTGTTTGAATTTTAACAATATAGTTAAGAAAATAAATGCTATACTGAAGCCCAAAGCCAACTGAGCACATGAAGACAGCAGGGCAGCATGAGATGTAGGTTCTGTTCAAACTTGTGCTTGCCACAGTGCATCTAGAACCCTACTGCAAGCTCCTCTCCCAGGCAAAAATTACAACTTTTGGCCCTAATGCCCTGTGCTACAAAGTGGGTTTGTTTCCTAACTGCCTGGGTATGGAATCATACAGCACCCTGTTTGTATGCATGCCACATATCTTACAGCCCTCAGTCTGCTCTCATCTACTTTCTTTATTACTGTTGTTTTTATCATTCAAAATTTCTAAAGTAATGTGAATGTGGTTGCAGCCCACTATATCATGAAATTACAAGTGTGAGATGGAAAAACAGGTTGTGAGGGCCTGTGGATGCTTGAGGGGCTCAACCAGGTGAGTCTGTGCTCAAAGACAACAAAAACATCCCTGTGTAATTAATTGCATCCTTGTGCTCCCTGTGACCAATTATTACTGCTGAACCATCCCATAATCATTCTGGTCTTCATCCTACAGGAGGCTTAGTTGAGTAGTTTTGAACATGAAAAGCTAGGGAGTGGGTTAACAAGGAGCTATCATGACTCCCTACATCAGCTCTTCATGCAACACAAAGTGCAGATCCCTTCTGTTTGGCAATGCAGCTCTATCCAGTTTATCTGGGTAACATCTGTGCACACAATCCCAAACTAACGTGTGTAGTCTCAAAGAGATGCTTTCTGTTCAGTTGTGCTCTTCCATACTGTGCCAGGAATCCTTCTCATTTCTTCATGCTTCCTCCCAAGAGCCCTTTCCTCAAAGACTCTCCTGACAAGATCTGCTAGGAAAACCCACATGAAGTATTTTCTGCTTCCTTATTGCTCAAATATCCGGCCTTTCTAGTTTACATGGTATCAGCTTCCTTTTCACTGATAAGACTGATTCCCACCTCTGAAAACAGATCAGGAGGTTTTTCACTAAAAAAGCCTATCTTCAATGAGTTGACACTTTTTTTTTTCCTCAACCATTGTAATTTAAAAAGTTAGTTATTTGCTAAATTACCTGCCTCAGGAAGGAGCTATTTCCAGATAGATATTCCCTAAGTGTTAGAGGGTGTATAAATGAGCTATCTCCAAGGGAAGCATTAAAAATTGTGTGTTAGCTTAATGTGTACTTCCTTCAGTTCCTTTAAGCCGGCTCATTACCAAAAATAACTAAAATCTTTTTCCAACTCTAGAGATTCCTTCATGCTCTGACTTGCATATGGAATTGCATTTTCTCATACTTCAGGAGATGCACCTGAATTTGAAACACTATTTTACCTTGAGTAACTCTTTTACAGGTTCTCTGCCTGGTCTTTTCTGAAGCACTGAGCTTCTGTTCTTAGTGCACAGTTAAATTAAATTTGCTGATTCAAGTTTTCACTTTTTCAAATTCCTTTGAAGCTACTACTTAAGTTGGTCTGATAGATATTCAGATGCTTTTGTAGTCTCTGTGCTGCTGCTAACTTGAATAACAAAAACTCTTCTGCTGATGTCTCATGTGACTTTCCCCGTGAGTTGAAAGAACTTGCATCACTTACCTAAATACATGCTTTTAAGCAACTAAAAAAAATCCAAAAAAATCTGCAAGACTATAATTGGTGCACCCAGTTGTGGTGAATCCTGGGCCTTATAATATTTTGAAACTGCTGCTGCAAATGTACTTCTGCTTCTGTACTGTGGTCCATATTCATGCAAAGACCTGAGCTAGAAGTTCTTGTGGTTACAGTGGCCTTTGAATGTTCATTTCCTAAATTCATTGTTGCTGTGCAGTTTCCTCTTTTTCACACTTCTGTCATTGTTTGAGCAATTGCTGTTTGTTTTCTACCATTTTGCATTTGTTAATTTTTGAATGCTTTGGGAGGCAAAGGCCTTTTTTTCCACCAACAGTTGGTGACTATGTATATCAGATATAACTAAATATCTTATCCTACAAATCCAGCAATTAGGAAAGATGAACACGTTTTTTCTTTTATGGAAGGTAAAGTAACCTATCTTAAAATAAGAGTCAAATCAGTATATTTTTGTTTCATTTGTAATTTTGGATAAACTGTAACTGGAATTATTCTTGTCTAGAACCGTAACAGACTAATTATTAATTTGTAGAGCTTAGGGATATGGTTTAGTGGGGACTGTTAGTGTTAGGTCAGAGGTTGGACTTGATGATCTTGAGGTCTCTTCCAACCTAGAAAAATTCTGTGATTCTAATGCCTAATTTCAGTACATCCAAAAACACAGGACATTTCAAGGGCTGAAGATGACAAGTTTCAAGGGCATGAAACTCTCACGCTCCTTAATTTTCTTTGCTGAGAGAGGTATGAATTTGAACTGGAACATTTTGTTCTGTTTGTTTGTTTTTGTTGTTATTTTGTTCAGTTTTATCTGTTTAACTTCAGATTTGATTCAATTTCAGTAACATTTGAGAACCAGAGGCTAATCCTGTTATAGCATATACTAATTTTATTATCAAAACCATGGGCAGTGTTTGAGTTTTATACATATTCCATCCATGTGAGCATCTGACCACCCATAACAGTTGTACAACAGTAAACATGGATCCCTAATTTCTTACTACATATTCTATAAGTTTTTACGTGTTAGATTATTGGAAGAACATGAAGTTCTGCTGTTGTTGACAATATAAAAATTTCTTATGAATTCCAAAATGAAAATAAGTTTCAGCATATTATCAGTGGCCGTTCAGGACTGTTACTATATTCTAATGCCTTTGAAGGAAATGACAGTGACTTTTTCCTTTATTCAACATACCTTGTGAAGTGAATTTCTGCATCATACCGCAAAGGAATTGATAAGCTGATCTGGTTGTCCTGTTCTTGCTCTTCATTACTTTCACTGTTTGTCAAAACACATTTAAGTCAGGTGTTACAATATTGTTTTGAACAAACATGGTATTAATACAAAAATTGCTTTCATAAAGTTATACTTTACCTCAAGGCATGAAAACTTAGAACTGCCATATTCTGAAGATTTTTCAGGTTAAAATCAAAACTAATATCAAAAGATACCTGTGGAAGAGACAAGGAACACCAAGAGCACTTAGCAATAGCAACAGAATTATTCCTATGTGCAAACATATAGAATTCTCCTCTGTAACTGAATTGTCCTATTTCTGTGTACTATTTCAGTAATCTCTAACACTACAGAATCTTTTTTCTCTCTCATGTACAAATTGACATCATTTTGTAAACATTAGCTATGTGCATTTTCAAATGATACATGACTAGCTGCGAGCTGCAACAAAAGGTGTTTGCATCGCTTCAGTCACATTTTTAAACACCAGCACTTACAGAAGTTTTTAACTTACATTTTAATTTGATTCATTGAAACAGGTTTGCTTTGATGAATGCCATTAAAAGTTCAGAATAAACAAGCTTTTTATTTTTATTTTTATTATTATTTCAATTTTTTGGTTTTGCAGAACGTCATATTTATATTACCTCTGGCAAGTTTCTTATTGCTCCAGCTGATTATGTTAGAGGCTGGAAGCCTATTTCTCTTTTGCACCAGGAGAATAAGAGATTAAGATCCATAAAAACAGGGATATCCTCAAATTTTATGGGATATATGAGAAAAAGTTTATACGATATACCCTAGGGCTGTGTGGGCCTCCCCTCTCATCTCAATCTGATGGAATTGTGCTGAGCTCCCGAGAGACTATGCACAATGCCTGACTGCTCTCAGTTCCCAGCCTTCACTCTGCAAGAGTTACAAAGATACTGAGGATCCATGGGCAGAAAGAAATGTGCTTTAGAACTTTTATTTATTTACTTTTTTTTTTTATTTTTTATTTCTCGTTTAATCTGGTAGGCTGGTCACAAGAGTTTAGCCCTTAGTTTGCTCCTTTTACTGCCTCTGAAGCCCAAGGGAAGTTAACAACTGCCATATCTAAAAATGCTTGCCACCAGTACATGCAGATATAGGGGAAAACAACAACAATGCTTTGGAGTATCACTCAAGGTTATTTAAATTTGTACCTGTTGTCCTGTTCGGAAAACTGGATAGCTTATTTGGCAAATGACTGTAGTTTGTGTTGTTCCTGTCTGACATGAGACTTCAGTCCCATCGCTCTGCAAAGGAAACAGAAAAGTCATCTTAATACCAGTTTTTGATAAAACAGGAAATTCACAACTTGCATCTTCAACAGGACCTGTGTTAGACTAAGGGGTAGCACAAGTCAGTGTTACAGCAATAATTCCTAAAGATGAGGTGGCTGGGGAAGAGAGGCAGGGCTGGGGGTGAGGCAGGAGGAAGGTGGAATAAGGACTGGTCTTGTGCCCTTTCTGTGGGTTCTAATGATCTTGTGAGAATTTGCTGCTCTTGGAAGAAGGAACATGGACCAGAGTACAGGCCACCTACTGCATTCTCTTATAATGCTTTTTACAGTCTTAATACATAAATTTTACAGTCATATTTGCATGACCTGAGAGACAGTTAACTACTCTCACTGTAGAATTTAGTGTGCAGAGGACAACTCCATCACAATTTTTGTAGCAAAGTCTACAATACATAAAAGTTTATTTATTTTTACTTTGCAGAAAATTTTGCATGTTATCATCTCACATCATAGGAAAGACAAACTCATAGACCATAGCCAGTTATCATAACATTGAAAATAATTAATTAAAATGCACTATTTTTTGTTAAACATGTCCCTACTAGACACACATTCATGACTTACACTCTGACAAAAAATAAAATAAAAATCCTCTGCTTTGAAACAGGCACATTTTAGGAGGCAAAATCTACACTTGCAGGCAGAAAGAATTCTAATCAAATGGACTTTTAAAGCAGAAAAAATCATAGCTCTGTTGTGGTCTTTTGACATGAGTGGCGCAAGTAATTTTGTTGGACATCTGGATAGGGAGGTAGAGGAGCAACCTCAGCACTTCATGGAGTACTTCTGCCAGTCCACTTTTCAGGAAAATGCAGCTCTTGAGCAGTGATGAATGCTTCTATCCCTCCTCTCCCTTCAGTATGGCTCTAGATTTCACCCCTAGTATTATCAGACACCTCTCCAGTAGCAGCCTGACAGCAGAAATCCACTGAAGTCTGGATTTCATCCTACATGAATTGTTTAGAAGTAACAATTCAGATTAAAGATTTACTGCACTATCTACAGTAGCCTGTAAAAATCCTTTATTTTCCTTTTCAAAGACACAATTCATTATAAGAAGAGTTTCTGGTATAGTAATCATTTCAATCTGATTAACTGTCTAGCTGAAATACATAGCTTTGGCAGTAATACTATTTCTAGATCTACAGCCTATGCTTTAAAGGTGCATCCATGCTGCATGCTTGATTTATCAGATGTGAATTCCCTGTGGCGCAGCAACTGCATTCAGGTATGTTGTTGGGAGTCAATCAACAGATGTGGGTGCCAAGGCCTAAAGTGAGGAAAATATGACTGAAATACTGAGGTGAGGTAAAAATCAACAGGTTGCCAACTTTTATGCTGAGTAGGCAGTGTCTGTCATTAACCTATATAAATTGATATGCTGAAGGGAATAATTCTGGTAGCCAAGAAAATGAACTGGGAGAGAGGTTTGCACACACATTCTCCTTTCCTGGGACAGGCACTAATAGAAAGTAAAAAATATATAAAATGTTTTCTTGAGTAGCTGGAAAAATCAGTGGCAATAGCAGAAAGAGTGAAGATGAATACCACATACCGGTAAAGACGAAGAAGCAAAAAACAAGTTGTCTGAAAATGTAGCCTGGATTCTGGTATTATATGCATTTTCTCTTTTATTTCTCAAGTTCACATTGAATGTTAGTCTTTTGTTTTTGCTGCTGACAATGAACTGCTGTTTGCTGTTGGAAAGTAAAGTTCAATATTGTAAACAGAGTTAACCAGAACAGCTGTGGATCATGAAAATGTATCGTACTGTGTTGCCTCTAGTCAACAAAGAATAACAAGCACAGCAAGACATTTCCTATGTTCTATACGCATAAACCTTCTGCTTTCTAAACCCTTTGACATGAGAAACTCTGTGATAGTGTTTATTAAAACCAAATAGAATTAATATCATCTTAAATTCTGGGACCTTGATTCTGTACAGTCATAGTCACTTTGCTGAATTTTCAAGGTTTCCACCCTGATGAGAATGTGGACAGAGAATGGGTGGCTGAGACATCTGGCAGCTCCAGGAGAAGACAGTCTTTCTGCATATTGTAAATATATGTGTGTAAATATATGGTTCTAGATTATGTGCTGCCCAAAGAGCTGATCTCTGCTATCCAGTAGCACAGCTTGATGCAGGATCCCCACTGCTCCTTGCAGGAGGGACTGAAACAGCCACAGCTGCTCCCCCAGCATGCTTCCTTTTCTGACAGCAGACAGACAGACCTGACCCTTCTGAATCCTCACTGTCTACTCATCCCTACCAAAAATCAGGTTTGTCTACACTGACAAGAATCCTACTTCTGTATCTGTTAATATATTGCTCCTCTTTTTCCTTGACTAGTTGTTTAGACAGAAATGCTATTTTTTTTTTTTTTCCTCCCCTCTGCTGTTTCTAAGTAGCATAGATAGAGGAAGAGCAACTGACATCGTCTACCTGGACTTGTGCAAAGCATTTGACACTGTCCCCCATGATATCCTTGTCTCTAAATTGGAGAGACATGGATTTGATGGAATGACCACACGGTGGGTAAGGAATTGGCTAGATGGTCATACCCAAAGTGTTGCGGTCAATGGCTCAATGTCCAAGTGGAGATCAGTGATGAGTAGTGTTCCTCAGGGGTCAGTACTAGGACCAGAGCTGTTTACCATCTTTGTTGGTGACATGGACAGTGGGATCGAGTGCACCTTCAGCAAGTTTGCCACTGACACCAAGCTGTGTAGTGCAGTCAACACACAGGAGGGAAGGGATGCCATCCAGAGGGACCTGGGTAGGCTTGAGAGGTGGGCCTGTGCAAACTTCATGGAGTTTAATGAGGCCAAATGCAAGCTCCTGCCTCTGGGTTGGAGCAATCCCAAGCACAAATACAGGCTGGATGGAGAATGGACTGAAAGCAGCCCTGAGGAGAAGGACCTAGTTGATCTTTAAGGTCCCTTCCAACCCAAACCATTCTGTGACTCTATAACGATTCTATGATTCTAAGTAGATGTTGAACTAGAAAGATATTCTGAAGAAATTCATCCAGAGCCTATAGAAAAAACAGCCTATGAAGACTAAGAAAACACCTGATGTGGAAACATCATGATGTGGAAACACATGATGTGGAAACCACCAATTCCACTTATTCAGCTTTTACCTGTGATCTCCCTTCTGCTGGACTTTCAGAACAAGATCACAGATACAAAGTTCATCTTCACCACAGTCTTTAATAAAAGGAATCTACAAAACAAATAATAATAATAATAATAAAAATAATCCTGAATGACAGTGCTCTACTTTAAAATTATCTAGTCACAGCAGTCTTAAACATCTTTGAGGGGAAGCATTTGTTATTTTGCTGATGAGAAAGTCCCTTCAAATAGCGTTAAGAGCCCGTGCAGTTCCAAGGTATAAAAGTACTGGTGCCTGCTTTCAGTCCAGTGACTTAACTAGAACACCAGTTTTTATTCGTATGTAGCATTTTGGTATGTGCATGTTTGAGGGAGCACACATTGTGCACAAAAGTATAACCATGTCTTTTCCAATAGTAAGGCTGTATACTTACACTGTAGGACACAGATGTTGGAGAATATATATCGAGGACAGGGCTGGAGCCAGGATTTGTAAGGCCAATGTCAACACGCAAACTAAGGGAATTCACTGCATCAGAAGGTTCCTGTAAAACATATGTTCATATGATAGCTGTCGCACAGCAAACAGTGTAAAACTGGTAACTCTGCTGTAAATTGATAACGTGTAGTAATACTTGCTCTAGAAAGGAAGTAACAACATAGTCTTTTAAACATTCCTGGAGACTCTATTCATCACACTCACTTCTAGGGCTAAGAAACACACAGACTGTGTATCTGTGGAAGCTGGTTCTCAAAAGCCACCAGCAGGTGATTTTTCTTCTCACCTGGCTGCAGAAATCAAATTCCTATTCCACTCTGCTTTGCTGTCACAGAGAGCAACTGGGCTTGGGCAGTACTAAAACACAATACCTCTTGTGTCTCTTCTGCTTCTTGGCTCTGGGTAAGTACTCTTCTAGCTCATGGCTCTACAATGACACTAGATGTGACCAACAAATCAAAAATATTTGTCCCCACAGTATTTGGGTATGCAATGAATAAAAGAAGGAAGTATCAGAAAGAGGGATGTGAAAATGTTCCTATTTATTAATCATCTCTGACCTTGGTGGTTTGCAAATATTGCAAAGCAAAGCATGTATTAGTCCTTTCTCTTTTTAACTACCTGACCTACCACAATGCAAAGGGCTTACTGCAAGTCTCAGTACTGCTGCATTTGGTCTTTGGTACTAGGAAATGGTTGATGTTTTTTATTTTTATTTTTCCCAAACACAGCCTGTATATATTTAGGGCTAACATGGATGAGAAGCCCACCTGAAAAGTTGTTAATCTGAGATAAAACATTTGATATATATTATGGAAGATCCTTTATGGAAGAATCTACTGAAAGGGAAATTAAAATCTATTAAAGCTATGGACTATGAGCTCTGTATTACATCAGACCTGAAGTACATAATTAACAATGGCCTCTACTGTCCTCAACAGCTGTGCTAAATAAGTCAGTTGTTATTAGTTTCTTTGAAATTAGCTTCTTGTTCTGTATTTTCCAGTAGTGGGGAATCTGAGAAACTTAAATCATGAATTAAATTCATCTTACAGACATACATTTCATTAACATCTTCCTCTGATCATTTTTGTCATGAGGCTCCTTGCAGTTGCACTTACCTGTACGTTGAAGATGTCATGAACACAATTCTCTTCATGACGTACCACAAGATCCCTCTGCATGTACCTTTCATTATTTTCTTTGAACAATCCCCTGGAAGTCACTCTAGAGGACTGGAGATCTGCATCCAGTGTTGCATTATACTTTATAGCTACAAAAAGAATAATAGTACTTTTTTTTTTTTCTTTTTTCTTTTTTCCTCAGCCTTACTGCTTATGATCTCACTACTATGTCCAGCATTACATAATGATCAGACTTTCCAAACCAATATAAATATTTTATTTTTTTCATGGTTTGCTAAACACACAGCATTCACAAAATGATAATTTTTCCCTTGTGTTTTCCAAGTCAGTCTAATAGGTTTAAATCCTGAAGGAAGTTCTCACCCACAGAGAGCACATTAAATGGCAATTATTTTGGTCTCCACTGACTGAGGTGTCTCAGATGTCTGAGCCCACAGCTCAGGCAAGGAGCCAGCCAGCAGTGCCAGGATTACAGCAGGTGAAGAAGCCTTGTAACCATATCCTTCAGTTCTGAGGAGGCTATAAAGAAAACCTGCATCTTCTCTTCAACCACATCATAATTTGTCTTCTCTTCATATGATGACTAATACACTGTGGAAGTTCACCTTTATTTTATTACTAAAAATCAGAAGTTCCTAAAGGCACTGTATGTAGCACTGAAGCAGTTCAGCTGGTGTTATCCACAACACAAATGTTTAACTAAATAGCTTCATGAGGCATCAGTGTTGGTCTCAGAAATATTTGGTGCTCTACTGTTCTCTGAAAAGAGGTTCTCCCCATGGATATCTATCTGCATTGAACTTATGGAAATTAACTTTGCACTGAAGAAGTTTTGTGCTGAATTATTTTTGTGCTTGCCAGAGAGAAGCAAAGTCTGCAGTCTGCTGTTGAAACCATCAGCTCACAAAGACTCTGTCCCCAAAAGGAACATTCTCCAGAGATACCTAGTTACCCTTCCTAAAGTGTCTTGCCATATCTGAGTGATACCAGATGAAGAAAAATGATAGAATTAGTGAGCAAAAGATATACATATATATATATATATATTATATAAATAAAAGCTTCTCAGTAATGATATTTCCTGGGTTTTGGTGGACAGCTCTTCCTTATATTAAGTCTTCATTTATCAAAGGTTATGGAGGCAGTGATGACAGTAGGTCTTAAAAACACTTTCTTAAGCACTTAAATTTTATAGTGATTTCACCTTCCTTGACATTTAATGTAATATTTCCACTACTCATTTGAATAATGGACTTCTGAAGAAATTAATATAAAACAAGCCATTGAAACACTCTTACCCACTTGGTTATTTCTGTTAGCAGGTCTAAATGTAGCCTGAAAACATATTTTGACAGTTATTTCTGTGTTCTTGTTCAGCAGACTGATTTTCTCAGGTTTAAATGAGGCAATTATAGACACATTTGCAATGCTTTGTGACCTGAAAAATATTTTTAAAAGGTTACATGTGATTTTCAAGAGCATTGGGTAGCTTAGAAGCTGTTTTCTGCATGTAAATGTAACATTGATCTTTTGGGTTCTGAAGGTAAACACATTTTATGGCACTGGTAAAATTATTTTTCTTTGCATGTAACTGAGTTTATTGATACGGTAGCTTTCAGTAATTAAAATAAGGAATTTATCACATCATATTAATGGATAATCAATGTCTTTACCCTAATGCCCTAAGTATTCCCTTAAGATAACAGAATGAAGACCATGTCCTTTTTTCCCAACAAGTAGCCTTCTTCTGCTCCTGTAGAGAAGCCATTCAGCTCCTCTAGGAAGGCAAAGAAGGGTAATTCTTCATTTTAATTGTATTCTTATTTGTCAGAAAAACAACTTTCATGAAATTAATCAAGATTTTGAAGAATAGTTTCAAAGGAACCCTACGTGTAAAAACAAACACTTTAATCAAAAGTGAAACTCGTTAATCAGACCAAATGTTGGAGTGAAGAAAAAATGAGCATCTTCATTAATCAAATTGAAATAAATGCTGATAATCCAAGGAGCATAATTTTCTTTAATGCAATCTTTATCAGCACCAGCAGGAGTTCTGTCATGTGTCAAGGGTCCAAACTGACCATTCCTTTTGTATAATCTTGTTTTATTATGAAATAAGTAGCAATACAGTGATTTTTTCTTGTTACAACAAGGAGCCTCAGGCTAGAAGATGTGTGATAGACTGGAGAACAAGTTACATTTTAACTTAGCTCCTCATGGAAACAGTGGTTCTTAGGGATCCACAAGATTTGGGTTCTGTGAAGCCTTTCTTTATTTTGTAAAAGCACTCTGACTGCACTGGTAAAGTCCACATGCCAGAAAAGATGGTTTTCTTGCCAGAAGTAGATGCCAACTCTGTTTCACTGCTCTCTATCCTCATCCTGCAGGTCTACTGTTTCCTGCATACTGTAGCCTGCCAGCTAGTAAAGGTCACACAGGTTGTGTGGGAAGAGGTTTTGTCTATCTCAGTAGACTCAGCTATCAAACATACACTGCAGCTATTGAAGTATGACCTGCTGTTTCAAATACTGCCCAGCAAGCCCCACTCCCATTTACCAGCCTTTTCCTCTGGACCACATGCCCTCACATATTTCCCAGCCTTTCCCGGCCCTCCCCATCCCTTCCTGCGTCCCTCTCAGCAGCCCCTGCCACCTGGCTTCCCCAATGCAGCCTTGTTCTGCCCCCTAGATTTGCTTGTCATGTCTGTTAGACAAGTTCAATTCCATTTTTCCGCTCTGTAATAGTAGTGACAAGGCATTAAGCATGTTAGTGCAGAACACGTGGAATAAAAGAGCTTTTTGTTCTGTTTGTTTTGCTGTTTAATTAACTAAATGCTTGACTGGCTTCTGAAACATTAAGTGCAGTTTTTCTAAAAGAGTTTACTAACCAAAGCAGAAGCACTTTTCCATCAGCACCAACTGATACATCAGTAATGTCATCGTCATTTAAGTCTCTATGGCCATCTACTGATCTTCCAAAGAATTGGAGCTGTTTTCCAAAAGCAGGATCCGATCCTAAAATTTTCTGGGAAAGAGAGTTTGGTTACTAATTTGCCACAAGAGCATTTAAGTCTGTAGATACCAGCCCAAGCAATAGATTTTTGCAGATATTCTCTGAATACATAATGTATTGTTTAAACAAAAAACTTGTGTGGATGTTTTCTCAAATGCTTTTAAGCACTTTTTCCTCCCCTGTTGGAGCAGGCAATGGACTAGATTTTTCTGTCTTGGTAGTAAATCAACTAACTGACTGCTTTATGCCAGCCAGTACTTACTGGAAAAGTTTTCCATCTTGCATTGAGCAACTCAAAGAATAGGAATCCTAACAGGACTTCTGACAAATACTTTCTGTGACCAGAAAGTCAGCATGGACAGTGACATTAAAATTATTACCATTACATTAATATATGAGATATGCAAAGACCCTTGAAATACTTTTCCGTAAATACCACTTTTTTTTTTTTTTTTTTTTTTTTTTAGTTTACAGAGCTGGAATTTATCAAATCTTCATTGTTGTACTTCAGCTTTGAACAATGATGTGTCAAAAAAGGTATAGGAAATTAGCCAACTTCACACACAGACACCAAAATTATGAGAGGCTCAGACAGAGCACCTTGCAAGGCCTTTTTCTCTGCACACTTCAGCTGAAAGCACCACAACAATATAATCCAGGATGTGATGACAGCTCAATTGAAGGGGGGGAGTTGGGGAGGGGAGGGTGGAGAGGGCACAAAACTTGGAATAAACCACAAAAATAACAACACTACTTTAAGATGATGAAGTAGTAGCCAAGAAAAGGATAGAAAATCCTTCAGTTTTCCGCTAACAGATCTGAAGGCACTAAGTACAACATTATACAACACTTATTTACCTGAGAATATTTGGTATGTATACTCTTTTGAAACCCGTTGTAAATATAAATTGCTCCAGAGTTTTGGTTTTCCAGTGGTGCACCTATTACAACATCATTAAAGCCATCTAAATCAATGTCTGCAAGTGCTGTGATTGCTGATCCAAAGCGAGCATTTTCTGACCCTTGTGGACCTTCTAAGAGTTCCTGTTGATCCAAAATTCCCTTTAAAAAGGGAAAAAGAAGAAAAAGCAAAAACATAACTATCATTGCACTAGATTAGATATAGGAGCAGTATCTATGTGCATTGTTTCTTTTGTTGTTTTGTTTGTTGGTGTTTTTTTGTTGTTGTTTTGTTTTTTTTTTCTCTCACAGTACATTCCCCTCGGACTGCTCAACCCTGAATTCCTTCCCCATTGTATTGCCCATTCAGTTTGCATTATGTCTCAGAGTCTTGGCAAGCATTACACAGCAAAATTAAAGCATGCTATGCAGAGCACTAAGAGCAAATATAACCATATGTATGAAGCTTAAATGCTCTCACTGTCCTCATCTGACTGTTCTAAAGTTTCACAATACATTGAAAAATACAGTTTCCAGTTTTGGATTACCAGTTTTTATGCAGAGGGAATGGAAATTATGTAACTGGACATAATTCTTTGAAACAGAAATGGAATTTCCTAACTAAACTAATGCAAAAAGCATGTGTTCAAATGGTAAACTCCTGACCTCTCCAGTGCCAACGAGGAAAGAAAGCTTGGAGATCTTTAGAGTTAAATAATCACATTTACTTAAATAATCACATTAAGTTAAATTCAACTCCTTGGCAAGTATGACTCTCATCTTTAACCTCAGTTATCACACTGTGCTTAAAATTTAAAAAATACCAGCCAAGTTATTTTTTAAAAAATTAGTAGAAAAGTATAATTTACGCAACATAGACACATAGTTACACAAGTCCAGGTTCTTTCTTTATTTTATTATTTCAAATCATTCCCTCATTATACAGAGCTTTTATACAAATTTAAACCCAAAATTTGCCAAATTATTGTCACAGAGTTGTTATTCAATGTATTCATTTTTGAAATGTAAAATATTCCTTTTCTTCTGTATTTTGTGTCTACAGTCGCAATAGCACAGTTCCACAGTCACAGTGACTTATGTCAGCTGCCAACAGTGCTACTTCCAGCAGTTTGTCTATCGTGTAATTGCCCTAGGGTACACTTTCATGTTGCTCCAGGATGATCTATCTGACTGTGAGTTGCTCTAAAGAGGATGGTACTTCATCTCTGTTTATTTGACTGCAATTTACCTAGGAAAATGCAATTTTCTCTAATATGTAGCATCAAACAGAAAAAAATTCTTTGCATATTCAGACATCCACAATTGTTTGTGAGACTGCCTATATTAACCATCCTGAAGACTATGGTACTTTTGAACATTCTGAAAAAAACTACCACAGGTCTGAATAAAAAACAGTCAGGCAGGCATCAAGTAAATAACATGGCTTTGCTGACAAAGGAGACAACATGAGGAATAGTGACCACTCAATGTGAATGTTCATGAAAAAACACATTGGCATGAAAGCATTTATAAAATGGTTTTGAGAGTAGTATTAGGAGTTAACTGACTTCCTAAAATCAAATGGCAAAAAATTGGTTAGCAAAAGCCTTGAGCTAAACATTCAAGAGAAATGGTCAGCTTTGTGTTATATTCATTCCTGGAAGTGTTCAAAGCCAGGCTGGATGGGGCTCTGGGCAACCTGATCCAGTGGCTGGCATCCCTGTCCATGGCATTGGGTTGGAAGTAGATGGTCTTTAAGGTCCCTTCCAACCCAAACCATTCTATGATTCATGTACTGTACCTAGCACAATGTCTAAAACCAGGGCCAGGGAGCAACCTATAACAGCCAGCCCCTAATCACTAATACTGCTTAGCTATTGGCTTGCCTTGTGGCTCTTTTTCAGGCTGGTCCTACTGGCTTATTACCAGTTTACATCCACAAGTGGTTCTAGTGAAAGATTGCAGCTGCTTCTAAAAAGCAGGACAGGCAAAACTGCACCAGGAAGGACTCATTCTGCAGTCCTCTGAAGAGGCAGTCTGCATCACCTAACTCTGCCCTTACATAACACCCCAGACAAAGCACACACAATTTCTCATTATAAAAACACTGCTGTCAGTATTTCAAACACTTTGAAAAAGACACACAAAATAGTGACTTAAGGGCCCAAAATATGGTGACAAGGGATTTTTAGTGTAGCTTTGGCCAGCATGTTTTGCAAGATAGTGCTAAGAAATCCCAGATTGTGTGAGTCTGAAACAGTTGGATTTGGGTACAGGGATCACTATTCTGAAACAGAACAGACATTGTCAATAAGTACTACAGCCTTGGTAAAACTAATTCAGGGAATTGTTAATTCAGAGAACAACGGTAAATCCTTCAGATGAAAATGAAAGTGCCAGCACTTATTATGGATGGGTATGCAGGAAGCCAATTTGCTATAATGCTGTTCTTACCTTTGTGATGGAAAACATGTATACTCTCCCTTCCTCTTTCTTAAGGTCATTCATAAACATTGGTGCACCTACAAGTAGTACATCTGTCACAGAATCCTTGTTAACATCCACTGAACACACCACACTGCCAAAGTAGGAACCAATCTGAAATCAATAATAAGAAAATTGTGTTTGTACATGCATTTTACAAGGCATAACATTTTAGCATCTGAACCAGAAAACTCTTATACTTGAAATAGTCCAGCACTAATGAAACCACCTATTGGGATTAAATTGCTGTATAACATACTCTAACGTCTGAAGAATCATATCCTTACTACGTGTCCACTGTTTCTGCCCAGTAGCTGCTGCTATAGCTTTAACACTCAACAATATGAACAAAAACAGAGAACAAGCTAAGGAAGGTATGCTTTTCATATTAAACTGCACAGGTAAAACTACCCAATCCTTTTCTTACAATACAAAGCAAAGCAAAGCAAAAGGCTTTTCGTCCTTTCCCAAATAGTGAAAAAGAGAATGAACTTCCAAATCTCTCTTTTGATGTCATCTACTTCACAGCTTCTCAGGAAGAGTGGAGCTCATTGAGTCTCTCCTACTTAGAAGCATTGACAGAATGATATGTTAACAGGTTTTGTATATTATCTTTTACCACTAGTTGAATGACTTCCTGAAATGCTGTTGAAGAATTAATCACATTGAAACAGTCTAATGGCAGAGACAAATGCAAGCAGGATTCTAAATGCATTGCAAGAAAGAGGGATTTTCAAAACAAACACATTGCAATCTACTGCTGTGTTGATAAAAACAGATGCCTTCAAAATCTGCATTCATGACCAAAATATACTTGCCTGTTCACCTCTCTGGGACTGCACAATTGCGATATTACCATGTCTGTCAACATCATAAACCACTACTCTGCCAGTATAGTTGGATCTGGGTGCACCAGCAACAAAATAGACAGAGCTCTGAGTTGAGAGAACAGCAACAGAATAACCTGGGGGAAAAAGCCAACATTTAGTATGTGTGAGAGACCATTAACTACAATTTGTCAGCACATAAAGGCATAGAGGATGAATCAACCTGGTGCATTAGTGACAGAGAATGGTACTTCCAGATAGGAAGCTAAGCTGTCACATGTGCATCAAACTTGCAGTAGTCTTCTAGAGAGAGCAATGACACACAGATCAAGTTGAAGCATTTTTGCAGAATAGCATGGACAACAGCCTGGCCTATTCAGTAAAACACAGACCACAAGAATATAATGCTTATGCAGGACATAGAGTGTAAAGAGGATCCCAGGAATGAAGAAATAAAGAGAAACTCAAGAACAGCTTTTGAGCCAGCCTTCAAACCAGAGCTTCAAACACCTAGCTTCTGCAGAATTGTTAATGCATTTTCTCACACCTCGCAAAACCACAGCCCTGTGCTTTGGCTGAACACAACAAACCATAGTAACAGCTTGTCACCTGAAGGGCTTAGGTTGATTGAACTTCTTTTAACATTTTAATCCTAGTTCCCATTATTCTAACATTATTTGCTTTCAGGAAACATCTTTTAATACCTGCTAATACATTATACATGTATTTGCACTGTAAAGCTAGTATTACTACATATTTTACCTATCTGTGATTTAATTACACCAGGTTTATTTCAAGACAAGAAAACAAAATCATCCTTTCTAAAGTCTTTACTTAAACTGAGTAACAAAATCCCTGTGATTGGGCAGAACATGCAGGTCTTTAGCAAGCTACAGTCCAAAGCAAGGAGTGCAGTCCAAAAGGATTATGTCTTGATCTTAACACATATTGGTGTAATACAGATTTGTGTGTGGTCTTTATGTATTACCAGGGATAGAACATCAATGGAGACTAAAATTTCAAAACAAGATATTATTCCGTATGTTAAGGCCACATTATTAATTAATACAGCATATAGCCATTGGAAGTGAGAGGGTGCAGTGCAGAATGGGGTCCAAACTAGCAAGCTGCGCTGTGCTAGCAACCCTTTATCTTGAGCTAAAGTCTCCACTGCTATGGAGGGCTCTTATTGGGAACAGAAAGAGGAAAAGATAAATGAGGAGACAGCAACAGTGCAGTAAGAAAAGGCACCGGCATTGTTGGCTCCAAAAATATTAAAGACAATACTCTAGGAACTGCCTAGTGGGGAAGTGTTGAACAGAAATGACGTGACCTTTTAAGAATTACTCTAGAAAAAGGAAAAACAGAAAATCTGAAGAGATCAGGTATGCAAAAGAGCTATTGCTCTTTAAGGTAGGTTTAGTGATTCATTGTGTTGGATACATGTACTTCTAACCTGTAGGGAAAAGAGTACACATCAATGTTAAAAATAGCACCTCTTTTAGTAACTTCATCCATAAGAAAACCATAGTTGATAAATGCGGTTGCATTGCTCAGGAATAAATAGCCAGAGCAGGCATATTGTAGGTTTGCAGAAAATATTTCAATGAATTGAGAAGACAAACTTCCTGGCTTTACTGGGTTATAAAACCATGCATCAGAAAATAGATGTGGATTATATATAAGACCTCTGTTAAAGTGCAGCAATGTGCCAAAAACTATAAACTGTACTGGAAAAGGCCAAGAAAAGAGTGAGCAGAGATGAAACTACAGTGAGTTGATCAATGTCTCATCCACATGCAACTCAGGAATTGCAAACAAATATTAAACTAGAAGGTACCCAATATCATTATACAGTAATATACACTAAGTGTCTTTTTCAAATCCCATGTTTTTTCTTTACTGTTTTTTTTTTTGTGAGAGAACCTGATTTTTTTTCAGCTTACTACATTGATGTGAATAGAATTTTAAAAGCACAATAAAGGCTTCACTCAATGTTCTCTTGTCCAGTAAATGAAATATTTTTGGATGCAAAATTCTCTTCATCTCAAATCAGTTCTTACCAGAAACTAGAGGAGAATTTTCCAATTTATTTAATATCTTAGCAAAGGTTTGACACGTTTACAGCTCTGCATTTCAGCCTCTTACCTAGATATGAACTATGATTTCTGTCCTGCAGAATTTTCTCAAACACATTGCTTGGAAAGGTGGTCACTCTGTTTGAAGACTCCTGAACCACTGTTCCACTCCAGTCATAAGCCCCAACAGCACCCAGCAGCAGAACATCCTTTCAAAAATAAAAATCAACATTTTAGAACTCCCTATTTCAGCAGAAGTGTGAGTAAAGTTGAAGTTACATAATTACATAAATTACATAAAACATCACTGTATTTAAGGTAGTTATGTACAGTCTAATGACTGCAAGCAGTTGGTGGGAGTTGCTTACAGTTTTGACTTATATGCTGGACTTTACCACCTTATTAAGAGGGATTACCACTCTTCTATAGCAAGAGAATAACAGTCAGCTTTAGCTTCCATGGCACTAAAACTCAAAGTAAGCTTGTTTAAAGCCTGATAATTTCCTAAGCCTGTCTTCCCTAGTGTTGGGATTTGAATCTATGCTTTTATGTATTCATGATCCCCCAAAGACAAAATGATAATCCCTCAAACAAAATGGTGAGAAAAAGCTAAAATCCACTTTTTTGCCATTACAAGTGCAAATGATGGCATAAAAAAGCTATTGGAAAAAGTCAGAAATTTCATCCTATAGGTGTGTTATAAGGAGACGTCCCGGAGATCACAGTTAAATCTAAAATCCAGATTAATATGCTTACATATAAATACTTAAACCTGTACAAAGAAAACAAATGTCATTTAGATTATTCACATTATTAACGTTCATTACTGAACCCAGATAAGGATGTAGAAAATTGTAACAAAAGTAGTATGTATAATTTTCCTGAAGAAACACTTAGAAACACTTGATTTTTTTTTTTTTTTTTTTTTTTGGGGGGGGGGGTGGTGGTGATGGCAATGTTATTTCCTAGCATCAGATGCTCAGTAAGTTAAATTATCAATTTGTGCAAACATGTGGGACTTTAAATAAAGTACTGTATTACCTTTAAAGGCTAAAAGAAAGAGGAAAACTTCCTATATTTTCAGTTGAAAAATGAAATGCACTTGGATTTTACAGTGAGATTTGGTCAAGATAATCTTAAAATTGATTATCATGAAATATATGCCTGATTTATTATAAATATTTCTAAGGGAAATACAATTTAAGCAAATCTCATTAACTTTATAAATATTAGATCAATTATTTTCAGACGATTTATATAAATCTTGTCCAGAAATATACCAGCATTACAGTATTGTTTCAATTCTTCCAAGTTATTCAACAGAAAAATGATAATTTGGAAAGAACAAATTCTTCATGCTAGGTGAACTCAGAACTTTCTAAAACACTGGATTAACTCATTTCAAAATCATTACAATGAAATGGTACATATGAATACATTATACATATTATTATACATATTATTATACATATTATTATACAACTTCACAGATGAATATATATTTTCTCTGTTTAGGAAAATACACCAACTGTTAGAAGTCACTTTTGTGTTATTCTGGTGAAAACAAAGAGGATAATTTGACATTCTTCTGCTTATAAAAATATATTATTTTTTTTTCTGTCCTACATTGCTGCATGTCTATGCGTTCATGTCTATGCAATTATATCTAATTATATAATTAAATTCACATACCTTTTTTTTTGAGTAATATGCACTGAAGCCCACCTGTGACATTTCCATTTGGAATGTATCACCTTGATCTGTACCTGGTAAAATAAATATTTTCATATGGTTGACCCTACAGAAACACACAGGAGATCCAATTCCACTGCCCATAAGTGTAGCTATACAAAGACTCTATAAATTTGTCATTTTCACTAAATTCTGCTAAAAACATTTCCAACTTTTACAAACAGTGGAAATCTAAGAGCTAATAACTTCATATATTTCAAGGATGTAATGGCAAGCTGTTAACATGGCTTCATGGAGCCACATTACAAGCCTACTCCAAAAGAGGCAGATGATAAAGATGGCTTGGATCAGTCTGCACATTGCTGTCAATGTCACTAATCTGCTTTTATGTTCTCTAGGAACCACTAATAGTACAGAAAATTAACAGTTTTAGTAACTGTATATTCATGACTTCCAAATAAGTGTTTATCATCTCTTGCAATTGTCTTGAAACTACAGTGACATGATGGAATATTTCTTAAGGTAGATGGATGGTACTTCAGGAACAGGAAATCAACAAGAGTACTCAGCAAAACCCAAGGAGAAGCTCAACTGACCCATCTGATTAGCAGCATGGACCTGGTAAAGAATAGAAGAAGGTGACAGAGAGATGGAAGATTTTATCCTGAATACAGTGAGGCTGCAGCCATAAAATGCTCCCTAGGCTGAGGTCAAGTCATAAATTTTAAATTTGACTTAAAAAAAATGGCTTTCAGGACGATGAAGTGCCACTGAGTGACCTGTAGAGCAGGACATGGATGATCCTAGGAACAGAGCCTGGCAGATACCATTCAGATTGTTTACAAAATAGAAAAGGTACAGCAATGCAATAACCCAAAATTTTGATTTGCTTTTTATCTTTACACTTGCTTAGAGTTAACAGAGAAATGCAGTTGACTGACAAACAAAAAGATACCTTTATTTGTCCATTGGTAATAGCTGCAAACACATTTGGATGTGTATGAAAACAACTCTCAGTTGTTTTCTGAAACCCAGGACTAGACTGAAACTCAGCAACTGGCAAACTGTTCCCACTAATCCGCAGAAACTTGAATTTCAGGCTCATTAGAGCTAGGGGAAAGCTTGTGCAAAACAGAACCCTCCGGGGGAGCAGCATGCAGCCTGCAGCTCCAGCTGCCCCTCATTTGTGCAGTATTGCACTAAGGTGAAGCCAAATAAAATTCTCACTTCTCTGCTGGGAGAATCTGATCTTTTTATTTATTTTTTTTTATTTTTTATTTTATTTTTTTTTTAAGAGACATTGATTATTTTACCTTCTATGCTAAAAATGCGCTCTCCAAGTGTTCCTGCTTCTTCCAGTAGTGCAGCCTCAGACGATACATTAAAGAAATACTTATCTGTTGGATGGCTAGCAATTCCTTTGATTTCTTTAATTAAGTTTTTAGTATCAAGTTCATGTCTGATTAAGTATCCCAAAACCTTGTGGGGAGTAAAATGGACAAAATAAGAAAAGCAAAGGAAACCACAGTGTTCCTCCATTTCCTTCTGTATTACTTAAGTATTCCACATATAATATATTCCACACATACAACAAAAATAAAATTAATTTCATTCATATTAATGAATTGCTAATCAGACTATATTCCTATCCAGTGGCCCATTCAAACAGGAAAAATATATAAACCAAAGCAAAAGAGAAAACAACTGAAGTTTCTCAGATAAAATCAGCTTTTCTTTTTCTGCCAATTAAAGAGGACCTATATCTGACTAGTTCATAAAGATGAATTTCACCTAGTTTCAGTCTCAGCGGTGCATGCATTATATACAGTTTACATACAGTTTACACATAGAATATGCACCTTCATATATAAACAATGAAATTATCTTTCTAAAACTGCCATAGTATACATAATTATAGGATTACTTACAGCAATGCCAAATCTGGTTATATTGTCTTCATTACATTTACCTATCACAGTTTTCAAATTGGAGCCATCATGTGATTCACCATCCGTCACAACAACCATTACTTTCGTAGCTGTAGGGCGTCCTCCTGATTCAGGTGAGAAGGCATACTGTCTGTTATAAAATATTGGATTTAGCAGATGTAATTTATAATGTATGGAATTCTGTATACATGCTTTAATGAACACTTCTATCGCTAACTTAGAACGAGGTGCATCTGTAATGCAATTAGAAGTTTGTACTGGGTCTGGCTGGGATGTTAACTTTCCCTGCAGCAGCCCATACAGTGCTGCGCTCTGCACTTGTAGCTAGAACAGCAGTGGTATCACACCAGTGTTGTGTCTGCTGCTGAGAAGTGCTGGCACAGCATCAGGACTCTCTCTGACCCTCCTAGGGGGTGGGCAAAAAGTGAGAAAGAAACATCAGCAGGGCAGCTGACCTAAACCACCCAAAGGGATATTCCATACCATATGATGTCACACTCAGCAATAAAAG
>NC_048926.1:17731672-17751834 GCF_011077185.1 Oxyura jamaicensis | reverse complement strand
ATCCTTATCTCAACCCGTGAGTTGTTCTTTCCTTTACTTCTTCCCCTCCTCATCTGAGGAGGGGGAGTGAGAGAGCGGTTGTGGTGTTCAACTGCCTAGCACGGTAAAACCACCACAAAGTTTTAATTATGCTCCTGACAGCTTTTTTTTCAAAGAACCATCAAAAATATAATCTAGGAAGTAGAAAACAAACAAACAGAACAAGTACAACTAGATGTTATTTATGATAGAAACGTATGTTCTATCTTTTGTGCACACACAAAAGCCCAAACTTTTCTAAATATAAAGGTGATCTTATTTTTGTCAGAACTATCAGTGTTTTGTAACATCAGAGTACTCAGAAACTGCCTACACTAGTCTCAAACAAAAGGTACGGAATTTTAAGAATAGGTTCCTCAATACTGGTGAAGTCTAAATTTGTGGCAAATTGATACTTCCCCTAAATAAAATTTCCAAGGCCATTTCATTCCACAGCCGCTTAAGCCTAGAGTCCTGTTCTCAATCCAACTGCAGAGCAGTACCTTGCTGTTGAGGCCCTGATTTGTATATGTATCCAGAGTCATGGCATATAATTTTAAGTTTTTCCTATTTTTCATGCTGCTAGTATAATACTGACAAACTGACACCAGACAAGGAATTATTTTTCCTTGCAGCTAACCTGACCTTCAAACACAAGTGTTATCAAATCCACTAAACCTCTGGATAACTTTTACTACTTTCAATGACTTTGTACCTTTTGTAAAACTTTGTTCATGATGTTTGATGCACTCTTATATTTAAATATCTGAGGCAGACCAAACAAGTCTGTCAGGTAGCAGAAATACGTCAGTGTAGAGCTTAACCAAAGGTTAAGGACTTGCATTTCAGCAAGTTGATTATACATATCCCAGTCCTTTTCTGCTCAGGACATTGTATACGTAGCTGATGTACATTTATTTACATGTACTTATTTACAAATGTACCTCCCTTGAGGCTCCAAGCACTTGTGCTCCAAAGGGGGAGTGAAATTCATGATGTACTCTTCACCTTGAGAGATAAGTTATGATAACACCAGTAATCATCAATATGTTTTACCTCGCATTGTCAATGGCTTTGAAAGTATTAGTCAGATCTCCTCCCTTCTGATATGTTCCCTCCATTGCTTTAACAACCTCATCCTTTGTTTGATATGTATTCAAGTTGAACACCACCCGGGGATCATTAGCGTACTGAATCAAACCCACCTATAAAATGAAGAGATTATTTTAGATTATCATGCATTATAATCACTTAAATGGAAACGTGATGCTTAATTATTTGTCAAAATGGAGTAAAGGATCTGCAGATATTCACCATTTTTCTTTCAAGACATAAAACCAATTTATATTTACACATTTGGAAAGCTAAAAAAATAAATACTCTTGCATAGTACATAGTATTATGGACTACAATATGTTAATGCAAAGAATCTGAAGTAATACACATTAAACGTTTGCTTGGATACTTCTGGAAGAGCTTATGGACAGCAGTAATACAGTGAGCTGTGGGATAAATAAGAAAATAACAAAAATTCTACAAGCTGATGGCACCTCATTCTGATCTCTTCTAAGAAAGCCCTAGAAGTTAGTGGCTAACCTTATTTATTTTTAAAACAGGTGAATGCTATAGAAATATGCTAAAATGTACATGTATCATGATGGAAAAAAAAAAAAAAAAAAAAAAAAAAAAAGGAAAATGCTAAAGGTAAGGTTCAGAAAGGACTCATGACTCTGAGCAGGAAGGCTAGCTTTTAAGCACCTCACTTCCAAAGTCGCCCAATGAAGAAGGCAGCCTTTGGGAGAGAGATTTCCAGTGCCTCAGTCTTTGTTCCCAGTACTGTTTATGGAAAATGGACAACTGCAAAGACAGAAAACATTTAAAAGCAGGAAACAAAATTTTCCTTACCTTCATCAAATTAAAAGGAAAAAAAGAACTCAAAGATCAGACAGTAACCAAGCAGGAAAAACTCTATTTTAAAGATATAGAATTTGGAAAGTAAAGTTGATATGAAAATCCCATGAAAGAAATGATTCTACTTTAACCACATTCCCACAGACTGCATTTTAATGATTCTGACATATAATACATGAAAGAGATCTGACACTTTAAAGTCACTAGACTTCTATTTTAGTTGGTCTACATGTTAAATCAAATTACTAGTTCTTTTGGAACAGATTAGCGGTGAGATTGAAAAAACCTCCCATTACTGAAACACAAAGGACAACTGCATAATCTATGACCTTGGGGGAGTTACTGTAATTACGCTGAACTGAATTCAGTTTCCTTTAAAGTTGTCCGACTTTGCTAATAAAATCCATCGTTCCCTCCCCAAAGCTGTCTTTGACTTACCTGGGTTTTGTTAAGGCCTATATCTAAGCCTTGTACAAATTTCTTCAAAAATGCCCGCACAGCATCCCAGGGATAAATACTGTTTGACTCATCACAAACCACCACAATATCTATGACAGAAGAACACTCTAAAAAATAAAAATAAATAAAAAGTGGACATTAAATGCACTTATTGAGACTTTCACTCTCAATATACTTACAAGTCTTTGGCTAAATCCAGAGGAGTATATTTAGATCTCACACTAGCCACACAGAAGGTTTGAAGGATCAAGAAAGTTTTGCCAAAATGAAAATTCAATAAAACCATATACAGACTTTGCGTCTTTCATTGCTCTGGTGCAATGCATCCAAATTCAGAGGAGTGAGTCCAGATTCTTATCAGCATTAGATCAGAATCCATCAATCCTTATGGGTGAGTCACAGGGCTTTTCTTTTTCCATGTATACATTTTTAAAAATCCCAAATTAAATTGTCCCCAACACAATGTATCTTGATTTTGATTATATATATATATATATATAAATTGAATCTGTTTTGCATATGTTGCCTTACTTTGAACAGCAGGAGAAAAGCTTCTTAGGATCTGGAAACTTGGACTGATTTCAGAACACACTCCTGTAGCATAGTATTGCCTTCCACACTGCTGTGCCCACAAGGGACCACAAGTCTTTAAAAATAACAACAAAAAGAAACTATAAGAACAACACATATTTGTCTGACTGTATCCATATACATAAACACAAAAAGTGGGACAACAGGAATATAGGATAAGATGAGCCCCGTTCGGTTATCAGGCAAAGTCCTTTGCTACCACCATGGCAGCATCAGTTAATCCTTCTTATACATTTTCATAAAAAGGATTCTGTTTGTAGTCATCCTAATGCCTCCTTCTGCAGACTTCTTCCTACAGATTATGCACAGCTATAACTTCTATTAGTATGACTCAGTGTGCAAGGAATCTGTGCTGCTTTAATCTACCTGCTTTACGGACTGTTGGTTTAAAACTGGGTCTGGTATTTGCACATTGCGGAGAAGTACTTCCACTAAACCAGGAGGTGGCATCATATCCACGATCATCTGTGTAGCTCCACACAGACGATGTGCTTTTATTGCAGTATATTCTAGTACCATGAACAGTGTGACAGGATTGAAAAGCCTTGTGATCAGTGCACACATTAATTTGGGAAGACTTGTTCTCAAGGGAAATGCACTTTGCCAAAATATTTGCAACTTCTTTGTCAACTCCAGTGAGGATGCATAATATACACAATCTTACTTAGATGCTGACTGTAGCTAAAAAGATACATTTGAACCTTGTCTTCTAGGAAAACAATATTTGTTCTTCGAGGAAAATGGTCTCTGTATAAAGAAAAGGCTTCAGCTGGTTGTGTAACAGCAAGAACTCTAATATTGGAAGGATTTTTACAAAAGTACCTAGATAAAAAGTCAAATATCAAGACAGTATTTTGTCAGCAGGATACTTGAGGAAATTTTTAAATTATTGTTATTGTTATTTTTTTTTTTTAATTGTGTTAGAAAGTCAAGGAGAAAACACTTAACTTGTGTTCAATAATTCCAAAAGAAATAATAGCTTCAATACAAATACTTTCTGGCTGACCTATCAAGTCAATCAAAGTCAGAAGAGTCAATAAAACAGAAAATGCACCATGTCTACTTAAGAACAGAAGAGAGAGTGACAGCCTCATGACCCTTTTGTTGAGAATACTGGAAAAAAAAATAATAATAATAATAAATAAAGGCAGAAGTAAATGGAAAATTACCTAAATGACACACAGGTTTACCAGCAGCAGTTGGCATCAAACTGTCCTAATACAATTAACAAGATGGCATTTTTTTCTAGACAAAAGAAAGGAGATATATCTATGGGGAAATGTTCTAATGATCTAGCATAATTATGGTCAGAAATACATGTTTACAGTCAGAGATGTAAGACACATCATTAATACAGGAGAAAAGTGCCAGTTCTGATATTAAGAACTGATTAACTTGGAAAGTGGAATATTTGAAAGAGGCATAGACTTAAGGTCTGATCTTAAGAAGTATGAACATAAACCAGGAGCTCATCGGATAGAAGAGACCAAGGAGCAGATGAATCAGGCACTGGCTGCTTATAGGGTGACGAGCATGCAAGGCAAATATAGCCTGAAGGTACACAACAAGAAGTACTTGTAGTTGAGACAGAGAAGTACTAAGTACACCTATAACACAGTATTCAGGAAAGATTCATATGGAATACAGCTTAAATCTGGTTGGTCATATTTAAGACAGGTATGTTTTAAAAAGCTAATTTTAGCAAAAAAAAAAAAAAAAAAAAAAAATATTGTCCAGCAAAGTCAAGTATATAAGAGAATGTCATGTTAAATATACACCAGGCTGGTTGTACACCAGCCAAACAACCCTGGATAACTCCTTGGAAGGAGCACGTATTGACACCACAGGCTGGAGTCTGTGAGAGAAGCAGCCACAGCAGGAAGGAGCACAGGGAGCTGGTATGGGGAAGCCCTGAGCTTCTGAGGCTCCATCACAGAGCCCAGCTGCCACAGACAGCATCTCAGTCACTGGCACCAACTTACAATTACAAGCAAAGACAGTCTCTGCTTGCCGTCCAACTCCAGTCACATCTAAGTCAGAGGGCTTTTGAAATTCATGGAGGTTGAGTCACAGATAAGCACCTGCCTCCAATACTCATTTCTCTTTCTGTCAAAAAGAACTCCCTTCACCAAAATGGCAAATTGTTCACATCTTAGACTTCAACTTTTGTTGTTGATGTTGTTTGTTTTGTTACTTACTTCATACAATTTATCAATTCAGTCATTCAATACCATATGGATCAGGAAATTCTTTTTAAGTGAAAGAAGTTCAAGTATTATTTTAAATGCAAATTTTTCTGCATGAGATGTTTTAAACTGCTTCAATCACTGATACTGATTAAAGTGGTTATGCATGGGATGGTGTTAATAGTAATTAAAGGTATTATTCAAGATACAGAATAAAATTTTTAATAAATATCTTCTCAGGCCAGAAATCAGGAAGAGAACTGTTGCTGTACTTTGAATTTAGGATTAACCTTACTAATAGTAAGTAAACTGCTGGAATTACGTCTATTTTTAAGTACTTCAGTGAAGCTGGATGTGTGGTAATGAAGATAAACCATTGAAAAATTTAACTACAGTGTGTACATCATAAACATCTACACTCCAGACTTATGGTTAGAAGTGTAAGATAGCATATTGAATTGGCTTTAACTTCCTTTCAGTTATTAAATCTGTTTTACACGATCCAGGGAGTTGCTTGCAGGATATACGCACAGAAAATGCATTCTCCTCCAGCTCACTAACCAAATAAATCACATTGCTAAAGCAAAAGGCAGATCCATGGGAATGGAAATCCTGACACCTCAGGAGAACTGTCACTGTGCAAGGGCAAGGGGCTTGGAGGAGAGATCTCATACTGTGTTCTGAAAACATAACCAGAGATAGAAAAGACCTCCTTACAGATGTCCAGGGTGGAAATATTCCTGCTTATGTTGTCAGACCTAAATTACCTTATGTTGTCAGAACCATTAATTATATGTTTGGTGGCTTTCTTCCACGGGGTATTTGGATAAATGCAGAAGGAGGTGATTTATAAGTTTCCTGATTTCAGATCCTAGAGAGTGATAGTGGGTATGCTGAATAATAAAACACATTTAGTTTGGACTTAATTAAGAAGTGTGGAGAATTCTAGTTTTTTTCACTGTCCTCATGAATTTATGTATCTACTGAATATGTTCTCAATACACACCAAAAATCCTCCTGTTTTTGAGTTCTGGATCAGAGTCAAGCCAAGGTTCATGTCTTCCTTTATCTCAGTCACATTTGGAATATTTATTAAAGCTGAAATAAAAAGAAGAAACATAATAGCAAAAATAATAGATACAGAAGCAATTTAGTAAATTAGAATTCCTTTTCTAAAGCTTGATTTCTCAGAATCTAAGATGCCTCTTCCAAACACCTGTATAAAATTTTGAGACAAAAGAAATGAAATCCAATCTCCATCAAAAATTTGCTAACCATTCACTATAGACACTAATTAAGCAGGGTCATTTAGAGTACCTGCCCTTATGAGATTTGAATGAAAAAGAGGGGAAGAAACTTCCTTCCAATTAAGTTATGTTTGGCTCGCTCAGTAGCTGTAGATGAGCAGCTGCTGTTACTCCTCAGGACACCAGGCTTCTCTGATCCAGTACCACACTTCAGAATATGAAAGGAACAGTGGAGAAAAGAAATGCTCTGCATCACAAATAAACATGAAGTACACATCTAAACATACTGTTATACTGTATTTCCACTGTATCCAGAATGGAATCCCTTTTTATACTTAGTCTGTAAACACACTGAAGCAGAAAATGCTCCATATATGTATTGACAAAGTACAATTCACAATGATAATGTAACAAAGGATCCTCAAGTATTAAGTAAGTATCTTACAATTGTTACTACTACTAACATTAATAATAGGGCTGCTACAAATGACTAAGAATATAAGAGAGTTTATAAAGGCAGAACAAAAAGAGTTCTAGAAAAGATATAGAGGATAATAATAACAACAACAACAATAACAACAATAATAGTACAGTTGTACAATAAGCTGATGTCAGAAATCAAATCCACCTTCTGAATATTTGCAATGAGTGACAGAGAGAAAAACAAAACAAAACAAAACAAAACAAAAAAAACCCTGATGTTAATATCATAGGGACAGCTGTAAAAATATGTGTAAGTGCTTACCCACGGTTAATTTTAGAACTCAAATACAGCTAAGTGAAAAAGACAACAGAGATTTTTTTATTTATTTATTCTTCAAGGATCCTAAGATCAAGGAATGCTGACCTTTTCAGTGAAAATGAAATTCCTTTGAAGCAACATTCGTGCATACCTTGCTGACACTTATTTTTGCTATTGGTCTTGTTAGTTTCCAAATGTTATTTTATTAGATAGATTGGCCTAGTATAATAATGAGGAAAATCTGAACAATTGCAGGGGACATATTATTTATTATGACTTACCTTCTAAATTCAGTTTGTTACATGTGGTTTTGGGGATACCAACAGGACATGCATAGATGTCTCCAGTTCTGTTAGCTGGATAGCCACTCCAGGGTGAACCAACCAATAACCTAAAATAACAGGAGTGTCATTAGGTCTTTAATGGTACAGGAAAAGCCCAACAGCATTAATGCAAAGCAAACTGAAGGCAACGGATAAAGAGGCTTTTACCAGATATAGAATGTAAGGCTTTCAAGAGTTTTCTTCAGAGCTGTTCAGAAGCTGATCTTTACTTATGTGTTAGTACTGGGTTCAAAACAGGTAGATTTGCTAGAGAAGCCTCTGGGGAGTAGACCTCAAACATATATACTGTTGTTATTGTGAGATTGTGTCATGGTGTCAGAAGAAATACAGCACAAACATTAACATATATTGATCACACAGATTTAGAAATATATGGGTTGTGGACTGAAAGACAAAAAATGTTGTTCTCCTGTCAGGTAACAGTTTACTGCTTCTTTTAAGTTATTCTTTTAATTGATAAGCAACTTTTCCTACTGGTTCTGCTTAGCAACAGTAAGGTTCTTATGTTTGAGATCAAAAGCTACCATACCTTGGTAACACTGAGTAAGAAAGAAAATACCTCGGGGAATAACAGACTGCTGCATGAAGTATTTAATCCCAAACAAGAAAGTTAAGACTTTGATAATTTATGCCTATAATATGAAACAAATCACTTTCTCCAACTCCTTAATTCATCTGCTGTACCATTCGCCCTCCAGTATCTGTTCTTCATAATGCCTTTTACATTTAATCTGAAAGCCTTCACAAAATGAGCAGATTCAACCAATGGAAAGAACTAAACCAAACGGTATAGGGCAGTTGAGCTCTGGGGGAGGACAGTTCTTTATACTGTTTAACATGCAGTGAAATGAGGGTAAGATGAAACATGATCTTGATGGATATAAAAAAAAAAAAAATGGAAAAAAATAAATAAATAAACGGATGATTAGAAAGCAGGGACTTCCCAGCAGCCATATGACATGGAGCATAATCTATTAGTAGTAATTATTACTTTATGGTACAGTAAAGAGAACAAACAAGGGGAGCCCAGTACAGAATACAAAGTTTTACATGAAACCATCTGTTTTTTTCCATTTGCCAATAGATTGCTAAAGGTTCATCTGTCATCCCCTAAAATTACACATGTAGGTAATATAAATACTTTACACTGCAACACAGACCATTTTATGAAATAATTATGTTTAAAGGAGTTGCCTCGAATGCTAATATAACATTAACTTTCCAGGGATTGTCTGATTTTATCTCTCCAATTTTATTGTTCATTTGATTACAATGGCTTTGATAAGAATACATATTTTAAATGTAGAAAAAAAGAGTTTGAGTAGTCTTCAGATTTGTCAGTGAAAATACTGGTATCTGCTTTTTTAATAAAAAGTTTATTTCACATCAGTTAAACACAAGTGTAAGAGCAGAAACAGTCATTCTGTTTTACCAGCTCAGCTGAGCATAACTTCAGATTCTATTTCCTTTGTGTAGGAATATCTTTAAAATACCTACACCCTTCTCAATTACCTTGTGGAACAATAGAGATTCTGCAGTTTTGTGGGAAAAACAAACAAACAACAACAACAAAAAAAAACATGCTAAACAAGTAAACTCCTCTAATTCTAAACCCAAACTCAAATCTATGCCAATTGTGCCTAAAGTAAATTTAATTTTGGCTCTTATTTAGTTTACACTGCACAACAGCAATGCACAACCATAAGCCAAAAAAATATGGTACTCTATACACTGAATTTAACCAAGAACTTACCCTGTGATTTTCAAAAATGAATAGTTTCTAAACCTATATCCTTACTTGACTTAACTAATCAATCTTTGCCTGAGAAAAAGTTATTAATCAATTTGTGCCAAGCCTAGGCCTCTACTGTTTGTTTATTTATTTATTTATTTATTTATTTGCCAATCTTAAGGGTCCTAGGAAATAACTTAATCTTTATTTCTCTAGTATCTTGAGACTTACTTAAGTTTAATACAATCTTTAAAATCTTATAAATCATTAAGTCCTCCTTGCCTCTGAAAAGTAAAATAAACCATTATAGTACATAGTTACAGAATACTGCTCTGGGAAAATACATGTGTATCTTTCATAAGATACATGTGTATCTTTCTAACATCAGAAATTAAGCAAGAGAGCATCTGGCTAGTATCCTGCTAGTGACAAAAATATTTCTTTACTTTGATTAAACAGGATGTAGATGAAGCAGAATGAAACAGAATGTTTTGGGAAAGAATGCAAGAAATGATTACTAAAATACTTGAAAATACTTGTTTTAAAATAAACTGTATCATATATAGTATGTTAATTAAGGTCCTTTTTCAGGCATGAGTTAAATATTTATTTTTGCAAAACTTCATTATGTATCCTTGTAGACCATCTTTACATAATACTATAGTGATCACTGAGTAATATTGCCGTGGATTTTATTAGTCAGCTTCTTCATCAGTCTCCAATACTGTATACAAAGCAAGTGCACTACATGAAGTCAAATAAAGTTCAGCAGCAATGCCATACCACACAGGCTGCAGCAGTGGCAGATCAAAGTGTAACAGAATCATTTCTGGGAAATTATACCATGACAAAATGAATAAACGGCAAAGTGTGATGTAGCAAAAAACAAAATCAGAATTCATGGTGAAGAGCTAAATTCTCAGCTGTTGTCAAAGCATGTTTTGTATTTTGTGATGTTGTTGTGTTCTTTTTTTCTTTTTTTAAATTCATTTGCTCTTTAATGTATTTTTTTAAAAAACAAAGATGGCGAATAGGAAGTAGGAATATAAAAGTAGAAAGGACCTTCATCATGTGGTTCCTTTCTCTACAATTACAGGAAATGATGAATAGATGTGAAGAACAGAAAACTCTTCACTCTCATAACTGCTTTTCTGCACACTCTAAAACCCTTATCACTACCTAAAATTTTCAGTCCTTTGAACAAGAATCTCAAAACCTCAAAAGCTATAGTGAGTTGTGGCAAGAATTTTGACCAACTAATTTAAAAGTCCTTGAAGACAGAAGACAGTGCTGCTTCTCCAAGCTGGGAAAAGGCCAACTGTAGGTCATGGCCAAAATCTATTCTCTTCATTAAAACCAGAAGGTTTTGTAAATGCATCAATTTCAACCAAATTTTGTTTAGAAATATGTCTTTTTGACCAAATGTCTTATTGGCCTAATGAGGCAAAAGACCACCTCAGGAGAAAGGTGTTGTGCTTTGATTGGTAATATGCAGCTTTCAATAATTTTTAAACCTGTTCAGTAGTGCTATGATTATGTGATACCCTCTAATGACAGTATATATTAAGGTGTCATTACTGACGTGATATCAAATGTAACATAAATATTATAAAAAAGATAAAATCCATAACATAAATTGCAAAATAAAATTGAAAAATTCCACATCCTAAGCATGCAGATACAACTGAGAAGAATGACTGCAACTTCATAACAAACAGCATACTGAGATTTTAGCTCTATTGTGGAATCTATCCCACAATATGTTAATAAAATAACAGAGAATTTGGCCTCATTTTAAGGTTCAAATGTAGATAATCGCATGACAGGGAAAACCAGATTATAAACTGAATGATGTTTCTATTGTGGGTAATTACTTGAGCAGTGGCCTGCCTATATTTTTCTATTTGTTGAATGTCTTTGGTGTTCAGTATTTTCCTTGACCTCATTAAAGAGTTCCTGTCTGGAAATTCCCACCAGACACTGTGAAAAGCTTGAGCTTTGCTTGGCTTGCAAGTTTGTCCTTATTTATGAGCTTCACATGCCATCAATGCACAGCAGAGCAGTGTCCAATTATCCTGGATCATCTGACTCTATACAAAAAGGATTCCCTTTGCTGATTTGTGTCACAGTTTCCTGACTTGAACCAGCACCCTGTATAGCCCTATACTCCTGGTTGGATTGTCTTCTTTCTGAACTCATCTCCAGGCAAAAGTGGTAGCATACTGCTGCTGCATGCAGAGTCCAAAATCTGCAAAAATTATCATTTCCTATAGTTCTTATTGCCTTCTTGTACTTCCCAGAAATACATCTGAATAATATAATCAGAATCTGCTGGGTTTTGTTTGTTTGTTTTAATTTTATTTTCCCCTGTATCTCTCCTTTCTGCTCTTTGAGAGAATAGAGGAGTTTTAAAGCTATATTTGATACGGCTATATCTGATTTTATTATCAGAAGCAAGGTATAGGAAGTGAAGAAATTTCCCATAGATCTCACATTCTGGATAGTCTTTCCCTTGGAGAGAGCTGCCATCCCAGTTGTGTTGGACTAATGAGTGGCTCCACTGTTCCTTAACAGAGTTTTCAAGTGCTTTACACTCTTGCTGCACAATGATGTACTCCTTATAAAAGCACGCGGTTATAAACGCACCCTTCCGACACAGAGCAGCACCCCTTCCTAATGCAAAGCCTCTATCTGTTTCCTTCCTAGCTCAGCCATGTCAATGAGTGCTCTGCACATGGACTGCAAGCCTGTGCATCACTCACCAGAGAAATTAATTCTAAGGAACTGTTTGAGTGTTTTTAAATAACATACACACACACACACACACACAAAAACACACTATTGTCCCCAAGAAAAAGAAAAGAGCCTACAAATGAAGAAAGTAAACTGTGAGTGATTTTTTTTAAGCATGTCTAGTGATTTCTTGAGAGGAAGACTGAAAAGAGCCTTTCTTCACCAAGAGTCTCTAACTAGTCATGGTTACAAGAACAAGTGCTAATAAAATTCTTCAGAGCTTATGGTCAGACATTGTGCAATGAATGAAAAAATTATGAAGTGCCTATCTGCAGAAAACAGTCCCAGATTGATAATATTCATGCACCTGGGAGAAAAGAAAGTTAATACAAAGTTACTTTCTTTCTCAAACTCCAGAGTGTTAGCCAAGAGATCTGGAGGAATTATTATATCATAAGTAGTAATAAAAAGGGAAATATAAAGCAAAAATAAGTTGCTTGAGTCCTGAACCTAGTGCTCCTCTTTTAAGCTTACAGAAAAATTTACAAGGATAGAATGCATGAAAATTTCTCCAGAAAATACCAAAGCATTTGATTCACTTCAGGCAAACATTCTTGTTCTCCTTCAATAGCTTTACATAGATGTTAAAAAACAAATAATTATTTAAAATGCTCTGAACTATGGGTGACTAAACATATAATTAAAGCAGGCAGAAACATGGCAAGAAGCAGTCACTATATCAGGCGAGGAGCTGGGGAAGTACCTCCCTAAAGGAGGGAGTGGAAACATCAAGCTTTCATTTCAGAGGATACAGCTTTTTACTTCCCTCCTGGTCACTGGTGGTAAATGAGGGAATTCTAGAGAAGCAGTGCAATCTGTCGAGTCTTACATTTTTCCATATGAAACAAATTGCAACTGCACGGTGCAGCTGTACAGGGCTATGCATAAAATGTCTCAGCTAGCTCTGTAGTTTTGTTCAAGTTTTTCTGAACTTTGAGTATAAAATACATTATTATGTATTTATAAAATAATTTTTTACTGAAAAAAAGTTCAGCTGCTTACTATCTGTCCATCATCAATTAAACAAACATGCTAGTTTGTTGCCTTTTTTTTTTTTTTTTTTTTTGGTCTCAGTTTATTATAATATGTATAGCTTGCATGACTTTTCATTACTCCTTTCCATGAAAGACACCTTAAGCTTTGTGGTTGCTGAGATTGCAGAAGAGAAGAGACCAATGTATTTTCCACTAAATGGGTTTACTCTGGGTTAATATTTTAAAGTTCTTTTTGAAACCAATGTTATTAGAAAAAATATTCTACTAATTACTCATTAAGCCCAGTGTTGTGGCAACAGTGGATTTCACATCAAATTATATGCCTGAGAAAATGCAGCAGACACAAGGCCTGTGCTGGGCTTGTGTTATGATATACATCCAAATATGTTGTCCTTTGAGAAGTAAGCACTTAATGTTATATCAGAAACAAAATTATGTAAGTTCAGTTAATTTTAATAAATAGAACTTCTTAGCACTATTAATTTGTTTTAACCTCACCAATGTTAAAATGGAAAAATGTTGCAAATATATGGACTGTGTAACAGAGATGCTATTGCTAAGCAAATGACTGAGATCAAAATTAAAATGCTAAAAGAAATAGTGAGTTTGAGGAAACTAGTGTATTGGAGGTGAAAGTAAGAGCTTGAGAGAAAGACTCCAGAATGCATTGTGTAAAGGAAAAAAAGACTTGAATATTCATATGAATGAGTCTTTAAAATATTTTCACTTTTTTGTTTTAATTATATGATTCTATGAAAGTCAGTATTTACTAGTAAAAAGATAATATAAAAGGGAACTAATTGGAAGTAATTTAAATTTGAAATTAAAAAGTAAAATCAAGGTGTAATATTTTTTAACTGTTTAATTGGACATGTAACAAGGTATTCAAACTGCTTACCATTTGCCTTGATCATTTACAAACTGTTGAACTGCATATCCAAACTGCTCTGTTGATGGACCAGAAAATATTTTTGCTTCTAGGAGCCCAACATTGTAGGCTTCACAGCAGTTATGAAGAATGCCTGTTAACAGAAAGATTAATATTACCACAGAAGCAATTAAAGAAGAATTTTGATCCCAGTGAAAACGGCTCTTAATCTGTGCCAACTCCCCCAACAGAAGATGTAGCCTTTTACATGCACATTTTTTTTTTTTTTTAAAAAAAAAAAAAAAAAGCCTTTTCCCTACAGTACCTATTTGCCCATGCATAATGATTATATAGCATTCTTTACAGGTGTTTGCAGGCAGATATTAATGACTTGTTCACTGTTCGGCTTAACAAATCTTGCAGCATTGCTAACAGCAGTGTTTTAGCTGAAAGGAAGCAAGAAATGTGACTCAGAGGTCTGTTATCCTCCCTTACCTTAAGACGTGTTAAGCTTATGGGACACCCAAATACATCAATGGCCTGCTGAGTTATGTTAAAATGAAAATCCATGGACAATAACTGTTAATGCTGTTTGTATTCTACTGCTTACCTGCTATTTAATGTTTGAAATAGTGGAACAAAATCAGATTATCTACTGCATCAGAAAACCTATATTTTTGAATCATTTCATTATCACAACATGTTTGCTTTCTGTCCAAACAGCCAGAACAGTTGTCCAAACAGGAAAACTTAGAAATACAAACATGGAAGATATCACTGCATTAATAAACTATGACACTTAATATTGAAAACTTCACTTTGCTGTGATTATGGCATTAATAACTTTGTCTTGGTCTTTTCCATCCCATCTGCTAACCAGCAGCATGGACTGGTACATGTCATAAATTTGCAGGATGCAGGGGTTCACACCTCTTTCATAAAGGACCTGAATTCTTTCTAATCAAAGGCTGTAAGTGGTCATGAGGGAAAGTGTCTTCTACAGAAGCTGCAGGACCTCAGTTTATTATTATATGTTTTTTGAGACCACTATTAACCATGAGCAGATAATTCTCACCCTAGTTGGAAGTAGAAGGACTAAGACAATGGTGGGGAAGTTCAGAAAAATCCCAGAAATAAGGCATAACCCAGCTCAGGGACATATTTGGGTTCCTGACAATCCTCTAAAAATGACAGCAAAGGAAGAAATGGTGACCTGTGGTTGCAATGCTGAGGTTCCCAGGTGAGAAGAGTTCACAGAGTTACTCACTGTTTAAACAATTTCGTCATGTTTTTCCCTCCCTTCCTGTCTGCCCAGACAGAATGAGTTTATCTGTTCTACACATAAAATATGTCTCATCACAGTTATTTAGTACGAGTCATTCTGTAATAAAGTGGAGGTGTTTATGACAATTCTTTATAACAAGATCCTTTAAGGAGATACATTCTGGTCTTTGACCTCCTAAAAGTCTGAGCTTAAATTCTCTCTAGTTTTGATGGGCAGAGAGAGAACTATTGGTATTACTCTCTTCCAGGTCCCCAAACTGGCTGGAAAACAGGGATTAAATTAGCATGAAACAGCTCATCACAGTAGCTTAGCTGTATAGTAGCTTAGCTGTAATAGTAATAACAACATCACACTGATAACATTAAAATCACAACCGCAGGTGTGTAAGCAAAGTTCACTATATGTAAAAAAAATCATAGAATTCCATAGCCATATTTTAGAAAAGACAAATGTTACTAGCAAAATACAAAATGCAGCTCACACAATTACTACTTTTTGACCACAAACTTAAAACAGGAAATCATACATTCGTCATTTCAAACAACCACTATCTACAGCTGGCCTCTGGAAAGCAAACAATCACCATTTGCTGAAAGTATAGTTCCTTGAGAAACATCATTAGAGAAAGAAAATATTTTCTCAGTCATGTTATTTCAGACTGGAAAAGAGAATGTGTACAGACTTATCACTCTGTGTTTCACAATACTTTTGACAGTATTTACTACCACTTACAGTCATAGCTCAAGTCTAGGTTTTGGGGAGGGGAGAAAAGACTAGGTTTGATAGATCCTGATTACATAAAAGTTAAGATTACTGTAAAGATTTTGCCACTTTGTGTGTGTGTGTGTGTGTGTGTGTGTGTGTGTGTGTGTGTGTGACCTAATGTATCAACATTTTATCAAAATATTTTGTGTACATTATATCCTAGGCTTATTTTTGGGGCCTAACTATTTTTAAGTTATATTATCCTCAGTGAGAAATCATAGAACCACAGAATGGCTCAGGTTGGAAAGGACCAGTGGAGGTCTCCTGGACCAAATCAAGTAGCATTTTGTAGTGCCATATTATTCTCAAAGGCCACAGGAGGCTCCACCACAGCAACATTGTATGCTCTAACTTCCCACATGCAAATTCAAGAGAAGAATAACTCTCCAAGTCAGGAAATGTACATGCAAATAAACCCTGACTTTGGAGTGAGAAGCCAAAAAGATCCTACAATGATAAACATTTAAAGTTTGACCCCAATGGCATAGGCAAAGAATCTACTTGACTGCCTGGACTCTGTTACATAGTTATTAGCAAATCATACACCGATTTTAAACATGTTCCTAATATGCTGTACTGCTCTCTAGCCTCACATCACTTATAAGCAAGCTGCATTGCTCTCCAAGGCTGTACACTCACTTCGGTGTATGCCTGCATTAAGTTACTGCTAACATTGGTTGCTACATTGTTAAAGAGTGAAATATATTTTAAGGTACTAGTAAGCTTGTCCTAACAAGTTGTAATACTAGAGGTAAAGAGAATAAGGGTAAGGAAATTTTTCCTTTTGATTTGCTCCCAAGATGCCACATTGCAGAGCCTATTTACAGTCAGCCAAAGGCAAAGACACTGCACTGCTCTAACTGCAGGCTGTTGTATGTGCAGAGAAAAGATACAAGAAATAGATTTATGCATTCATGAGATCCACTGAGCCACATTCTTGCTACCCTCCAATAACTTCAACTAGACAGGATCTCCATGTGTGATATTCAGAAGCAGTGTAATGTGGTTATGCCTTAGCTGGATGGATTTGAACGCAGAGGGCTGGGAGAGCAGTCCTACTTGTCTAACACAATTTAAAATGATTTTATCTAAAAGGATTTTATCTTCCTAATGCCATCTACTGACACTGCAGTCATCCCAAATGGTACCTGCAGCCCTGGAAGAAGGGGCCCCAAGGTAAACTTCCATTTGTATGACTTAGGTGAACATGTCTTTACACTGCTGCTGTGCCCAGTTGTTACTGGGTAGAAAGGGGTACTGTCATGTTTTAATGTTCCCGTGTTTCAAAGGTATGTGTTAAATCCAGTCCACTAGCCATACTGTTACTTAGGTAAATGTATTCTAAGTGCACTGGCCAACTTAGGTGCAAGAAGGTGAAGATCTCCCCTCACGTGTCCAAGGCTATGGTTTTATTAAATGCAAGAGCAAGGGCAAAAAAATGCCAGACCTGGATAAAATTACAAAGAATAGATGTCACAACTAACAGCCTGAAGAGAAATCCTCAGGCTGGTTCAAATTCACCTACGGCATGGTGTCAAGTCAGATAGAGGTTGTGAAAATGAATGCTGGGTTACGCATTCCCTGCCCACCTCTCCCTTTGCCCTCTTGTGGGCACTGCACCATCCCTCCCCAGACCGCCCATGGTCAAAAAACAAAACAATAACAATAAAAAAAACAACCAACCAACCATAAAAGAGCACAAACAAACAAACAAAAAAATCTGAAAACATTGGCTCTGGAGATGTACTATTGTACTATCATCTACAATTTTTTTTGTGGATCAGATTTGCCTTTCACTCATGACTGCTTTGCAAAATCAAAGTAAAAAAGCTGGCAAAGACGCTCTGACTCACCAGGGACGTTACCAAGTGAACCATAGTGTAAACATACTTGATTGAGGGTAATTTTAAATTCCACATTAAATTTGATAATCATTAGCAGGATTTAAATTTATTTATTTATTTTCTGTTCCACACAAATCTTACTTGCTATGGCCTTGGTGATGGCCTAAGAATACTATATAAGGCATTTTCCTGCCATTTTCCTCCACCTTATATAGTGCTTACACTATAAGGATATCTTTATCCATTTTGTACATCTATCTAAATATGGTATTCAGAACAAGAAATTCAAGTATTTGTAGCAAAAAAAAAAAAAAAGAGAGAGAGAGAGAGAGAGAGAGAAAATGCTAGAATTGCTGGAAACCTATTTTAAGCCTGTGTCAGAATAAGAGGGTCTCTTATGCATTAAAAGGGTGCCAATCACTGAAGAATCTAGATTCAAAGTACTGTACATTTTAAGCTGGAAAGATTCAGTATCTGCTGCTGCCTTCAGGCAATGAACTTTGATAATTTGAGAATCTCAAAATAAAGAAAACTAATCCACTATCTGGATTTTAATAGCTTTTGGTGACAGATTTCTGTTTTGTGACTTAATGATCATGATGAGAGATTAGTCAGGCAAGTAAAAATCCACCTTCTAACTTCAGTCTGCAAATGGCACTTTATTTACAGTCAAATAAACAGACTGCATGGAACAAAGGAAGCCAGATACAAGCCTAAAGCTTCTGAAGGCCCCTCTGAAAACTTCAAAAGCATCTGTTTCTCTCCACTGGCTGGGCAGGAGACTTGTTCACTTTGGTTTAAAGAGGATTACTTCATCAAGTAGGGTGGATCCCAACCTAAAGCTTCAGAAAAAAAAAAATAATAATAATAAAATTATAAAAAATACTTGAATGGTATAAAAGGAACTATAAGATTTCCAATAAAACTGCTGTATCACTTGGCTTTGTATTTTTTTTTTTTTTTTTTCTGGGAATTCCCACATTTCAACAACTGCATTCCATCATGTGCTGTAAGAGCTGCAGCATAGAAGTGCAACTACTTTTATACTTCTGCACCACTGTTTTCTTACTCCTGGTAGGATGAAAAATAATACATGTCCTGACTCTGCACCTTTAAGCCTGAACATGTGGGAATTCTTCTGTAACTATAAATGACGTCTAATGATGTCTTCTCTTTGCTGCTGTTGAAGTACAAGTTGGAGCAAGTTTTTTTAAGTAATGGCTTATATAAGGTACACCCAGTTTGTAATTGTTTTGATTTTGTAAGCAAAATTCAGATCTTAAAGTGAGAGAGCAGAAAATATCTATTGAGTAATCAATCATTTAATGCTGTGATTATAACAATAGAGTGACTGCAATCTCTCAGTCAGATTAAGCAGTGTATGAAACATAAATTTGTTTAATTAATTGGATGAGAAAAAAAAAGAAACGTGATTCTCTGTGTCGGATAATTTGGTTTGCCAAAAAAGTTTATAAACTATTAATAAAATATACTAAGAGTATTAATGGTCTGCATTTAGTGTCATAGTAAGTGTTCCAATAAATGTTTCATTTTAAGTCTAAATACTAAAACTGAATTTTCAGTCTCCTGATACCACACTGAAAAGGTAATTCTGCGGTTTGAAACAGTAGCAATATATGACAGAATTTCATAATCATATAGACCCAGTTATGCCAAATCTCAGCTCTGATTAAGACACACAGTCAAATAGAGGCATTTACTGCTGTCATAGTTTGAATTAAATAGGTCTAGCAACTGCCATAAAAGAAAAGTAAGACTCAGTGGAATTTGACAACTGAGTCTATAAAGATCCACTTCATCTTAAGCATTAGTTATAAATTTATCTAGCATTAACCTCTCAAGTAGAAAATATTACAATGAAGCAACTGTCATTTTTTTTTTCCTCAATGATACGGTATTTTCTTCTTCAAAAAAACATTAGCTATAAAAGAGAAAAAGTTCATTACATAATCCAACTAAAGCTACCGTTTGCCTTTGTGAATGAGCCCTCACTCCACTAATGTGTCAGGAGAGGAAACAGAAATGGCCCCTATGCAAAGCTCCACTCTGCCCTGGAACATGGCTACAACCGCAATTGCTGCCCACTGTGCAGCACCACAGCTTCAGAAACTCTCCCAAAACAGGGCAGCAGAACTCAGTAAACACACACCCAACATCAACAACGCACCTTTGCCAGGTTTGTAACTGAACAGAAAGGGCTGCCAAATTAAAAAAAAAAAAAAAAAAAAGACGCAAGAATTAACTCTCTTTCTGTTACATAAGGTTTACAAAATAGTGATAACTCATTTAGGAAAACATCCAAATACAGTGGAATAAGAAGAAGAAGAAGAAGAAGAAGAAGAAGAAGAAGAAGAAGAAGAA
>NC_048926.1:17711276-17731662 GCF_011077185.1 Oxyura jamaicensis | reverse complement strand
AAGAAGAAGAAGAAGAAGAAGAAGAAGAAGAAGAAGAAGAAGAAGAAGAAGAAGGGATTGGGAAGTATTAAGCCTGTAGTCACTGAAGAAGACAAAAGCCATGACCTAACACGATAACATTACAGACATCCTTGTATAGCTTTTTAGCCCAGGAATTGCTTTGGATCAAAAAAAAAACAATGGATTATTGTTTGCTTCCTGAAGCAGTTTCATAAATTAACAGCCAGTGAGATGTGTATAGCCTACATCTCCTTAACAGTTTGGTCTAGCATTTTTTTTAATGATGTCTTATGGAAATGGTAGATACTTTAAGTTGCATTTCATGTTAATCTGCTCCCAAAGAGTTGCTACATAAAAAAGGATTCTACAAAGAAAATTTTCCCTTTAGTCCTGAAGATTTCTTCCTCTAAATAATATACACCAGTAGTGCCCTGGAACCTGCTAGGCCCCGGTAGGGACAGAGAAAAAGAAAGTAGTGGGAGGGAAGAGAGAACTTAACTCTTGGTTTCCTCTGGTTTCATCACACTGTGAATTGCACACTCTAGTTCAAGCTTTCTCTACTTCTGAAGAAATTTTAGGGGCTCTCTTTGGGGTGTTTCGTTTTTTCAATTGTGCAAGCTCACATTGGATCTCCTTATTTGTTAGGGAACTTGTAAAGGCAGTTTTGTCTCACCCCAATGCTCATCTGTTTATTGTTTTACTTCCTCTGCAAAAATTAGCTGAATTTGGCTAACAGGTTCTAGAGTTAGCAGAATACAGGCATCTACAGGGACTCACATTGTGAATCTACAGGGACTCACATTGTGAATCATCTACTGTCCTTTAAATACTAGCCAGAAAGGTGGAATGAAGGCAGGAAGAGAGAGTAATAAAGTTATGAAAGAGGGCAGTCAAGTAGTATTTGCTTTGTATTAGACATATTCAGGGTTATTTTATCTTTTTTTTTTAAAAAAAAAAAAAAGCAAAAAAAAAAAAGCTTTTTAGTATAAGAGTAAAGCTCTTACTATTCCCTTACTGTTCAAAACCTATGTTATCAGAACAATAATTCTCAATAATTCTTCATTGTGCCTTCTGGAAGCCACTAAGTAATTATCACTGCAATGAGCTTGTTTGAGATGCACGTCTGGCCAAAAACCACTTTTTTTCTTTTGCCGACATGTTAGTCTTCAGTGTGATCTGCTTTACTCTACTGCTATGTGCATTGTGTGCGTGCACAGGTAATGACATCAAATCAAGTTGTTTTTAAGATAAAATAAATAATTCTATATTGGTTGTGCTGGGATTTTCTGTACATGAATGTAAATATGAAACACAATTTTGTGTATTGCAAGTGTACTCATACATTAGAATCCAACTACATATAGCAGAGAAAATAGAGGACAACTTATAATTTAACCTGGAAAGGCTTACTAACCTTCACCTGCAAAAATCAGGAAAAGTAAAAAAATAATTTATTCTCAAATGTTTGCTGTATATGTCTCTATTGCTTGTATTTTTCTCTAATATGCACAACCTTATCAGTATATACTCAAAAAAACAACACAGAAATTTTCAGCTCATGTACTGAAACACTGGTTTTATCATCACAGTTAACCTGCTTTATTTTAAAATGAACATATTTCTTATTGAGAAAAACCCTCTAAAGAAATAAAAAATAAATAATAATAATAATAAGTAAATAAACAACAAAAAACAGAATGTAAACCTTTAAGAGGAAATCAGAATAAAAGTATGTGAATGGAACAACACTGGATCTTTTGTACGAGAAGTCAGAATATCTAATAATCATCACTTTTATTACTTTGTTATATGTCATCATGTTTACAGAAGTCTTAAAAAGGTAAGTCCTGATTACTTTATTTGTTCACCTATTTGTTTTATTTTCTTTTATCTTGAGACCGAAGTTTTCTTCCCATCAGCTACAATATATCAAACTATTTAATAATTAACTGAGATTATACAGGTTAGTGTAGAAATAAATTAGAAGCCAAAAAATAAATAAATAAATAAAAGGGGGGGTGAGGGAAGAAAGGAAAAAAAAAAAAAAAAAAAAAAAAACAGTGCCCAATGCCTCATTTAGTAATAAATCATCCTCCCTTTTTCTTTCTCTCCCTCCCTCTAAAAAGTCTTTTTGGCCAACTGTGTCTTTGTGGAAGTAGGTCAGCTCTGAGTCTGAGAGCTTCTGAGTGTGTGAGAGTCTGAGTCATTGCCTTTGAATTACAGCTGTTAATCAGAAACTGCATTGAAGAGTTACCAATAACCTGCTTTGAAAGCAAACAAGATATAATACAACAAATTGTGAATAAAAAGTAGAAGAGCCTGGGACAATGCTGCTAGTCACTGTCTGTTTTACTGCTTTGGCACTCCTACATAGTACAAGATCTATATAAATTTAGCCATCACTGCAATTTAGCCATTACTGTTGAAGACTCTACCTTGATAGCTCCCTTTTTTGCCTACATGTTGCTGTCTCCTTCATTCCCAAAGTAGATGAATATGCTGCTCTTCATCTGGAGTTGAGAAATCTCAACAACATACTGTATATACAAGGACTGACTCCAAAGTCACGTTCAAGAGAAGCTCCTGCTGGAGTGACAACTTCCTATATGTTTTTAATAAAGACAGCAAGTACTTGGACCTACTCAGACTTATTATTCTGGCATGTTTCCATCTTTAAATCCAGTGGGAATAACTTTCTTTTACAGAAAACTGACAGGAATTGCATCTTTACAAACTGATTTGCTGTTTTTTTTCTTTTCTTCCTTGATCTCTGTACAACACAGGATTATTTCTTCTTAGCTCTTAGACTCCCACAGTTTGTTCTCCATAATACCACAAAGAGATAAAAAGTACACATGGCTAACAAGCTGTACACACATATATGCTACATATGCAGTTAGGTTACTGTCTTCACAACTTATGATCATGAAAAGAAGTTTCATATGTTTCCTTACGATAAAAACTGTCTTTTCATATGGAATTTCACTCCAGCAACTTCTCTTCCCTCTTGCTCACATTACTGGTTGTTGACGCTTTTTTCAAACCATCAATATTTCCAAATATAGTCAGAGCAGCTTGAGCTACATTAGGATTGTAAAAGAGGAAATGCATGTCATCACACAGAAACCAATATGACTGCTATCTCTGTATGCTATTTTCTGCATTTGTTCTTTTTGTCTTTTAAGAAAGCCTGTTTGTACACAGATGAACATGCATGTTTGTACACAGATACCAAGAACATCAAAAACAATTAAAGGGATCTATATTTTCCTGTGCATAGCATACGCTAGACTACATGAGAATTTCAGTGCGTGTATCCTATAAGAAAAAAATAAAAATAAAAAAAAATTACATCATATCATATTATAGCATCTGAAAAGGCTAAATTAGAAAAAGTCTGAGGGACTTGCCTCATGACAGATCCAGTGTCACAGCCTGCAGCATGAGGACTGAAGTGACTTGAGAGCAACTCTACTATCATGTCACATTAGGACACCACATTTAGCACTCTGATCCTCCATTTCAGCTTCTCAGGAACTAGCCAGGAGCTCAGCAGTTTGGGCTGTATACAAGAACTGCATCAGCTGTAACAACTTCACTACATTAGCTTCCTGCAACAAGAAAACCCCCAAAGCACCACAGGATATATAATACAATAGTTGGAAGAGCTATAATTATCAGAACTTTTGTTTTCCTATAGCAGACTTAATGACTATTTATCTCCACTGGTTGGAAGGGGAGTTCATGGCCCAGCAGTCTGAATGGTAGGTGGTCCCAGCCACTCACCTGAATTTCATCCTGAATGCACATTGAAATCATCAGTTCTGGCACCAGGCAGAATATGGACTCATTAAAATCAGGAAAACAATTCAAGGATGCCCAGACTTCAGCAGCTGCCTAACCCAGACTGAACTTAAAATCACCTGTCTCCTAGGTTTTGTACTGTAAAGTCATATACATACTTAGAATATCATAAAGGTGCAGAAGCACCCCAAAATGCAAAATTATCCTACCTGAGACACACACTGCTATCATGGCCAGTGGTGATGGATGACTCCTGGATTAAATAACTTATGCTCTAAATAAGTAAATGATTAAACTAAACAGATAAGTAAATTCTTTTAATGCACTGCCTATTTTCCAAATATAAATTACACCAGCAGTCCAAAAAGGCCAGCTCAGAACTATTCTCCCATCTCAGTGCCCCAGCCATAAGGCCACAGGCAAGACGTGTCTTTGCTTGTCTGCCTGCAGACATGTGCTGGGATGAGCAGAGACCAGTTTCAGCAGCAGAGGTTGAGAGTACTTCACTTTGACTGCTTTGCTGCCTGGTAGTGAAGATGATTCTGGAAAAGTGAGAGACGTGAATCCACATTGCAACACACCTCAAGGGAGAGCTAAGTCCTAGGTGATTATTATCATCACTTCTCAGGTAGCAACTTCTTGAAAAAGAGCTCAGCTCCTTCCCCAAAATTGTCCCCAGCCAATACCTCAAGGGAAGGAGACACCTAAAGCAGGTGTCTGAGAAAGACGAAGTTCAAATACCCTCCCAGACTACTGCTTGACTTCTGGAGCCTTCCTACTTCACGTGCAAATATTTCTCACACACTTTAAAAGTGCCTAAAAGTCTCCACTAACTCAGCCACTCTGACTCATGCCAGCTGGGGCAGGGATGCCAGATTCTGGGTGCTGTGGGGGAGAATCGTGTACTGACCATACAGACCCTCCAGACCATACACAGGATTGCAGTGTGTTTAGATGCTTGTGGTCAGGTGGGTGATGCTATCTCCAATCAGAGTTCAGAAAGAAATTATCTTTTTTGAAAAATGCAGCCATTGTACAACCTGGGCACAGAGAGCAGGGCACATGTACATTTAAGAAGAGTTTTCTAGAGATAATATTTGTTTCCACAAAAGCAGAACAGTTGCTTTTTGTCTTCAGAGAAGGAGAGTCTATTGTATCTGTAATCAACTTCTGTGAAAGACAACTCCAGAGACTCCCAAAGTATTTTCTTTACCTTATTTGTTCAATACACTGAACTGGTTCTGGGCAGTTTAGAAAAGAAAACAAAAACAGTAACAAAAAAGAACATGAAATAGACATGGTGAAATGAAAGCAAATTTGGCTAGAATAACATAACTACTAATTAAGAGAACTACTAAAGGACTGGCTACTATCCAAGGAGTGCTGCTGATTTTTTACCTCTGTTTATTTTTATTTTTTGCCCATCTTAATAAGGGAGTTATTTCATTGTCAGTAATTTCTGCTGTTCTAAGTTTGACCTGTATATATTGCAAGCATATCTAAATGTGAACATTACTTGGTGGGCATAGTTAAATGAAAGGTAAGGCCAAATATTTTTTTTCCACTTACAAAAGGTCAGCTAAACTCTCATTTAAGAAATTGCAGCTAAATCTGCACTTAATTAATTGGTTCTATATACATCAGAAGTAGTGCACGTAGTGTTAGCTCAGTTTTATACCGCACAGAAGGTGTGGTATACTAAGATTAAAATGCTATCTTGTTCTTTATTAGAGCACTACATGGACTGTCTTACATATAGTTACATATACATACTTACATATACACACTTACATATACAGTTAAGACAGTAGAATTAAAGACAGCTATTAATGAAAATGTTGTGTGTTTCTTCACTTAATCGTTATTGTTCTCCTCATTTTGAAAGAGAAAGTGCAAATAAAGATACAGCGTTCTTGTCTCACATCCTGCATCAAAATATTTTCAGGTTGGAACATAATTTCAGGTTGGAAATTAGGAAAGAGTAGTTAGGCATTGGGACGGGTTGCCCAGAGAGGTGGTGGAGTCACCATCCCTAAGGGTGTTTAAGGAAAGTTTGTAGGCGGAGCTGAGGGACATGGTTTAGTGAGTGATATTGGTGGTAGGGGGATGGTTGGACCAGATGATCTTGGAGGTCTTTTGCAAACTTAATGATTTTTTGGTTCTATGAATATTTCTTAATTGTCTAAGGTGCACTAGGTGACCAGGAAGAAAACACCTCAATTCAGACAGGTCAATATGAAGCAGATTCTTTTTATGTTTTACCTTCCTTTGCATATCATAGCATATTACTATTAAGAAATCAGGACACTATTTCTTGTCATAGGCTGTCCTGACTTATTCAACTATGTATACATTTACCTCACTAAGAGAACGGGAGTAGCCAAGCATAGATTTAGACTTAAAGTTCTGTAACTTACCGACTTGTTTTAGCAGTTATGCACTTTCTTTCTTACTCAGTGCACTTTCACAGTCAGAGGGAAACATGCACTATCTATGGTTTACCACAACATTCACAACTGGGAAACTAGAATTGACCACTGCGTATGTGGAAAAAGTAGACATGCCATTTTCTAATCCCTCTGGTTTACCTCCAGGCAGCTGCCTTACTGCAGGCAATACAGAGCATGGCACATTCACACCCCCAAAAGGTGGCAACATTGCTGTGCTAAGTTCACATAAACCAAGCACAGGTTGATTATTCCTCAGTGAAATAAGTGATCTTGCAGATGGTTGAGTTAATACTTAACTGGGTAATCCAGAGTCTCAGGTGGCCTATGCATCTGTAGTTTTACCTCTACTGATTTCACACAGTTTTGTGTTGCAGCCTTAACATAGCATCAATTGCTACCTGCTTTCTTGTACAAGGATATATGATATTGACAGACAAAAGGTAAAAACCTAAAATCAAACCTTCCCTACCATCAGCCCCATCCTCCATTATTCTCCATTATAACTCCATTATTTCCTTAGGTAGATTTCATTTAAGAATGACCCCTTCACTGAGCAATATTCTCTCTTCCAGAGGTTTGTTGTTAACAGTAATTTTTCTCTGTTCTTAAGAAATAACTAACCATATTAACCAAGGAGATTTATGTGATTTTAAAAAATATCCTGTATGAACTAAAGGAAGAATGATAAACTTGGAAGCAGGATTAAAAGGGCCAAATAAATCAGGAAGAAGTCAGGAGAGTTCCACCAGAGCTGTTCATAACTTGCAAGCCCTTCACCCTGTCTACCAGTGATGTGAAAGGGACAAAAGAATCTGTGACATTCATCACGTGTGACATTCAACCATGCACATGCCATTCAGTTAAATACAAGATGTCTTTGCTCATACAGAAAAGAGTCTGTGTTTATCTTACTTCTTTGCCTGTATAGTTCCTCTTTTAAGTCCTGATTAGTGTGCAAGTCTTATTAGATTTTTGAAGAATATGCATCTCCAGGAGAAAATAAAACTGACTTAGTCATTGAATAGCATTTCAAGATCCTCAGAGGAGTAATTCAAAGTAACAATTGCTGGCACTCAGAATATTGAATTCATTTGCTAATTCAGAAATACCAGCCTGATTTGGAAGTGATGTAAATGTTCACACAACTTATATTGACTCCACTGGATGCTTTTAGTATCCTCTACATCCAAAAAATGAGTGCAGCATGAACAGAAAGAACATAATCTCATATTGCTTTACACAGATATATATTCACACTCAGTTAACATAGACAGAAATTATTATTTATCCAGCATATTCCTATTCAATTATTTTTAATGTCCTTTTATCAGTACCATGAAAAAGGGGTATGTTCATACCCCTTTAGTACAGACACATATCACTACTTCACTTAAATGTGTTATAAATAAAAATCCAGCTCTGTTATCCTTTTTAACAGAAATGAAAACTAAGGCTGAGACTGTTCTCTGATGTCCTTGACTAATTTGAATGGGATCAGTACAGCCAATTTATTTACACATACACACACACACAAAAAAAAAAAAAAAAAAAAAAAAAAAAAAAACTTATCATCTCAATTTCTCTTGCTTTGCAGGGTTTTGAAATCTTAACACAGCTTTTTATCACAGGGCCAGGGATCACTTTGTGAAGAAGTCCTAAACATGAACATTGCTAATGGAAATGTCCTAAAACAAGCAGATAACGTGTTGGTATGCAAGTGCATGGCTACTCTGATGAGAAGCCAGCCAGTGTCCTGTCTGCATTTCAGCATGGTAACCATGGAAATGGGAACCAGCCTGCACAGAGCCTAACAAAGGAAACCTTGAAATGAAAATAACAACAGCGACGAGAGCCTGGCCAAGATTTCTGCTGGAGAAAATGACTGGTCTGAAGATGGATAAACTCCCTTTTACCTGCATTACCCATAAAGGACAGTGTTTTATTCACATTTACCCATTTGGAGATTAAGACATTGTATTGGCAGTTCCAATTATCAGCCTTCATGAAAATACATTACATAAAGTACATGCAGAAACTACTTTTATTCATTCAAAATTAACAACAGTGAAGAAAGACCACAATGAATAATATTTATATAGTGACTAAGAAACACAATGAAATCAAAAATATCTGTCCTTTTATTTTGACTTCCTAAATGAAAATTCTGTGCAACTGAGTAAATAATAATAATAAAAAGCATAGGACAATTCAAAAACTGTTCCAGAATCAGATAGCACATAGTTAAAACTTGTTGGTAAGATCTCATGTTTGCTTTGCCCAAATTATGCACAAATAAATATTAGCTGTTAATGTGTTTAGGAGTGTGACAGTAATATGCTGTGTATTTTCTAAAATAAATGTAATTTGTACAAAATACAAGTCCTGTAAAACAGTATGAATGATGCCTTGCTTCAATGTGCAATGCTGTGAAAGGCAAAACTCCAAGAATAATATATAATAACATTCCTGCTACCTGACAAGCTTTCTGAAAGTAGGAAAAACTAGAGATAGTTTTAGTTTCGGAAAAGTTCACATTTGGGTCGTGCTTTCTAACAATCTTCAGATTTTAGAATGATTTTAAACAAAAAGATAAGTAGGATATTAAAACAGCAAGGTGACAAAAGATGATTAAAAAAAAGAGAGAATGGCAAAAATTAATTGGAGCTGTACAGCTTTAAATTGATGTGGTGTGTTGGGTGTGTTATCGTTACACACTACATTTTTACCTGGACTTTTGACTTCATTTATTTTACCAAATGGGCAATTTTCATTTGCTATTCAGTTAAAAGTTTTCTCCTTTCCGGTCAGCACATGGTCTAGTACTTTTTATGTTTGCTAACTTAACCCGCTGAACTATCAGCTTCCTTGTGTGTTCATCCTTGCGTATTTTGACCATAAACATCTAAGTATTTGCAAATGACTGTGAAGTTAATTTTGACCACTCATGTGAAGAGATCCTCATTAAAAAAAATATTAAAAAAATGTTTGAGGTCAAAAGTACTCACCACTTTTGGATATCTAATGATACAGCTAAAACCTTGTTTTTTCAGAATACATAGCACATTCAAAATACAATTTCCATTGACTTCATTCACAGCTATGAATACACAGCAGCCTTGCATGTCAAGATGCTCTTTCACAAGCAGCTCAAGCCAGTGGAAGTGTTGGCTACCAGTGCAAGAAACTTTTCCAGCTTCCCTCCCACCCCTGGCTACAAGTTCTGACTGTCCCCTATGCCACTGCTAACACTTAAACAAACTGCTCAAATGAACAGGATCAGGTTAGCTGATCTCCAAAACTGACCTGGCCCCAAAAAGGGAAAAAAATAATCAGGCAAATGGGTCCCTGACCTGTTCCCCAGACCACATTCCAGTAGCACCATGGGGAAACTGGTGGGAACATGCAATCAGAAGAGGATGAAATGTCCTTGCAGCAGCAGCCCCATATTCAGGTCAGCTTAACCAGATTGTGAAAATGCAGCGACAGTTTTGAGAACCCCTGGCTGAGCAAAAATAAAGAGAGGAGCACAAAAGCTCCAACCATGTGTCAAAGATTTGATTTAAATGACTCGCCTGAAATTGCACTGGCTTTTTGTGTCCAAAAGAAAATAAGAAAAGAAAAGAAAAAAAAAAAAAAAAGGAAAAAAAAGAAACAGATAAAAATCCAATTCTGCAAGGAAAAATGTATATATATATGTGTGTGTGTACGTATATATATACGTATATGTATGTATACGTATATATATACGTATATATATATATATACGTACACACACATATATATAATATATATTTTCTCTTCATCCTACTTTTCTTCCCATTCTTAGGGCCATTTTCTAATGTCAACAGTAAGGGAGGCAGGAGTCCCAACCTCTTTTCTGATCATCACCACATTCACCTGTTCACAGACAGCCACATCAGCGAGGAGGAAGGATGTGGACCTGAGTTCAAAGCACTGTGTGATGTGCTGGATGTGCAAAGGGGACAAATCCAGGTTGCTCACTTACTTCTTGCACTTCCTAACTTTTGCATTTTTGTCACAGGTGTTTTATCATAACATTCATATTTATAGTCGCCAGTTCTCTGGGATTTATACAAAATTGATCAGAAGAGAAAGACTGTTAGTGGGGTCTTCCTGTCTCACCATACAGCTCTCACCATACAGCCCATTGCCAGCAAATCTGAAGGACACTGCTGCTTCCTGGAACTATGTAGTGCAAGGTTCAGATAGGTACTGAACAAAAAACAAGAGATTACAATTGGAAATTCTGGATTCTATATGAAGTTTCAGAGAACCACCCCTTCCCAATTTCACACAGGACTGCTGTCTTTCTCCAGGATGTCTGGGCCTAACAACTTAAGAGCTTGTGGTCCACAACTGGCACACATGGTCCAAAAGGCATAACTCTTATTTAGCTGGGATTTTTCAGTTCAGAGTTGAATAGTGTGAGCGATATAGGCTTGACAGACTGGGAATTTTAAGAACATGCCAAAGTTATATCTCCTGAAGGATCCAGATTCAAACTGGAAAGCAGAGATTGCTGTAAAAATACCAAATAATACAAGAAGAGAGAGTTTCCATGTTTGCAGATATAGATCTGCAAAGTTTCCATGTTTGCAGATATAGATCTAGACCTCATGCAGCCCATTGCAACTATAATCACAAATAAAGCCTCACTGAGTTCCATATCAAGGATGGACACAGAATTAATATTAATAAAAAATCAATAAAAATGATAAAAATCAATTTATTTCCAGAGGAATGAAATTTTCCAAAGGTTTGTTTCTTGGCCAACTTTGGGTACAGTTTCAAGATGATGCGAATAACACCCTCCTGACAAATTTCAAATATCTGCTCTGAAGTATGAGGGCACTAGAGCTTTCCAAAGTAAATGTTACCAATATTGAGCCCAAGAAAGGCATGTATTTTCCACTGGCCTCACTCTCAGGAAAAACTGTGCTATTTTGGCTCCAATTTTTTAAAGAAAAAAGGAAGAAAACCGGATGTTGAAAATGCAGATTTAAAGAATTACTTGTGGTGAAGATACAAGCAGCTAAAACCAGTGTATTGCAATAGAAAGCATCAGGTCCAGGTTGCGCTATGAAGTTACTCCTCTTAACTTTACTTCCGTGCTACTCCTTATAACAGAATCTACTTTTATGTACTGTTTGGCCAACAAGTAACAAGATTGGTAACAAGTTTATAATACCAAAATGGTAGTTCTATTACATTTTCTATTTCTTTCTTCTTGTAGCATCTATAGTCTCAATGACTTTCCAACCACAAAAATACACACAAAACAAAACCAACAAAGAAACAAATAACCCACACCTTTACCAACTGTTGTATTACTTTTAGTTGAGTTTGAAGATACAACAAAGCAATATGCTTATGTGGCCCATTTAATATAGCTGATAATTCAGAAATTTATATATTATACAAAATCAAGTCTAAAATATACTTGGGGTATTTTCTTGCTGGATGGCCTAAGGTAGCCCAAGTAAATTTAAATTTAAGACTACTGCCTTTGAAAGTTAAAGACTTCGTCAGAATTCAATCATTGCAGTAGGACTAAACCACTCAGAGAAAACAATCCCTTAATGAAACTTACTTTTTCCTTACTTTCCTTCTAGTTCTGTAAGATCAAAAAAGGCTTTAAAGTGAGTATTAACCCAGAAATTACATCTATTAACATCAAATGTCACGACAGTTTTGAAATCAAAAGTAAGTCAACTTTCAACTGTATAAATGAAGATCAATCATTGATAGTGCCTGAACAAAGCAGACCTATCCCATTCCTGTCAGTCTCACTGCCAGGGGAATCCTGCTCTCACAACCAGTCCTTATCTTCTGCTTTTACCACTTTTAGCACAAACTTTTGCAGTCCTAGGACTTTTAGCCTGGGACTGACGAGGCCTGTTAATTTAAAGGTCCTTGTGTACAGTGACCATAACCAGGAACATAAAGGATGGATGGAGCAAAAGTGCAGAGTGGATGTTTTGCCCCCTGATGCTTTTAAGATTTTTTGAGAAAACTACCAAGTGGTTTTTATACTGTATATCTCATCACAGGTTAATATCATTGTATTTGATTTAACACCCTGCAGCCGCACATTCCACTGTAGTGTTTGCTATAGTTACTGAAAGAACAAGTTGGAACAGCTCATCAGTGAAAACTCACTTTTATGCCTCTTCTTCAGCTAATTAAGGGTTTGAGAGAGCATACAGTAATATTACAAACTCTGAATGTGTTTGGGAATTTGCTTATGGCAAGTGAATATGATAGCTTATAGTTCCCAGGAAAATATATGTAATGGTAATTTAGTCAGCCAAGAGAAGGAGGAGATGGTTCAAGTTTCCCTGTCCTTTTCCAAGGAGAGACGTCTGCCCAGCAGGGTGGGATTAGACCTAGATGATTTTTGCAAATTAGGAGCAGCATTCACAACAAAGAGTATCACCTTCCCAAAAGGGAAAGGCACAATCTCCGTACAACCGCGAACCCGCGTAGCAAACTGCACCTTCCCTGTAGCACTACCACCACTACCATTTTTCTCAAATCACAACCCGGTGCCAACCCGGGAGGAGTTCAGGGACCCAACCTGCCCAGGGAGCACGGGCTGTGCGCCTGCTCCGGAGCATCGCACCCAGAAATGCGACCAGCAAAGCGCGCAGCGGTCGACGCCGCGGTGGAGGCAGCAGCGCAAGGGCTCCGCGCTCCCCTCGCCCCGCTCCGCAGGCGCGCAGCCTGGCGCTGAGACCTACCCAGAGCCAGAAAGAGCGGCGGCAGCGCCGCGGAGCCCATGGTGCGGTGCTGCGCGGTGCTGCGCTGTGCGGTGCGCGTTGGCCGGGCCGGTGCCGCTCCCGAGCTGGCCGCTTCCCAGCGCGGCACTGAGCGCCACCTGCTTCTCGCCGCACCGAAATACCCCTCCTCTTCCTCCTCTTCCTCTTCCTCCTCCTCCTCCTCCTCGTCCCGCCCGCCCCTTCACCTCCCGGAGACCCTGCGCTCCAGTCCGCCCCCGTTGCCGCTCCTGAGGGGTGGCTGTGACCGGTGTGTGCCCGCTCCTCCTGGCTGCGCCGGGCTGGAGGCAGCCCCGGGTACCCTGAGCCAATCCTCCGCAGGCGGGTGGGGGGGCGTGGGGGGGGGCTTCCTTTTCCCACTTTTGGAGCCAGCTGAAAGTGCTGCAAGCCGTGGTGAAATTGTTGACTGCCGAGGCAGCGCAGAGAGGTTGTCTTCGCTGAGTTTAGCACTGTATACTCGATTGCTTTAAGCCGACACCTTCTCCTTTAAATGAAACTCCTGCAGAATATGCCTTCAGCTGTGAGGAGTGCAACAGGATGCGGGAACCTTGCCGCCCGACTGACCCGGCGATGCCTATGCAAAATGCCGCCTTAGCTGCCCTGCCAATGTCCAGGGACACAGTGAAAGTGAAAGCCTGTAAAAATATGAAGCGAGGATTCTGCTCGCAAAGGAATCAGAAATCAGTGCAAAGTGCAGGTTTACCTCCATTCTGCGCAGCTTTCAGCCTGTTTGAGTACTGTATATTCAAAGTATTTGAGAAACCTTCCTTTTCTCAGTCCCTCTGTCCTGGTATGTAACAGAAATTGTGGTACAACCTATATTATACAGCCTGTTTTTATACATTCTGGTTTTGCAACAATGATTTTTAGTGGATAAATTTGAACTTTCTGTCAATAACACTGTGGAGTGAAAAAGGCAATTTGTCTGGAAACTTGAAATAGAAAGGTTTCCTTCCTTCCCCCTGTTCATTGTCTAGGTCACAGTCCTTTTGGTGTAACATAGATCATAGCTTTTATTTCAGGAGTGTTATAAAAATACATGTATTCTCTCACTGTATTATGTCTTTTTCATGCTGTGACTCTGAATTGTAAATTGACAGGTTACCTTCAGAGCCTGTTAACTTATGGAGCCTGTTAAGATGTGGGATTGTGCAACAGGTATTTATTTTGACATTTTATTTTTATTTTTTATTTTTTCATGAACTTTTTATAGTTTAAGAAAACTTCATTTGGAATTTAATGTCATTGATGGAAGTACAGCAGGGACCTGTTACGGCATAACTCACATTGGTCTCTTGCATATATTTACTCTTTAATGACAAAGTCTTGTTACTCAGCCTAACCCATGAACTCACACATGGACTCACTTCCCAAGACATCATCATTTCTGACCTAGGAAACATTCCCTCTGAGGACTCAGTCAATCGTTTACCGACAATGACTCACATGTCTCAGTGCAGTCCCTCGATTTCCTCTTTATGGTGTCTCAACAGCCCTGCAAATATACACTTCAAGGGGCAGCTACCTAAAGCAGAAATATATGCTCCACTACCAGGTGTGATAACAGTCCTTGACTCTTCTCTCCTTGTCCATGCTGAGTGTGTAAGTATGTGTGCAGCTCTGGGATGAGGAGGGAAATGTATACTAACACAAAGAAAAAAAAAAAGAAAGAAGAAAAATAATAATAATAATAAACAAAATCCAGAGCATAGACAAAATGATTTCTAAAATCAAATACACCTAAAATCATTCTCTGCCCCACCTTAAAATAGCCTCTGAAGACCAAGGCACCTCATTTTCCTAAGGAACAATGTCTTTGATTCAGTTACATCATCCTAATTATAAATACACCCTCAGGATACGAAACTTTCTTCCTCATCCAGACACAATGTTGAAAAATAGTTTCACACACACAAAGGCTGTCTCCCAGAGTGTTGCTTCCCAAACTGACATTTGTCTGTATCTGTGAAGAATAGGTCAAAAGAGAATATATGCTGCATAAATTATTTTGTTCTATAACAATATACCTTTAGACGAATACTTGTTTTAAGTCGATTAAAAGGCTTTTTTTTTTTTTTTTAATAATTCTATTATATAATCCTGAACTGCATATTGTGTATTATAGAGAACCATATTTTCTGTGCTGTGCAGTATTTCACCTTTTAGATTTTTATTCATTTTTTTTTTTCAGCTACACTATACTTACTTTTTATGTAATTAGGGAAAGAAAGAAGGAAGGAAAGAATAAGAAAATTGTTCCTTAATATATTTAATCAAAAAAAAAAAAAAAATTCAGAGAAAATATAGCTTAGTACTCATTATTTTTGGAATTTAAAAGGGAGCCTGATAAGCATTCTGTGCTCTACGTCTTCACTATTTACTGATGTTCTTTTTAGCACCCTGTTGTGCTTGCTTGTCAGTGATCACAAGGACACTTGCAAAAAATCTTGTATCTGCCCGAGCTGGTTTGCAAAGTTTCAGACTTGGTTCTATGCAAATACAGATAAGTTGCATTTTAGAAGTATCTATTTGGTTGGCAATTGCCAAATGAGCTTTCTTTTTTCATGGTAAGTGTGGTGGGAAGCAAGTAGCTTGATCAGTACCACTACAAAAAGATCACTATAATTTTTCCATTTTCAAGAGAAAGAAGCTGCACAAATATTTATTAAAAATATGATGAATGCATATTAATCTGTTTTATTGTGGGATTTTTGCAATCAGTATATATATTTAACATGATGACATAATCAAAACTTAATGGCAACCTTCTCATAAAAACATTCGGGTATTTCCATTTTTTGTCATCTGTGAGGGGTGGCTGCACACTCAGAGTTTTTGTGCTGTGCACAACCTATGAGTTTTTTGTTCACTTATTTCTGGGAGGGGCTCTCATGAAAATGATGCAATTTGCAGGCTGTGAGGCCAAGGTGTATGGTTCCAGGTCATTTCTTTGATGTGTATGAAGATGTTAGAGGGAAGGTCCACCAAGTAACAGTTGTTACTTTTTGCAGGCACATGAAATCTGTAACAAAAAATGTTATATTAAAAGAAGGCATGGAAGGAAGAAAAATGAGCTACCAAAACAAAACAAAAACAACAAACAAACAAACAAAAACAAAAACGAAACACCACCACCACCAACAGCAACAACAACCCAGCCAATCAAAAACCAAAAAAAAGAATGTAGTTTAGACATTAGTAATAATTCAATTTTGGTATTAAGCTTTAAAAGGTCAAAAAACAAACAAACAAACAAAAAACTCAAATGACATATCAGGTATTATTTAACCAGTTAGTATAGTATAAGCCAGTACTTTGTTATTCTCCTGATCAAAACACACGTTTTAAACACTCTTTGCAATTTTGCTTCATTCACTTCAAAGTGCTATGTTAGAACTAGAAAAACTTGAGACAGAGGATTGAAGGTGAGGAAAGTCTTCAATACAAAGTCTAAGTTAGGACTTTTACCTCTGGAATAGGCGTGTCTTAAAAGGAAATATTAAATGTGTCATATTAGAAGGGACATGGATGATGGTGATGGGGTTAGTAATACACTGTCCTCTAGAATAGGTAAGTTTGGGCTGTGTGACAAAGCTACCATGAAGAAAGGTGAGCACAGAAAAAAGGGTATGTTTCTTCTCCCAGAGTGTACTCTGGTGCAGACCTCAGTGCCATGGAGTGGTAGAAGTTTAAAGCTAATACGGGTTCCCCATTGTGGCTGAAGAAACAGATTACTAAACACACTGAAATCTTCCCATCCTGTGAAGAACTTGAGCTGCAAAAAAGCTCGAGGCTGGAACAGTGGTGGTGAGAAACTGGTCTTGTCTAAGTCTTAGGCTTTTTCATAGGTATCTGCTTTGGTTGACATTAGAGACAGGACTTTATATTACACAGATTTTGGTCTGAGCCAATATTAGTTCTTTTACATGATTTTGCCATTGGTCTAATTTACAGTTTTCTATTCAGTTAATTTAATTTCAAAGACTAATCAGGAAGCCACACTTGTTAATATTTATAAGGATTGGCAATTTTTAGTATTTTGTTCATTTTATGACTTCATTCTAAGCCATTATTGAGAATGTAATAGTTGATTTGACTTTAATAGATATATTTCTGTATTCTCAATACTGATGAAATATTGATGAAATAAGTGCTTTCCAGAGGGTATATGGTCCATCCCTCTTGGGAATCTGCACAGAGGGCATAAGTTTAGTGAAAGATGAAAATAGCCTACACTCTCAGTCACCTTTGAAAGCCTTTGCATGCAAAGGGTGGACAAGAAGAATCACTGTGTAGGTTTCAGAAGTGCCTGCACTGTTGACTTAAATTAAAAAAAGAAGTCATTTAGTTCAGGTGTACTTGTGTGTCAGATGCATAAAATACTATGTAATATGTAATAAAATATGTAAAGTACTATGGTGAGGCCCCCTGCCCAGGCACACCCCTTACAAAGCAAACCATCCCAGATTTTGAGCCCATTCCCTTCTTTAGTGCCCTACATTAGGTTGTCACAATCTACCATCTACATGATTGACATGGTTTATCCTGATGGATAGGTTAATCCTCACAATAAAATAAAATAAAGTAAAATAAAATAAATAATAATAATAATAATAATAAATCGGTTTAAAGCATATGGAGCCACTTCCTTCACCTTCCCATCCATCTCATTCAAATCCACGTAGGGAAGTAGATTTTCTTACATGGTGATTTGAGATTAACAGATCTTGTTACACAGCCCAACGAAGAGTAAACACCTTGAACCGAGTAATCTGTTTTCCACTAAACCTGCCACCAATGAAGAGAAAGGGATAACTGAGATGACAAAGACTCACAATAGACCTTGGCAAAATGTTTGAAAGTTAAGTTGCGTCAGTATGCACTTGATTTATTTCACCAGTTGATATAAACTTCAGAGGAACTAAAAAGGATTGAAAAGTGAAATTGAGATTTTAAAGGGAAAACACAGGAGCCATAGTTTTATACTCCTTTTCCCTACTGCAAAGAGAAGTATACCAGTGCTTTGATGTGAACAGCAGATGTGCAGAAACAATATTCACATCCTTTAAATTCAGGCTGTCCTCTGAAAAATAAATACAAAATTGATATTCATGAGAGGGTTCAGTAGAAAGCCCTCAAAAGGCAGAGTGTGGCCATTGTGTCCTCTCCAGTCCTGCTTCTGTCTATATATATCAGTACATGCTAACCTATTACAAATTGTTTTGACGGAACTATGTCCTACCACCATGGAGTACATACCTATTTTTTCTGATTCTCTTTATAGGTGAGCAAAAATTATGCCTGTTGTGGAGGAAAATATGCTCATGGGAAATAAAGTAGCCAGGAAAGAAATGTTGCCATTCATTTTTGATCTAAAAGTGAGGCCCAATATGACAGCCTGCTAAATGTGTATAATTTTGTGCTCTGTAGAACAGTTGGTGTTCTCTCTCAGAGGCTTCAGCCCACTTCCCAGAGCATTAACCTTGATGCAGCTCCAATAATCACTTGAGCTGATAAAAACAGCGGGTATCTTCTTCCAAATAGTTCTCATACAGGAGTTATGGATTATAGGTACATCATGAGAAGATGAGAAACTCTATCTGCTCAAAATATGTCTTTATTTACATTTTTGACAATTTTATTTTGAAAATTTGAAAACCTAGTTGTTGTCTGCTGTGTGGAACTAAAACCTATTAATTGTGCCTTTTTATTTGTCTGCCACAGAGTTGCTTAATCATTTGTTAGGCATTTTTAACCAAACCTTAAAAAATCCCCAAGAATCTCATATGAATTGTAAATGGATGAGATGAAATTGATTAAAATCTTAATACATATTTTATTTTATTTTATTTTATTTTATTTTATTTTATTTTATTTTATTTTTCTTATATTATTTGCAGCTTATCAAAAAATAATACTGAGTCTTCAAGAAAATACTTTTCAGTATGTTTGTAACTGCTGAATTGGATCTATTTTGAACAGATCTTTTGCTAAATTACCTTCCATTTGCTACTGAACTTTGAGTTAAAGATGGAATATAAGACAAGATTGTGAGGGGAAAATTATGGTAACAAGATCAACTGTCATCTAGTTGATAAGATGAACAAAATTATTCCTTATCAGATTGCAAAATTCTTATCATCCTACAAGAAAAAGTCTCAGCTGGCAAACAGGCTAGCCTTCAAAAATTATTAAATCTGAAGGTACTTTGCATGAAAGAACAAAATGTGTTGCAGCAGTGTCTTATAAGACATGTATTGCTCTTTAGCTATATTTGCCAATGCTTGTGTGCTGATAGTTATCTTTTCAAATATTGGGAATTTATGTTGCAAAGGAGGCCAGAGAGTCTTTGAATTAATCTTCTGATCTGAGATCCTCAAATGGCAGATTCCTCAGATAAATGGCAAAAAGCCTAAACTCAGTAGTTTCTGATGTTCACAGGAGTCCCTAAACTCACAACACTGGTATCAGCAAAGCACTTTTTCTGGATCACAGTGTTGTGGGAAGTTTCAGCTGAACCCTAGCAATCAGAGACCTGCTAGCATCTGTAGTGGCATATGTAAAATGTCTGAGACTAGAGAAATATGCTCTTATCAGTGATGTTTTATGAGCAGGCAAACAATTGTGAGCCTCAGTGGTTATTAATGTGGGCCATAAGATGAGGACACTTGGCAACATTCATGTATACAGTTCCCCAAAAGGAAGGAAAATAAATTATATTTCTCAGACTACAGTGACTGCCACAATTACAAAACTTCAAATGCCTTTTTAGGGTAAATTGAGGAGATCTGCTGATAAGATGCAAAGGCTCTGTAACATAAGACTACATGAAGGAAACTTCACTGGAGAGAGTAATTCTATTTCATTACTGCAGGAGGAATAACAATGGCACAGTTAATGTGAAGAAGCCTTAAGAACCATACATAATAATGAAACAGATAAATGAAATTTTGCAGCAAATGCTCAGTAACTCTCAGTTCCAAAACAAGCTGAACCATAACTGAGAAGCCAGATTTCACAATAGCCACCTCTGAAAGTGAACAGTGAAGAAAGAAGAAAGTTTGCCAAGCTAACTGACCTGCTAGATCTAAATGTACAATACACTTCAAGTACTTCTGCTCCTTCTCACATTTCTTTAAAAATACCTAGGCAGTGTAACATTCAGTGAGCCCTTGAGGAATGTCTATCTTTTCTGAAAAGACATGAGGAGGGAGAAAAGAAGACAGAGGAGTGCTTTGCACAAGGGGCAAAGCAGTAAAGGACCAACATATCTCCCCAAGAAAAATAAATAAATAAATAAATAAATAAATAAAATAAGTAAATAAATAAAAAAGC
>NC_048926.1:17621165-17711176 GCF_011077185.1 Oxyura jamaicensis | reverse complement strand
AAAAACAAGACTACATCAAGGACAGCTCATTTTATCAATTAATTCTTTAAAAAGAATCTAGCTGTGCTTTCTGAGCAGCCAGTTTTTAGTAAAATTTCAGCACTACTTTAATCTTTGTTACAAAGGAATTTTATTCTTACAAGGCTCAAATCACATGTGCTCCATGAACAGCCCTTGCTTTCAGAATTTGAAGTATCAGGGCTGCTTCTGCTAAATATTATTAGTTACAGTCCTCTTCTGTGCAGCTTCTCTATAATATTGCACTACTTGCTGTGTAAAATGGACTATAGCCTTTTTATTTTTTATTTTTTTAGTTTCATTGGAAATCACATAAAACAAAACAAAAAAAAAGAAGTGGCTGATTTTCACTGAAGTACGCCCATTGAAAATGCCTAGTACACTCCAATTATCAGATACATACATAGTAGGACTGTTGGTAAGCAATCCCCTATGACTGGACAGGATGTTGCTATTACAGGATTCTGACTCACCATCAGAGTAGTCTGATAACAGTTAAGTCATTATGTGTTTTGTAATATATATATATGTGTGTGTGTTTAACTGTGATAGGAGTGCAATCTCTATCTTTTAGGAAGTTTTGGTACAAATAGTTATTGTATTATAAGGAAAGAGGTGTGAACATCATTTCTATGTGGGACAACAGAATACTTGGGTCACAGGAGTAAGTTCTATAGGAAAATTACTGGACGGCAAGGATGTTTGCATGAGTGCAAGGTGCTGCACCTGGGTCGGGACAATCCCAGACCTGAGGGCAGACTGTGAGAAGAACTCTCTGAGAGCAGCCCTGCAGAGAAGGACCTGGGGGTTCTGGTGGGAAAACAGCTTGACATGAGCCAGCAGTTTGTGCTTGCAGCCCAGAAGGCCAACTGCGTCCTGGGCTGCACCAACAGAGGGGTGGGCAGCAGGTGGAGGGAAGGGATTCTGCTCCTCTGCTCTGCCCTTGTGAGGCCCAACCTGGAGTCCTGCATTCAGGTCTGGTGCCCCCAGCACAAGAATGTGGGGCTATTAGAGCAGGTCCAGAGGAGGGCTACAAAGATGATCACAGATGAGGGCTGGAGCCTGTCTACTATGAAGAAAGGCTGAAAGAGCTGGGGATGTTCACCCTGGAGAAGAGAAGGCTCTGGGGAGACCTTGTTGTGGCCTTTCAGTACTTAACAGGGTCTTATAAAAAGGATGGAGAAGGACTCTTTACTCAGGTAGCTAACGATAGGACAAGGGGGAATGGTCTTAAACCAGAAGAGGATAGACTAGGCATCAGGAGGAAATTCTTCACTGTAGAAGGGTGCTGAAGCACTGGAACAGGTTGCTCAGAGAAGCTGTGGATGACCCATCCCTGGATGTGTTCCAGACCAGGCTGGATGGGGCCCTGAATAACCTGATCTAGTGGGTGGCATCCCTGCCTATTGCATGGGGGTTGGAGTTAGATGATCTTTAAGGTCCCTTCCAACCTGAGTCATTCTATGAGTGACTCTAAGGAGTGAATGTATCTTCAGCTTTTTCATATATAATGTCATGAAACCAAATCTGTCAGAAATTATTGTCCTTTGAAAAGTTTTTAAATGTGGTGACAAGCACAATCCATACAATGCATGGCAACCTTCTGAGAGACTGACAAAATTCAAGATTTACTTGATTTTATGCTGGGCAAGGCTGCTTAGTTCTGCACTAGCTTTCTATTGAGTAGATACATTCAGGTAGTTTTTAGGTACTGGGATGTCTTTACATGCATCTTATACCACTGAAAGTCAAACAAACTACAAAGTACATACACTAGACTTTTATTTTATTTTTTAATCAATAAAGCACATGGAATAATTTTACAAGAAAAACAAAATACTGTGCAGAATGCTGTGATTTCTTTCTTTAACACAAAATTCCATTTGATTCCCGTTGAGAGGCATAATTAACAGAGGTATACTTTCATTCTCTTGCTCTGCTTTTATTTATTTATTGTTTGAATTGGATCATCTATACAGTAGTTAATCCAGAAAATGAAACAAATAGACAATGTGGAATTCATTAGATAAGCTTGATCCTAACTCCAGCCTCTCTTTACCACATGAGAAGATGAAAACCCTTGGCTCCAGTTGTTAGATTCCCCTGACACAAGCCATGAAGAAGAGGTACATTGTGCCCAAAAGAACTCAGCACAGGCAGTGTAGTACTGCTTTCAGGCATGGGCTCAGAAAAAGTGGCTGGTATCTGTGGCAAGGGCTCAAGATACAGAGCAAGAATGACAGTGGCATAAGCAGCAGCTCAGGGAGATTGCTCTAATGTAGATGCTGTTTGCCAAGCCTTGTAAAATCATACAGGGGACTGACAACCTCTTGAACAGCCTTGGATTGAAGCAGGAGCAATGGTTTAAAGCTTTTAGTCCATTCCAGAGAAGTGCTATGCTATAGAAATATAGATTCTCCATTCCCTTGCTCTAACATTAGCTACTTCAGTGCTGAAATTAGGAACAGACCAGGGCCAGATTCCTTCCATTGATTAAGCTCAGGTTATACACCCAATTTATTACATTTTTAATGGGCTTTTATTTGAATAACAAAAATGTTTAGCTTGCTAGTAGTTAGAATCACATTACAAGCTTAATGTGTCTTTTTATAGGAATAAAACAGATTACTTGCTTTACTGATATTTTTGGTGCCTGCCAAATTTCAATGAGATGTTCCTGATGTTTGAAATAGTGATTTCAGTAGGCTTTTCTGCTGTATATAGTGAGAAGCAGTAAAAATACCGCTCTTGCAGTGCTGTGGAAAGATTCTATGTATAAAAATAGTGATTTCACTAATGTCGCCTGTGTAAGAGTAATGTGCTACAGTGGTATCCCCTTTATATACTTATATTTTAAATAGATACTATAATTAAGCTTCTGATAATAGGTCAAATGTGAAAAGGGAGAAAGCATCATGAGAAACAGAAGAGCAGTGTGGTTATAAGAAGCTTCCTACTGTTTTTACAGTGCAAAGCAAGGCTAAAAAGAATGGGACACCAATCTCAAACATACTTTGCATTGATAAAATAGGTATTTTTGTGTACACGTTAGGGAAACAGACTGTTCTATTGACTTAGATTTTAAAACAGGCTGGCGTTTTAAAATAAGACACAAAAAGTGTCTTTCATCAGAAAAAGTACAAAGCTTTGGTTATCAGATTACCATAACTAAAAAGTGAAACAAACAAAAGATATGCTGCATAAAAATGACGTGTGACTTGAATTAGCTTAGAGTGATTAATTTTATGAAGCCAGGAAAAATGACCTAATGGTTAAAAAACTGGGTGAATAATAATAAATACAAGTATTTCCTTTACTACCATAGACTGTATGTGTGCATAGGTGAGTCACAACGTTTTCATAATTGTTCCTCCAGAAAACCATATTCAGATAGTAGCATTGTTATGTCCTTACAGAGATACTACAAGGAAAAAAAAACAAAAACAACAAAAAAATAAGCACACTTATAATTCTAAGACATTCAGATTTTGTGCTGACAAGTGCCATTTAATTCTTTCAAATTGGCAAAATTATACTTTAAAAGATATAAGAAAACTTGCATCTCACACTGACCAAAAACACCATTGCAAATATTAATTTAGCATCTTTGTTCAACATCTGGATTTTTACATTCCTCTGAGGACAGTTTAAATCACATGATAAATGAAGCAGGGATCCTACTCACAACTCTTCTGCCTCATTTTTTGCTTCCACTCAAGATTTTACTCTGTGCTCAGAACCAGGCAGCACATTTTGTATCCCCTAGGGTCAGGCATGCTTGCAGGCACGCAGATTAGCCCAGCAAGTAAGCCCACCGACTCTGTGGCTCTCCTGGGCTCCTCACAGAGCTTCAGCAGAGTGCTTTGTCCTCTCCTCTGAGTCTTGCTGCTTTCAGCAGAACATTTGTTATGAAACAATCACCTTTCCCACAGGCAAAAGGAGAAATTACAAACACTTTCAAACGTAATCCTACTTGCTGCATTAACATAAATCTCAGCCTTTCCCAATAACTACTCTCTAATTTAGGAACTAAACAGAAGGTACTTAAGAGTGACAGCATCTTTTAAACAATGAAGCACCTTCTGGCACATTTCCAGAGTTGTACTTGCCCGCATGTTCTACCCAAACTATGGTCTCTTCTTAAAGAAGAAAAAAGTCTTTATTAAATGTATTAAAAGAGGAAAAAAATATTTATAAAATATATTATTGCTTTTTAAGCTGTTACTGTAAAGTCAGTATAGCATATCTGATAAAATAAAACCTCTTGAAAACTGCAATGATTTTTTTTTTTCATTCCAGTCAAATTTATACCAACAAGAGGAACAAATTATCCTGGTTTCCTTAGCAAGGCAAAGGCATTTCCACAAATGAGGACATCTTACAGAAGTGCTCTTCAACATTTTCTGATCTATTGGCAATCAATATTGAGTCATATCATGCTGAGACAACATTGCACTTTGCCTGCATGCCTCCATTTTCTTGTTAGTTTTGTGTGACTGCAAGTAAAGTAGGAAGCTCTTACGGACAACGTATAGCCAAGAGCTGCAGAGATAAATACTTGTAGAAGGAAAACAAGTGTGTGAAAGAAGAAAGGAGGAAGCTTCCTGTTAAGCTGAATAGTCTAAATAGGTTTAAAGAAATCTTTTGCTATCTACAGTTCAGTGTATTCTTATATAAACTTTTAATCCTTGACACAAAATAAACATCATTTGTTAAGTGCTTATTTAGTATAAAATTTCTTCATTACTTTTTAAACTTGTAAGTAACAAAGATGAGGTGTGACTTACACTACTAGAAGAAGCTTGCCAGTGCTAAGTTTATCTGTGCTCTTTTGTTAATTATTATTTTGTACACATTAAACTAATTGGATTAAATAGCTACACAACAAATGTACAGTGACAGTTTATGAAGCACCCTCCTGGCTACTCCAAGATATACAGCAAGAGTCAAACTTTCGGGGTACCTCTAAACATATTCTGCATAAATATGGACATTTCAATCTGCAGACACAATTGTGCCTCTGCTTATTTTAGTACAGTGTGCAATTAGTTGGGCTTGAATGTTTTGTGCATACATTTCTAGGTCTGCCAAAAATCTGTTTGACATTCAGACAGTTACATGATTTAATGGATCTATCTTTACTGGTCCTCTTGATAATAAAAAAATTTCTTTCTTGGAGTATCCTGGGTTCAGCTAGACACGCTAAAATAGTTGAAACAGAAGTCCAAGAAATTTCAGTGATTTTCACCCGAAGTTCTGCAGGTGCTTCTATCTTCTGAATTTTCATTACCTCAATTGCCATATAATATTTGGTGCATTCTCGAAGTTTGAATGTTCTGCTTTTGTGAACTGATGGCCCATAAAAGGGGGGAAATTTTGAATATAACCCTTTGAAAATCATAAGTTGATAAAAACAGTGGGACTGCTACATACAAATTGACTTGTTGCATAATGTGGGATGAAAAAGGATTCCACATGTATAGGCATATAAAAATATGATTAGGCATTTTTCCTATTAATCTTAGAATCTTTGAACTCAGTTACTCTCCAAAAATGAGTAACACTTGACAGTATGTCCTTGAGTATCACAAAATGACATAAGGCTGTTTATTCTTTCTTTGCATCATTCACCTGTGCGCTTGATTTGCTTGCTTGATGTTCTGCTGTCTTTTAAATGCACCAGAGTTTAGAAAACATTGTAGCCATTGCATATATATCTAAGTTTTTAATTTTACAGTCACATTTTTGAGGCAGACCTGAAGAAATCCTTTTTTTTTTTTTTTTTTTCATTTTTCCATTTTCTTCTTTAGTGGTCTCTTGAAAAATCCAGCCTGCAGGAGAGAAAAATGCGAATAAGGAACTACTCAAAGCATACAACTCAAAGCATATTGGTAGCATTCATACGCTAAGTTCTTACTACTACTTTCACACTTGCAGTGCCGTAAAAAGTCATATATTTTATCAGTGAAGTACAACCCTTTAGGTTTTCCGTTCCAGGGAAATATACAGTGAGTGACTGCTGAATCATTGTTATTCTCACATATTGTCAAATACTAAAATGCTTAATAATAGTTGGTATTCAGTTGAATAAAAACAATTTATGCTTGTCAATTTTTTTCAAAGCTTTATGCATGTTGAAATTTATAAACTGTAGCTTTCTAATTTAAATATAACTTGAATATTTAGCTTGGAGAAGAGTGCCCACTTGTGGCAATACTTACACCACAGGCCTAGCATTCCTTGTACAAAGAAAACACCTGGCCACATCCAGCCAAAGCTAAAGCAAAAAACGTTATGGTACTAAAATCTCTTTCTAAATTTTCTTTCCATCACATAGTTTGTATACAGCATTACAGGCTTTATTCAGAAAGCATAGTATGCCACACTTCAGAAGAATGTGGTATTATTCGTTATTTTGTCGTTTCTACAAGTTTTCACTCTTCCTATTGGCTAATATTAGTGTCCATGAGGTTCTAGTTACAGAACATGACACATAAGTTAAATATATTTGTTTACTTTCATGAAGAGACGAATGTGCAGCTTACCTTCCACAAAGCAAATATAAGCAGTGCAAGAATCAAGAGTCCAGCGAAGATACTCAGGAGGATAACCCACAAGGGGACTGAACCAGGTGGGAGTTCTTTGGAAATCTTAATCATGGTCTGCAAAGTGTTCAGAATATAAGCACTAAATAACTTGTCCTTCTAAAATAACAAAAGAGCAGCATGACTTTTATTAATAAGCACTGATTTTCCAGGGTCTCACTTTGTGAGGAATGGCCCTGCTATTAGTCAGCAGTCATTTTTATGAAGAACTCAGAACCAAAAATATGGGTAGTTAAAATGAATATTAAGGAGTTGGTTCAGTATATTCTTCATCACTCAATCCCTAAAAGATGGCAGTGATTAGCAAGCTTAGTATAAAAGGTTGTGGGGATACTAATTTAATTTTAAAGAAGGCTTAGCTAGTGCAAACTGAACTGAAATATGGAACATTTAAATTTTAAATGGAAGTGATGATACAGTGAATTTGAATTATTTAAACTTGAATTTATTACAGAGATAACTTCATAGGTCAAAAACATTAAAGAGCTGAACACAGATATTCAACTTTACGTCTTTATCTACTCTTTATCTACAAGCCTCTCACCTGTGTTTTTGTCATAGTATCATTTAATAGTTGACTTGTGAGATCTGCATTCCAAAAATATTTTGCACAAGATCTAATTCTCATTGTATGTTATTTTCCTATGAATTGAGGAATATCAACAGTAATAACACATAATAACATTTTAAAATGTACACTCTAGTAAATAAACCCCTGCATGTACAAGTCATTACAGAAATGCAGTGCATTAGCCCCTATAATCCTCTTGGAATTTCTCTTGGAATAAAATGTATTCCAGGATAAATAGCAAATCAAAAGAAATTGAAAACATTTATTTCTCGTTGTGACTGATATCTCTGCTTTATATACAAGTTCCTGTTAATAGCCCATGAATAAACAACTATAGATTTTAATAGGAACTCATTAGTGGAATGTTGTTTCAGATGCACCATACAAGAAAATGACCAGGAAAATTTCTGAGAAATAAAAGATACTGTTTCAAATATGTGTCTTGGTTAATGGAGTGGAAAGAAATAATAAATAAAGCAATAATAAAGAAAATACAATGTACAAAGTAGGATCACTTGACCAAGGACAGCTTTAAAAATACTATAAATTCATTAAACAAATAATTTTAGTTATGCTTTCATTTTACACATATGCAGGAAGTACTTATACTGCATCAGGCAAAAGTACTTTAGATAGTGCTTCTTCTTACCCAGGTACATTGGTGGGTAATAGGATTTCAGTATAATTAGCTGTCTAATTCTGACATTTTCTACTGTAATGTGAAATCACTTACTTGTATTTAGAGTAGGATAGTGCACTACAACAGATAGCGATCTATTCACTAGAAATGAATGACTGAATAATTCAGTAGCAGAATAAATCCTATGAAGAGTAAATCCATGAATTATCATGTTATTACCTCTAGTTTTTGGTGGTCATTTCTCAAAATCAGTGATGAGTTTTCACTCCTAAGTAAGGCTTTCACAACAAGGGTTAAGCTGTGAATAGTTGCCTGGAAGAAGAAAGAAGTGTCAATGGTTTGTATTATTTTGAAAGCAGAAAGCTTTGCAGAAATTAGAATGCTAAGAACAAAATGTAATGGTACAGTTTTGGGGGTGATGCTGAAAAGGTGTATGCATGAAAGTCAGCAAAGCAGTTTATGCATGACACCTTCAGCATGCACATCACTGTTTGCAAGACAGCAATACGGCTTTAAAAGAATAGAGACCAAAGATTTCAAAGAAATACTGTTTAATCCTGGTATAGTACTTTGGCCACAGGGATAGATTCAGGCTTTCTAAAATTCTCCTGTATCTCCTACCTTGTCCTGTTATTTTTCATAGAAAGACAAGACACAAACCAGGAACTCAACTCAGTATCAAAAATTGATCAAAATTTGTTTTCTAGACCTGTGAAGTATTTCCAGTTTATATGTTTCTATATATCCCTTTTTACATCTGCCAGATTATAATTTGTGGATGGCTAACCAACTAATAAAAAAGACCATTGATTCAGAATAAGTAAGGGTTGTCTTTCTAATGTGTCTTAAATTTCATGCAGAGTATTATAAAGGTAATAAAAGAGATCAAAATTAATTTTGCAGAAATATAGAAAGAGCAAGATTAACAATTCAAAATACTAGAGGACCATGCAGAATTAAAAATATTAAAGATATAAGTTCAAGAAATATTAAAGAGAGTGGCTTCAGATTTTCAAACTTCCAAATGAGATTTACTTACTTTAATGATGGTAGGCTTCCACACTCTTAATGAAACATTCACTTGTGATATGTCAGATGGGGTCAGGGCACAGTTAATAGATGCACAGCTGTATGTATCACAGTCCTGTTTAAAAGTCAACAGTGTGAATTAATAGTAACAGATTTTTCGCATTATTAAAGTAAAAACAGTTAAGCTTATTATGTATGCAAATTATAGTCTTGCTGTGATACCAGTCCAAGATTCCTATAAATTACTAGGGCTTTTTGTGCAGAAACTACACTGCAGTAGGCAATTAACTGAGATACTCGTGCTGTGGTAGAACAGTCCCAGTTTTTGCAGTCCCTTAGCCTTGCGGAATCTCAGTTTCTGAAGCTACTCAGCAAAAGGCATCATTAGAGTTCCCTAAACGAAGCACAGCCTGTAACTGCTGGAAGTTTTCTGCCAACATAGCTATGTCTTCTCTACAGTGTTTCTTAAACATTCCTCCTTGAGGAAAGATGATTCTTTCAAACAGGGCAGGAGGGCTTGAAAGACAGCAGATGTTCAACGCACTGGAAACATGTGCTAGCCTGAACAGTTATCATCCCTGATATGACATGGCAGAGCACTTGGCAGTTTCACTCATACCAGAAATTCAACTTGTACCTCTCTGCTGAGTAGGTAGCATGATGGCTTTCCCCTCAACATGACAATGTAACTACATCAGCAAAATTATACTTCGCAACTCTTCCGTCTAAACGTGAGAGACTTGTCCTTTCCAAATTGGGTCAGCAACTACATTTCTTCCAATTGCATAGAAATTTGTCAGATTAGATGGGTAGTATTTGAAAGTATTTTTAACTGGATGTCTGAAAAGTTGTAAGTTTTTAAAATATAACTTGCTAATTACACTGGAAATACAGAAGGTGAGATTTACTCAGCTGTCAGAAGTACTGCTAAATTAAACAAACAAGCAAACACACAAGTTCAGTTCTACATACAGTTTTGTAGCTGGAAATAGTAAAACACATAGCTAGTCCTACATAAAGATACTTTTTATGGCTATTAAACAAACTGATTTCCATAGGATGCAGCTTGAGAGAATATTTTATATGTTAATTGTAGAAATACTCAGCTCCAAGACCTGGATTAATATCTAGGATGAATTATATATACTATTGGTAGGCTTACCATAATTGTATCCTTTGTAGGTTCTTTTATTTTTGGCAACACAAATGGTTTCCCAGAGCCGATTTTTAAGGGATCTACAGGGTAACTAGTTCGGCAGATGGCATTCTGTTAGCAGAAATAAAAATAATAATAATAAAAAAATCTTATTGCTTGAATATTCAACCTATTACTAATAAAAGGTCTTGGAAACAAGCCAACATTAAACATATTTATTTTTAAATTATTTTTTAAAAAATAGTAATAATATTTAATAGCATCAACTAACTGTACCAAGAAGCTAACTGCAATAAATCTTCATACTGCAAGAGTGCAGAAGAGCAAGTTCAGATGGTATAGGTACTGAAGTAGCATTAAGCAAACAACAAACGAGCTTTTTATGAGATAATTTAACCTAAGCTCTATCCAGCTACTTAAACATCTGTAGAAGCAAACAAGAACTTCCTGCAAGTTGACTGCCTCATGAACCAGCAAGAGTTGGCTATTAAGGGAGTTAAATAGCTTTTGCATGGGGATGCAGAGCTCTTCTGCCTTAGCAAGCAGACAGGTAGGTTAAGTGCAGGTTTTGGGAGATCCTGTTATGCTACCCAGGGAGGAGGGGAAGGTGCTGCGGTACTGCTGCCCTTTCATGTCTCCTTCAAAGGCAACTGAGAAATCCTTTGCAGGGAAGAGAGGTGAGCTTTCTCCTAGAGTCCTCCCCTTCCCCCTCCTTTTTTTTTTTTTTTTTTTTTTTTCAGACCAGGATATTTACTTTTGAATTACAACAATGAATAAGGATTACAATCCCCTGCAGTGCACTTTGGCACACCACTATCGCTAGGGTGTAGCTAACAGTAGATGAATTATACTAATAGAAAAATGCAGATCTGTGAATGCATGTGTAAGCTTAGGTCAAATGTGGTAACTGGTTAAGAATTAAAATAATGGGGGAAGAAATTAAAAAAGTCAGAACTTCTTTGCATTCTAAGCATGAAATATTGATTTTGTTTTGTGAACCTTCAACTTTCATTTAGACCTTTAATTCATCTTGTTTTTCAGTGGTGCAATACCTTACACCTAAGTGAAATATTTGGGAAGAGGTGTGGTTCTGAGGGAAAGATGAAAAGGAAAAAAAAAGTGGGTTCAGGTCACCACTTAGTGCTCAGCCATCCAATTATTGATGTAGCCCTAGTTTTATTGTTTTGCTGGAATTGTGATATCCTCCAGCTGCTCTGGAGGAGTGAAATAGAAAAACTAATTACCCTCAAATAAGGACTACAGTGAAGAGCATTTGAAAGGTGTGACCCCTTCAAGATGTCACAGTGCCCCAGACAAGGAAGAATCCAGAGGATTGCTAGTGCCAGAGAGCAGATATACAGGAAAGCTAATTTCAGTAACAGAAAGAAGAGTGTACTGGAGACTGAGCTCTAGATTCAGGGCTACAGCATTACCAGTAAGCACTGCTAATAATGGAGATAATCAGCACCTCAGAAGAAGATTCCTGTCCCTCGTATCTCAATCTGGACTCCTAATAACATGGCAATATATCATATTAAAACTATTATATTCCAATTATTGTTCAAAATTGTTTTAAACTTGCTTATTTGCTTTTAAGAAAATTTGCATTTCTGTCTTCCTGTGAACACCTTCACAAACATTAAAAACACCATCATCTTGCCTTTTAGACTACAAGCAACAACTACTCTGAAGTAATACAAAACCCAAAATGTTTGCAGTTCTTTACAACAAAAAGTTTAAAAGTTAAGATAATAATAAAAATACAAATTGCTAGCTTACTTGGGAATGTGACAATGCAGTAAGGTAGAGAAGAGTGTTCTTAGAAGATGTTACATCGGGAAATAGGATTTGTAGCGTAAGGTTTGGCATTGGAAAGTGTTCACCTTTTTCAATCTATAAGAAACAAGAAAAATGTTTTGATTAGTACTTTCCTTTACTTTATTGGTATTTAATTTTTTCCTTCTCTATATTTTTCTTCTGTCTTTTTTTTTGTTAAACATTTTTACAGTCTGTCACACAAAAAGTGGTATGATGAACTCTTTCCCCCTTACCACTCATTTGTGGTAAACTGCTTGCAGAGATAAGTTATGCTTATGAGATCATAAATGGTATGCTCTGCAGTCCACCAGCAATCTTTCGCATTCAGAGAACACATATTTTGAAAAGAGATGAACAATATCTAAAAAAACATACGCAAAAAGCTTCAGGATTACTGGATTTTCAATTTTATACTAAAAGAAGTAGTCAAGTAAAACACTGTAGGTGGGATGAAAAATGTATCAACTTTTGCCTTTGCTGCTTAGTGAGAGCAAAAAAAAAATGGGCATTTCCCATGCCCCATTTTTTATAGACACAAAGTTGGTTCAGAGACTTTTATCCTCTGTATATGGGACTCTTGTTCAGCTTTGGATTTGACACTGGGAAACAAGGATGCTCTCGGTTTAACTAAATTCAGTCCTACTGCAATTTGAGGCTGGGCTTCTACTCCATTACGTATCTTTCCCAAGTGATTTTGGATTGCAGTATTCATTCCATTGTGAAGACAATGTTCTTGGAGCATGGCATATGCCTTTTTTCAGAGCTGACTGGATTTTGGAAATATCTGCTCTAAACTGTAATGGATGTAGGCCAAGTTCTCATTTATTAGCATATGTATCAGCTATAAAACCCACTGGAATTATTTCACAGGAAATCAACCACTCTGAGAACCTCTGACTCACTTTATTCTAAAGCAAGCATGAAAAAAAACTGTTAAACAATGTAGAAGGTTTAACATACTGCATAAAACATAACTACTTAAGTAACAGGCTATCACATTGATCGATTCAAACTAAATGAAAAAATATATAGATTTAATTGTGTCTTACCCTGTAATGCAGAGTAACTTCATCCCCAATCTGCTCTGTTGTGTTAATAGCAGTAGGGATGGTATCATTTGCAGCAATTATAACATGGTGTTCTTTGAAAACACTGAAGATTAAAAAAAAAAAGAAATAATAAGATCAAAACTTCATAAAACCTGTAGTGAGTGAATTATTTTTGTTAAGCGCACTGCTGCTTCTACTAATTTTCTGAGAAGTGTTCACTTTCTATCGTGTACATTTCAAATGCTGTGTTCAGTTAAAACAAGGAAATGAGTAAATATTGCCTGTGCAGTTCCTTATTCTAATAATTGAGCACTTGAAATACATCCAAAATGAATTTACACATGAACACCATGCCCTGTAATTCTACTGGTAGTATTTATGATGTTTTTCAGGGATGGAATTTAACTACATTTAACTGGAATTTAACAGGGATGGAATTTAGCTGGGGTGGTTAGTCTGGAGAAGAGGAGGCTCAGGGGAGACCTTATTGCTCTCTACAATGGCCTGATAGAAAGTTGCAAGGAGCTGGAGGTCAGCCTCTTCTTGTAGATAACTAGCAACAGGACCAGAGGACGTGGCCTCAAGTTGCACCAGGGGAGGCTTAAGGAGGGAAATTAGAAGAAATTTTTTCTTAGAAAGACTAGTCAGGCATTGGAATGGGTTGCTGAAGGAGGTGGTGGAGTCACCATCCCTGTGGGTGTTCAAGTAAAGTTTGGATGTTGTTTAGTGGGTGATATTGGTGGTAGGGGGCTGGTCATACCAAATAATCTTGGAGGTCTTTTCCAACCTTAATGATTCTATGAATTCCAGCTATTTCTGAAAATACTGTATAAGACCTGCATTAAAGCTTCTATCTGAACTGATACAAACAACTTTCTGTGAATCTAAAATTAAGGCTAATTTTTGAAGCTGAAGATCAGACACTACACAGTGCAACATTACATTAATACAAAGTTGTGGCAGTCAGGAAGCTGAAAGTGGTTTTTTTCTTATGTACCTGAAATGCCTTTGAATGAATAAGGCAAAGTAGAAGAATCAACAAAAGCTGCTGTTGTACTTGCAAGTTGCAGACTGAATTTAAAAAAGGAGCTGTAGCAAAATGGAGTCGTTGCTATCCCTATCTCTTCCTATACCTGCCCTTTCAATGAAGCTTGTTCTTCCTATTCATGAGAAGTTGTTGCTTGTAGATGCTGAGTGCAGCTTAAGAACAAAGCAATACTATATTGTCTTTGAACATCTGGTATTTACTATGTTAGCAAACAGAAGTATAGGGAAGCATACATACCTTACAAATATTAATCCTACTTCATATTTTACTGGAATTGTAACTTGTCCTCTGTTGTCACCCAAGGTCTCAGGTGGTTCTTCGCTGTCACTAAAATAAAACAACATATACAACTGATATATCTGACCTTGATACTAATCTGCACATGTGACAGGACTACTAAGAAGCAAGGGATATGAAGAAATTGAAATAGTTCTGGGTGTGAAAACCTATTTTCCAAATAATTACAAAGAACATATGTATTTCCAATTAATTGCTATTACCCCAGCAAGGAGGCTGTGGGTGCACAATGGGTGTCCCATACCATATGGGGTCATACTCAGCAATAAAAGATGGGGGAAAAGATGGAGGAAGAGGGGACATTGGGAGTGATGGCATTTGTCTTCCCAAGAAATCATTACACATTTTGAGACCTGCTTTCCAAGAAGTGGCTGAACAACTGCCTATCAACAGGAAGCAGTGGATTCCTTGTTTTGCTTTGCTTGCGTGCGTGGCTTTTGCTTTACCTCGTAAACTGACCTTATCTCAACCCTTGAGTTTTCACACTTTTATCTTTCTGATTCTCACCCCCATTCCACCTGAGAAGAGTGAGAGAGTCGCTGCGTGGTGCTGAGCTGTCTGTCAGGGCTAAACCACAACAGCCTTGAGGGTCAGAACTTTTTGTTTAGCATACAATAAGGTTGCAAAAGAAGAAAACTGCAAATTCTGACTCATTTGTGACTTACAGGATCTTAGAGACATGCAGCAATTTGTTTAGTACACTAAGTCCTCTGCTAGACAAAGTACATCTGCAAAACTGCCAGCACTAAAGACTGTTTAGCCACTTCTAAGTTTAGATATGTCATCCTTGATTTACCACGAAACAGAAAGCTGTGGAGTTTCATAAATTCAAATTTCAAAAATCACACGATAAACAAGCAACAATTGCAACTAACCTTGTTGCGTATACATCAACAGTGGCATTTTCCAGAAGATAGGATGCATTGAATTGGAATGATATTTTGAAGGAAATCTGGAGAAATACATTGCACATTATTTTTTTTTTTTTCAAAAAAAAAAAAAAAAAACATTAAAAACATAATAATAAGGTTTGGACTGATGAAAAATGAGCCAAACTTTGCTACTTTTATCTATGGAATCCTTATTAATATTTTAACCATTTTCTATGAAGGAATCCACTTTTTTGAATTTGCCCCAACAAAGAAAGAAATAAGTTATCACTTATTAAACATGAGCATCAAATTTCTAGAGCTGAGAATCCTCCATAAGTCTTATCACATAGTATATTAGAAATAGATAGCTACAAAATTCTTAATACAAAACAATTGCTCTTGCAAGCAACTTATTAACTGAATAAATTTGAGGAAGAAGCACTTTTTTTTTTTTCTCCACTGAGGAAGAAACAAAGCATCAAAGCCTGGTAATTGCAACAGAGATGAGTGGCCTACAGAAGGCTTCTTGAAACTCACCTAATATATAATGAAACAACGAGAATTCTGAACAGAAGTATTTACAATGTAAATAAATGGCTACTAGGTCTCTCAGGAAATCCACACTCATTTTATATAGGGCAAACCTAACACAAGTTGGTGCCATATAAGATTTGGAAACAAATCCCAAACAAGTCGCACTGAATATCCTGACACTGTCGGGTAAATTTTTTATACGAACCAAAGTTTTACTATTTGTCACAGTAAGGACTTTTGAGCTCAGACTTCTGTATTTTCTTTAATTGTTACAAGTCTTTATTACAAAGTGATACAGAGAAAATTGTCTTAGAGATTTCTTCATATTAAAAATAAAATCAGGAAGATACTTTAAAAAGGAATGTATTAGGGATGCTTATCAGTGATTTATAGATTAATTTTCAAATGCAAAGGAGTGAATGAAAGTTATACATTTAGGGATCTATAGCTACACACATACTGACAAAGAAAGAAGAAAAAATGAAAAAAAAAAAAAAAAAAAGAAAATCTGGGGATGGAGTGTTGTGGGTACTGGCTTTCGGTAGTATGCTCATTTGGCTTCAGGAAAATATCCACTCATTGACTTCCTGAAAGTCCTATGTACCTGTTCCAGCTTGTGTTTTGGAGGCAATGTAAGAGGACATCACTCCTGACCCTCCCTCTATTATGCATCTGCAGAACAGACATGAAAATGATAGGGGAACAAAAAACTAACAGGAAAGACAGTTTGTATTGCTTGCTTGCAATATGGTGTTTCCCAGATCAATATCAGACTACTTCAATGAGGCTTAGATATATATTTTCAAAGGCTAAGTTCAGCTAAAACTCCTTCTCCTTCCTAGCTGGAGATACAGGCTCATCACTAGATAGATTCAAGCTGGTGCTTGATTTTAAGTGGACTGTTTGCTGGAAAATCCTCTCAGTCTCCACTGAACAGGGGTGAAACCTTAATGCTTGGCTTTGGCAGATGCAGGTTAGCATCTCCACATGCCAGCTTACTCTCTTTTCAAACAGCTGGTTACATTATTTATATGAAATTACTGAAGTCAAACCTGTGGAAAGTCACAGTGTCTGATGTTTTAGTATATTTTCTATAACACACCCAAAACAATATCCAATGCATTTGGAGACAGATCTTTCTAGCTAGGTGCGCTCTTGCCTTTTGTTAGTGTCATTGATGGCAGTGTGCACTGTTTATCACCTCACATACCACAGCTGCCTGTATAGGTACCAAAGACCTGATATTTTCATGTCTGACTCAGTGTACTTGCTATGTGTCTCTGCCTTCTGATTTTGCCACAGAGGGGAGTGCCATCAGAGAAATTCATGTCAAAGACAGCTTAGGAAATGTGCATAGACAGGCTTTTGGGTAAACGCAAGACAAAAGAAATTCAGAAGTGATAGCATTTGGCCTGGCCTTAGGATAACATGAAGCAAGGAAATTGTGCATGTGGGAGAAATTTTTACCTCTTCTGCAGTTTTTAAAAATGGATATCCCACTTTACAGGTGATGTTGTGATTAGATTCACAACTATCTTTCTGTATATCCTAAAAAAAAGAAGAAAATGAAATTATCACCATATGCAAACTCCTAAATTTTGACTAAGCATCAAGGGGCTATAAAACATATATAGCATTGTCATTTTTCATTATTAAAACATCATCACAGTCAAAGCCTTAATTGAGCTGGGACAGAATCTGGAGGACAACTTCTGCAAAACAATTTCCACATTGGAACATCTGCATCAAATAGTTTTCAATATTGAACTTTAGTTCTTATTATATACAAGCTGAACATTATCCAAATTAGTCATGGGGTCTAACAGGTCAACACGGAAATAAGTACACAGGTTTTACATATAGTTTTTTAAAGGTATTCCTAACTTAGCAATGAAAACGTCATTCAGCTGTCAGCTGACTTCTCTCAGTGTGCAACATCTGGACTGCTGACTGAAAAAAAACTTCTCAAATGATTTCCACCTGAGCTATGGTGAATTCATAGCTTCTACTGAGGAATGCAGAAGCAGATAGCTTGAAGATGCTATCTGAAGCTGTGATAAGGCAAGCATTAATTATGCCTCCCTACCAAGACAGCACAAAAGGAGAATTCTGGAGGCAGAGGAGTCATTCTGATGAATAATGAGGCATTTCTGGGCCTAGAGAGAGATGTAGAGATGATTCATGATTCTGACGTTCATCTGAGATGCAGCCACTAACTGTCTAAGGGGCCTTGTGAAATGTGTCAGTCATTAACAGAGGTTTATGCCACAGTCAAGTCAAAATAAATGCATTCTTTTAGAGGTATAAGCAAGGACAGCACTCTCAATGAATCTTTTTACAATCAACTGAGATGGTGTCAGAAGAGTGAAATTAAGTCTTGGTACAAAGACTTCCTTAGATCTCCCTAGCAATAAGTTACGAAAAATGTGAAAAATTCCTACCTCAATGCCAGCAAAAATAATATTTGGAGAATACTGGACCAAAGCTCTGGTATTATAGGCACTGTCTTTTTTATTCTTGATAGAGAGCTGGATGGTGAACTTATCATTGCGTGACTTTACAATGAATGGAGAAGAGCTGTAAAATAAAGTACGATTGTTAGACATGTTAAATTTTGGATATGTTCTTAAAAATAGAAAGGAACATCTTTCAGTGTCCAGACTCTACATAGTTTCTGATTTGAAAATTATACCACAGCTCTATTTTACCAGACTAAAGATATTATAATTGACATACAAATTTTGTACAAATGTCAAGCAATACAATAAACCCAGTGTAGTTACCTGTCTCCAGCTATGCTTGCTTTTACATTCAGAACAAGATCTGAAATGCATTTATTTTTGGCTCCACAATCTTTTGTGAAAGGAATCTGCAACAATAGTATTTTTATTCTCAATTTTATTATATTGATTATTAATATTAAATACTTGCATTTTATTTCCTTATCTAATTTTATATTAGGTCTTCTGTCTGACAATCAAAGAAGTATTCCCTAATGTTAATCAGTTCAACATGCCAATATCCTGTAAAACGTGCAGGTAAAACATAACTTTCCTACTTATTCTGTTATAAGTGAATCATCTAGGTCAGAAAAAGAAACAATAGTAAAAGCATAAATGATGCCAAGCACCACCAAAATATGTGACTCATATTCCCCTGCTCAATCTATGTTAAAAAAAAAAAAAAAAAAAAAAAAAAAAAAAGACAATAAAATTGCTTGTACTCTTCTATCTTCAGTTAACCCTGGACAGCTATAAAACCACAGGCTGGTTCCAAAGCTCATTCACTCCTGAAGATTCATTTAGAGTAAACATCTTCTGGACAGGCTTAACAACCCTCCCTCTTTAGTCAATTTGTGGACAATACTTTCAGGTCTTGTGTGGGCTATGAATTTTACTTTAAATATTTTGCTTATTAATACAGAATATTGCTGACTTACATATTCAGATATTGAATTTGGCAGATTGCTGTCAAGAACAGGTCCACTCTCTGGATCAGAAAAATTGAACTCCAGCAAAACCTTTACAGAGTCCTGAAAATCAGGTTTATCCTAGAGCATAAAGAAAACAAAATTGCTGTTATGAACATTCACATTAATATCTCAGCCAGTAAAGGAGGATATAAAAAGCAAACCAAATGCTAAGGTAAAATATTTTTCAGTCACACTTCATCCTTGTTAGAGAAGCATTTGAATGTTCACAATACATTTAATGTACAAGCCAGTCCTTATAAATACCCAGTAATGATTTTGTGTATCTCAGCTTGTCATAAAAATGTCACATAGCCAGAGCATTTCCAACACAGTTGCATTAAAGAATGTGTCAGAAATGTCAAGAAGTACACTTTCCTTTGTAGTTGTGTTTAAAAAATCAGTAAGACAAACAGCAGTCATATCATGTTATCTGAAGTCAAACTGAGACCTGCTGCTAGGAAACGTATTGCATTTATCATTAGATTTGAATTATGATACAACTGTGAAGTTGCTAAATGTTTCAAATGTGGGGAGCTTATAATATACACCTCTATTCACTCTTTGTATTAGTTATAATCTGAGCAATTTCATCCTCATAGTTGCTAATTACATTTCTACCTTTACGGTGAATTAGTATTCTCTATGCCAAACTTAATTTAGGAGTTTTTGATTACTTTTTAATTAGAAATAGCAGCAATATGCAAATTAAAATTCCAGCCCACATACTCCTGCAGAGTTTTGAATACACCTGAACTATTAACAAGTTTAACCTGCTTAATTCAACTAAATATGTTATGCTTTTTCTTAAGACACACCCATAATAGAGAGACAAAGGTAAACAGACCACATAAAGAAGTAAATAGTTCATACCTATACACATATATATGTATACATAAAAAGAGTAAATATATAAATAGTAAATGCATTTTATGTACTCTTTTAAGATTAAATTTGGATAGTGATTTTTTTTTCCAATTTACAATTAACTGAATATATTTGGATCATTAGAATATCAACTTGAGAAAAATATAGCCACTTTAAATGATTTACTTGCCAACATGTAGAAGTTATGTTTAATACATTCTGACCCTTTGATAGTTATATTTTTTTGCATTTTCCTTTCATGGGTTTCTGTGAACAAGCTTCGAGATATTTGTCTTTGTGAGTCAAGAGTAATCCAATACTGCAGATCTGCAAAGGAAGTTGAGAATTAATATTCTGCAAAATTTTACCTCTACACATTCTTTTTTTCCCAGTATCATAAATATGCTTTGAATAGTAAATTTAAAAGAGAGTTGCATTCCATTTTGGGGGAAATAAATTAATGTGAGCATAATAGCTTTACAGTGGAAAGATTCCATAACTCAGTGCTTGTCTACTTACTTGATTCAAATATATCTTCCTTTGATTTTAGTCTGGTCTTAAAACAAATTGTGGCGTTTATACATATTGTTTTTCTTTTATTTATCTGACAATTTTGCTGTTGGATATTGATGCTTTTGGGTATAAACTGCATGGAAACATTTACTTCAGCCACATCACGAGACCTTAACAAACACACACAAACACAAAAAAAAAGAGACAAAGCACCTTGAAAATAATAGCAGCAACTTTTAAAACTTGTATTAATGAACTAATAAAATTTGCAACACTGAACATTAAAATACACATATATCACAATCTAAACAATTATTTTACTATACACTCTCTACATAGTACCAGTAAACAATACATTAAAGAGAAAGTGGTCAAAGGTGCTCTACGTGTTTCAGAATGGATAACAGATGACGGACTTTAAAATCATTTAAGCAACACTAAAGAGCTCTTCAGTCTCTTTTTAAAAGAGACTGACGGTCTCTCAAGTGCAATGACAAATGAACAAGTTATTACACAAGAGCTAGAGGGTAGTGTATCATGTTAGGTAGTGTGTTGATAAATGGGCTGAGGAATTTGCTGCACCTTTAACTCCCCTTTACACCCACCTGCAACGCCTCTACCTTTGCTTTGAGCCAGTTCCTTTTTGGCCTCAAGACACCGGCCTCAAGTATGTCACTGTACTAAATTAGGAAAAAATGTAGCTGGCAGAATAGCTTTCTTCAGATGTGTGATCTAAACATGACAGTGAAGGAGCAGATGAGTCCTACTACCAGAAAATGTAGGGACAGGGGCAGGTGTATGGCATTGGGCAGCTGGGAGGGAAAAGGCAGGAGCTGTGGCCACCAGCCAGTGGAACCCAGGCCCTGGGAACAGCAGTGCTTGCACAGCACGGACAGTCCTCACTCTTGCCCTTATCTCCTTCTCATGGTCATCTCTTGCTGGAAGGGCTCAGTTTTTCCTCTTCCTGGGTCACTTTAAACAGCAAAAGCTTTGATGCAGCTGCATGGTGACCAGGCTGAGGAACAGGTCAAAGTTAAAGAAACAAATAAGGAAAATAAAGGGTGGGAGGGGATGGGTGACCTTTGCTCCAGTTAGATGAGATTCTGGGCTAACTCATTGCACGGCTGCACAAACATTTGGAAGGAGAGCAGAAAGCAATGGTACTGCTCAGCCAGCACTGGTCCAGGTCAAGGAGAAAGCCAAACTTTTCTGTATAAAGAAGAATGTCTATGGCCCATGGCAAATATGAAGCAACAGAGATTAACTTAAGCTTGTATCAAAGAATTTTAAGCAAAATTATTTTACCTCACACTTACTATGGTTAGCTAGCTGAATGACTTGCTAAGCCCAACTGACCTAACCATGGAGCTTTTAAGCACCCTGGACTCTACAACACACTGAGAAAAAGAGGAATTTCTGTGGCATCCTTGCTCATCAGAAAGATATTTTAAAGAATTTAGATCTTTGGAACAGAGACTTTTGATGCTCTCATGCAAACTTGTGAATTCAATCCAATGCTAAAAAGACCAATAAATTATAGTAATATAAAGAACCAAAAGCTACTGTAAGCATTACAGACCAAATTGGAAGTGAAAAATATTTTTTTGCTAATATCAAGATTTAAAACAGATCAGATATCCATTGAAACAAATGGTAATAAACTTAAAGAAAATAAGCTCTCCCTGGACAAGTCTTTAAAGTCTTAATGTGAATATTGGGCATTTTTTGTATCAGAGATGCGTTATGAAGGATTCCCAGCTTTTATAAAAATACAGAGAGAACTTAACTGTCATTATCCTAAGTAAAATTTTAATAATGTCACCAAAATTAAGAACAGAAAACATAAATCAGGAAATATTATGAGATCAAAGTCCAGCTTATTTTTTTTTTTTCTGGAGGAATGTGTCCCATAACTCTTCAAATCCTGAAGTTAGTAATGCTGAGTTTCCTTCCTAATCATTGTACAGTTTCAGATCCTGATCCTACAAATACTTTGATGCATTCTCTTCTGTACTGAGATCTGCCCTACTAAAGTAGCAGAACAATGTGGAGAAGACAATGCAACAGGCAAAAAGGTAAAGGAGGAAAGGAGTGTAACACAGCACAACAGAATATATTTAAAGATTATTAATAGTTTCTGTGATGTTCTTCTATGTTAGGCTGTTCCTAGAAGTCAGGAAAACAAAATCAGAAAAATTACTTTGCTAAGGAGTCTTCTGTAAGATGTGAAATGAGATAAATTCTCTAAAAATCTCAAGTTTTTAGCTGAATTGTTTTACATCCTAACGTTGCATGGATTTTTGCTAAAAGGTGAGTAGGTCAAATGAGTTTTCTCAATGAACTCTTTACATTTGAAGCTGTCCTGCATATTGGTAATATAACAATATACAATATAGTGTATAAAAGAGAATGCTTTTTTTAAAAAAAAAAAAAAAATTCATTTTACTTAGTGCCATGAGTGGAATCAGTTTCTGTTTTGAATATGATGTAGCAGGACAGGGCCTTCATACTTGGCTAACAAGGTTTCTAAAACGTTCCTGTATTTATTACTACTATCTATTAACTTTTACATTTCCTCCAGAGAGACGTGAAACTATGAAGATTTACAGTCACTGTCAAAGTATGAGATTAAATCTGTTGAAACTTATATTCTCACAACAGTTGAAACTGTAGTGCATGCAAGTTACATAGATATGATAAGACAAATTATTTTCTAGCCTGACAGCTGCTGTGAGCATCCTTACCAGAAGAGGGCAGCCCCACCAAGGCCTCCAATAGTGACATCAATCAGCCCATCATCGTTTAAATCCATTTCTCCATGCACAGACTGACCAAAAAATTTCACTGTCTCCCCATCTCCACCTGATGCAATACGCTGTGAAAAGCATTAAGAGATTTGTTCAGTGCATACTGATGCATTTTATAAGAATATCCAAGGTGCATTTTTTGGCAGTTGGATGGCTTTTAAATTTTAAATGTTTTAAATTTTCTTTACAACACTCCTAAAAAGGTTACCATGGTAACCCACATAAACACATTATAAATTTTCAGAATTACAGAATACAGAGTATTTCAGAAGGTTTCTAACAAAAACATGCAAATATATTTTCTAGCAATGCTATAGTCAAATTTGGTTAAATCAGACAGTTTTAAAAGTACTGAACATTTTAAAACAGCCAAAGTCATAATTTGATTCTACATTGCAAAGACATGCAGAAACGGGAATTGTGCTGCATATTATAGCACCTGTCAACCTGTAAAGTTTTACTTCATACCTGTGTATATTTTTTATTGATTGTGTTGCCACGGCCATGATAAATATAAACAGCTCCCCGATGATCGTCCTCTAAGGGAGATCCAATTACAATGTCATTATATCCATCAAGGTTGAGGTCCTTCACTGCAGCAATGGCAGTCCCGAAGCGTGCACCACAAGGCTCATTCTTAAGCACTTTGCAGGTGTCATGTTTTAATGGCGAACAGCATGTTTGCTTTACAGGTTCGAGACTCATCTGATATTCAAACTTTGTCTGGGAAAGAACAGAACTAGAGTTTGTGGATCTCCATGAGCTATGCAGGTTTTCCATAGCTATGCAGGTTTTTAAGAGCTCTTGTACAGAAGACAAACTGGTGAGTTAAATAAAACAATTACATCCTATTCATAATGAATGAGAGCACTGAAGAAACTGATTCTATAACTATGCTATTTTTAAGCAGTGTTTGTGAAAGACCCTCGCTCCCTCTCTTTCTCCATCTAGATCTTTAAATATATGTTATGCTTATTCTTATGCAAAAGTTACGTGTTTACAGGAAAAGCATAGTTTTATAACAATATTTGGATGTTATTATAAGTAATGCTTAATGCTTAAGAAAGCATAAAGATTTCTTCCAAGGGCAGTCTTTTAATTTGAGAAGTAAGCCAAGTTTCTGATGAATCACAGATGGTAATACTGCTATTCCAGAACAAAGGAAAGGATTTGTCTTACATAGACTGAATTCTATCTTCAGCACACGCATACTGCATGGCTTCACATATGTACTCTTCTGGTGAATTGTGTCTAGTGTGCATGAATCCTAAACCAAAACCACACATATAGTATGGCATATAACCCATCTTTCCAAGAGATTCCCCAGGAGCTACGTATTAGAGATTAACTAGCAGCAAGCAGTTGCTGCACCTCCTTTTTTTTTGGAGATGGATAAAAGTAGTAACAGGAAAAACAAATTTCAAACCCTTGCATTATTAGAGGACACTGAATTCTTGTTTTCTTGCCAAATCTATTCACCCACCATCAATTTGTTGTTAGCAACATGCATGTAGAAACTGGAAGAGTTCCTTGTCAAACAGATCCAACCTCTTCAGACTCTTTTCCTGCTACAGTATTTTAGGAGACCATTGTTTCTAGGACCTACTTTGATAACTGTTACAACAATATACAGTGATGCTGGACCAAAAGAAGAGAAAAAAGACGAAAAAAAAGGAAAAAGTATATACAGACATTGGGAAGGAGGGACTTATGAAATTAAGAAAATCAGCTGTATCTGATATACTGCTTGATCTAGCTGTGACATGCTTAAAGCTCTTGAATGTAGGGGGTTTATCTCTGGGTTGAAAATTGAATCATAAAAACATTGAAACACTTAGTTTTAAGACAGATGAACCCTACTATTCTCTAGTGTGTAACAGCAGGAAGAAAATATGATAGAAAACTAATGTTATAATTTTTCATTTATTCCATATTGCAGTTTAGAGGATATAGTGCTTATCTATATAAAATACTCTATTAGAAAAAAAGTGAGAAGAAAGTTTTCAAAAAATATACAGTGCCATATTCTCTGTTGTCAAAAAACTGTTTCTCTGTTTTCAACTGGTCATCATCCCCAACTCAAAATTATCATATTTCATTAAAATAAGGATATGAAGACAGAAGGGAACACATTCTGTTCCTGGTCAATAAACATTATCCTTACCTTGTTCAGAGCATACACATACACTTTCCCCTGCTCCTCTTTTTCAGTTCCCATATACATAGGAGCTCCAACAAGAAGAAGGTCTGTAAAAGAGTCCCTGTTGATGTCAACTGTGGTAATAACACCTCCAAAGTATGAGCCAATCTGCAGAAAAATAGAAGGTATAAATCAGATGCAGAGTCAGTATCATGATGCTACAATTCCTACTGAGACACCTGTTTTACAACTGTCTTACAGTTGATTGCAACAATGACAAATATTACCATTATGCAGAAGTTTTCTTTGCTAACTAGAAGATCCTTCTGGTCTGCATGTTTTTGAAGCTTGTTTCTGCTTTAGGGTTCATTGTTAGATTTATTTAGTTATTTATTTACGGGTGGTCCATCCAACTTCCAACTTGGATTTGAAAAGTACAAAAGAGGCCTCTTATCTGCTAAGGAGATTGGAACCTCTCAGGAGAGACAGCATTTGAATAGACGTGTCTTGGGGAAGTTAGTCCCAGCGGTAATAAATAGAAAGAGAAATCAATGGTCATAGGCTCATGAGAGGAAAAAGGTAGGATGATAGATGAAAGTTCTTAGCTAGTGCAGGCACTATCCAAAATTCCCAGGTTGCTATTGAATGAAGAGGAACAAGATTTACACAAAGAGCTAGATTCACTCATAGTTTAGGCACAAGGTGTGGGATTCATCTGACATTTATTTTACAGCTAAGCTAGACACCCTTGATTTCCTTTACACTTAACATGAAAAGCAGTCCTTTCTAGTGCTGGATGCATCTTATTCAACACAAAATGCTTCAGGTAGGACAAATCACTCAAACCTTAAAAATGCCTTCTTTCCTTCATTGACTCTAAAAGTGTCCAAGATTGATTCGTTGAGCTGCAAACACCAGCTACCGAAGATGAATATTAGGTAACCTGAGCTGGTCTGAACGAAGCTTGTACTGCAGCCTGAAGAGGCTGGAGTAGGAAGGTCTTTCAACTTGTTTGTGCATTGTATTATACCTTTTATTATGTAGTTACATGATATTTTTTCCTGCACGAGCAGCTGCAACTGAATATAATGAGCAGCTGTTCAATACTTTATGGTATCCCAGCTGATGCTCACTCACAGAACCCTGCTTATCACACCTGTTTCTAGCCAATAGAGTACCCTTTCTATGCAGCAGACAGAAAATTGCCAGTGCAGAGATGGCTACAACCACTTTGACATCTGCAAAGACTTACCCCAAATAGAGAAGATTTCCAATGTTCTCTAACTACTGTAAGTCTACTTTCTATTACATATTACACCACAGCACCTAACTTTTAGTTCTGATCTTGTAACCTTTCTGATTATACCTTACAGTTTTATTTGCTTTTTTGATAGACTTTTGTCATTTAAATCATTATTTCTATGTTTCATGCCTTATTCCTCTCACATGTAAAACACGAACGCATACTTACTTGTTCTCCTTTTAACCTCTGAAGTACTTGCACCTCTTTTCCCTCCATTTTATAAATGATAACTTGGCCGGTGTGATTGTATCGAGGCTGTCCTGTTATATACAGCACACCTCCAGGTGTCAATGCTGAATTCACAGTATAGCCTAGGAAGCAGACAGAATTCAAGATGCAATATATACAGAAAGTATCAGGATAATTGCTGTGATTCAGAACCTTTTTAAGGCAAGGTTCTGCATAGAGATGTTTACACTTAATTGTGCTAGAGAGCAATAGCAGAGTCAAAGAAAAGGGCTGGATGTGTATTTGTCTACAGGTTCAGAGTCATGAACATCAGTGTGTCATTAAACCTGTTCACAGGCTGGCGAGTCTAAACTTCTGCAGAATTTTTTATAATGTTCACTTTGCTATTCTTACATAGTGTAAGAGAATGATGGCACAGATTAAATAACAGGTGAATAGCTGGTTGAAAAGAACAGTTGTCACTGGCTCACTGCCAAACTGATGGTGTCCAGGTGTGATTCTGGAGGCATTTTGAACCTAGCTCTGTTTAATATTAACAACAACAAAACAACTTGAGCGGAAAAAAGACTTACAAAATTTGCAGATAAATAAAAATTGCAGCATGGTTGCAAGTACTGTGGAGAATAGTGTCTAAATTTGAAGTGACCAAATTGGACATATAAAAAAATAGTTAATAGAGTCTGTAAAGAAGGGAAAAATGTACTAAGGGAAAAAGATTAAATGATTCTAGTGTTGACTCCTCATCATTGAGATGTGTATTACATGAGAGGAGGTAATGGAGAGCAAGCAGAGACAGGAATGAGCAAGGCCATTGGTTTTTGGTTGAAACGGCTCAGAGGAAAAGAAGAGCTTGCCAATATGTAAAAAAATATATAAAAAGAATGGCAGTAAACTCTTGTTCTTGTCCACCAAGAGAAATAAGATAGTTTAATTTTAAGCAAAGAAGATTTAGATTGGTTATTGTATCAAACTTTTTAAGTATGAAGGCAGAGAAAAATTTGAAAATGATGCTAGGGGAATCTTTGAAATCTCTGAACAGATCAGACATCTCTGCTGGAAAAAGTCTAGATACGTTTAGGGATGCAATTGTTTGGACTATTTTTTTGATGGTAGAAGTAGTGATTTTTTTTTTTTAAAGAACAACAGTATCATGCAAAAGACACATCCATAAATTATAAATTCTCCTAGGCCCCCAGAATATAAGGAAATACTCTGTAAGAGAATCTTTGTGAATGAGATTTTAAAGAGCACTTGTAGCATTTATCAACAAATTTTACAAGATGAGCTAATTTTCTTACCTAGATAGGCTGCAAGAGGTTCATTTTTTTCCGAAAATCTGTCACGGAAAGTGTCATTAGTTGGTATTGAAATACCACTGTCCTTCACCATGAGCACTGTACCATTCCAGTCATATGCTCCGACTGCCCCAAGCATAATCCAGTCCTTGTGCAGAGAAAAACAAAAGCCTTTTCTTTATGTGGATCATCTTCAGACATTCATTGATTGTGATGCCCACATTTAGGTAATGCTTTCTGTATACTTACAAGATTCACCCCTGCTTTTCTTACTAGATTATGGGCCCCACACAATCTCAGTATTTGTAAAAATGCAAAATTACAGAAAACAAAATAAAACAAAACAAAATCATGAACTGTTCAGGAAAAGTATCTATTCATGAAACATAGCTCCTACAACTTCAGCCCACTGAGACACACAGCACAGAGAGATGAAAGAGATTTAGCGAAGGTAATCAGAGAATACCACACCTAAATAGAGTCCACAGATAAACTTTCAGAAAGTTAAACCATTCTCTGTTGAACCTGTGACTATCTGAAAAGTGCTTTTTGACAATGACAAATGCTTTGCTGACCTTTCTTGCCTGAAGGGATGAATGTAGTCTTCTGGATAAAAGAGATACCAGATGCCCTGAGTCTGTAAAGGTAGCAAGGTCTGAGGGCCATCTTCTGAAGTGAGGTTCTGATGACAATAGGTCAGTTCTTTGGTAACTTCAAGCATATGCTCTACCATATAGATAACCTGATAAATCTTTCTTGGGTTGACTAACACCTGCTTCTAAGGTATAATACATCATCTTAAGTATAGTATATGATTTCATAGTGCAGAGAGTGAAAATGGATGGATATTATTTATGCAAAAATGTGTTTATGTTAAATTTCACTGAAGGTCATTTATTATTTGTTTTACCAGTGATATGCTGAGCCATATGCAGCCATACTGAAAGTTTTCCTATGCATGTCAGTTTGTCTTGGACTGCTCAGAGTCTGCTCAGTTCAGATAGTTTCCTGTTGTGGTCTTTTCAACTGTCACTACTTTTTCACATCTTTAAAACGTATCTCTTCCAAGTTCCTTTGACCTTATGCTAAGATTCTATTTCAGTTGTGTACACTGAGCCTACCATCACAACGGGTACTTCTGATTTAAAAAAAAAAAAAAAAAAGAAAGAAAGAAAGAAAAGAAAAGATGTAGGGAGTCATTTTCTGCTAATAAATATTCTCAGGGATTTTTGCAACCCAGTTTAGTAAGAGTTTACCCCCTGAGAATTCATGTATTCAACGTATTAACAGAACTAAGAATATGCTGTGTTCCTGGTAATGGAGATAATACCCATTACAGCAATAAAATATATGTACAGGGTAAAACCACCACAATCCCTTACGTGTGTATCTTCTTGGCTACTTTTCACCAATGCAATACAAGAACAATTTATATATTAGTATTTGTAGAGAACAGTTTTATAGTTAACATATTATAGAATATTTTTCTGATAGAAAAATGCTATGGGAGTGTTAAATTTATAGTTCATGTGAAGATGGTACTTATTCTCTTATGCATTCATTGTTTATAATCATTCTTTAAATACATTTTACAAAACGCTAGATTACAGGAAACTCCAAAACATCTATCAGCAAACAAGTAACAGGACTGTACAATGAATTCTAAATACTTGTTCGAAATTCATGCCATCAGCAAAAGAAGTCTACTTTGCCAAAGTACTTCTATTTTCAAACAGCTTGTTTACCTGAGAATAATGAGCACTGAAACCAGCTTGAGACATTTCCATTTCAAATGAGGCTGCTTGCTGGTCTTTTGTTGCTATTAAACAGAAAAAAAAATAGAGAGAGAGAAAAAAAAAGTTTTAAAATAAATGAGTTTTAATCTGAAAAAAATCTGAATAGTGTAATGAAAATGCTCATATGATGGTAAAGGATAACATCATTAATATATCTTGCCATAGATTTTGATAATAAATATAGAAATTAAGATCTGTGTTGAATATTACCATTGAGTAGGAGAAAACGTTTCCATTTTAAGATCATGTCTCAGAACTTTTCCAAGAAATATTTCTGGGCTAAAACTGACCAGATTTGACCTCAGGCTGATGGTAAATATGTTTGGAATGTTTGATTAATATGGTTAAGCCATTTTCCACTTGAGCTAAGTGAACAATAAAACACCATCCATGTAGCCCTGGCCTACAAGCAAGTAAGAATTTGTAGGCAGCTGGTAGAACTTTAAATGAAAAACAGTTGATGTTTGTATGAACCTTTGTTAAAAACAACATAGGAAAATCTCACCCATCCAAGATTCATAAGCCTCAGGGAAGGACTTGGGAACTGTAATCCTTCCCAGAAAGTTACATGAAAATCTTTCTGTTTCTTCTTAAATGTCTGAATAAAAACTTATCAGGTGACAGTAGTACTGTATCTTTTTCAGGTAGTCATATGTTACTTATTAAATTCTGGTGGGCCTTCATAAGGTTGCTTTGCTCTCATTTACATGGGAAATATCAGAGAAGAGAAAAGTCTGACTTCTCCTCTACTTCAAAGCAATACTCAGTGACTATTGTCACTGTAAGCACCACAGATCAGGTAACTACATTCTGCATATTGATTCCTCCGTGAGAGCATGATATGGTAACAGGCAGCAGATGGGATCTATGAAATCTGTTCTGAGACTGCCACAGGAAAAGTACACAATTTTCTCCCAGATGAGTGCAGAGGCGAATCTCAAACAATGTGACTAAAACTGAGGCAAGCCACAGCTACATGAATTTCTGGCATCAGGACTACTAAACAATACTGAATTTCTGCTATTCGGCAACTAAACCACTGAGGTTGTTCACTTGGACATGATGCCTGCGCTAATTGTAGGGATTTATGGCTAGCCGTGAGAAGCAGACATGATCTCAAACACAAAATGTTTGACACACAAGCATAGGCCATCATGTTTCACAAGATGTAGCTGCTTTGCTATGTCTGAAAAAAATATGGTTCCTTTTAAGCATAAAACTCTTAAGTTACCCATTTGCTGATAAACAATATTTTTCAGTGGCAGCATTAATCATGCAATAAGAGATGCTCCTTAATGAGCTGAAAAAGGCGGGACTCTCACAGTTTCAGGCAGAGTACAATGCTAGTATTGTCAGTATGTGCAGTTCTGAATGCTGCTTAGATAATGGTCCCCAGTCTAACTTTCCATTAAGTTTCAAACTGCCAAGCATCCTACAAAAGATATTTTGTGAAAAAACATATGTGCCTGCCTACAGATTGGATGAAACATAAAAAAGCTGTTAAATCCAGAAGTCCATGCCATGAGACACAGAAGCATATGAAAAAGATTATGTGTAAAAACCGACTGGCTGTCAAGTGTGTTTTTTGTTGGATTTCATTTTTCAACTCTCAATTTTCTTTTGCATTTTTTAAGACAAAAACCAAAAAGAAAACAAGAAATCTAGAAGGCGAAAAAAATAAAATGTACTATTATACTAGTAGGAGACTTAAAACACATTCAGATACAGAATTGCAAGAATCAAGTTTCCTGTGACCTCCATGTTATGTGCAGAAATTTTTTACAGAAATTACAGAAACATTGCATGGGGTTAATTTAACTTTCAATAATACATAAATCCAATAAACTAGTTTGTCACAAGAAAGCTGTGTGGGACAGGAAACCATGGCTAAAGAATCAACAGAAATGGACTTATTCACCATCCCATAGCTCCAGGGACTTTAACTTCCTGGACATATTCTGGAAACACAGTACAGCCCTGAGGAAGCAGTCTAGGAGGTTCCTGGAGTGCATGAAGACAGCTTCCTGACTCAGCTGGTTAGTGAGCCTACCAGAGGGGGTGCCCCGCTAGACCTGCTGTACACATGACTGGTGGGAGATGTGGTGGTAGGGATCTGTCTTGGGCAGAGTGACCATGAAATTGTAGAGTCCTCTATTCTTGGTGAAGTCAGAAGGGGGCCAGTATAACTGCTATCTTGGACTTCCAGAGGGCAGACTTTGAACTGTTCAGGACACTAGGGAGGATCCCTTGGGAGTCAGTCCTGAAGGGCAGAGGGGTCCAGAAAGGCTGGAGGCTCCTCAAGAAGGAAGTCTTAAAGGTTCAGGAGCAGGCTGTGCCTGTGTGCTGTAAGATGGGCTGGCAGGGAAGAAGACTGGCATGAATGAACAAGGAACTTTTGCTGAGTGATTGGAAGAAAAAGAGAGTTTATGACCAGTGGGAGAAGGGGCAGGTAAGTTGAAGAGAGTACAAGGAAGTTGCCAGTGTATGCAGAGAATAAATCAGGAAGGCGAAAGCCCAGTACAAGCTCAACCAGGCCTCTGTGGTTGTTTAACAAAAAATGTTTTTTTATAAATATATTAACAGCAAGAGAATCTTCATCCCTTACTGGACGCAGGGGGGAACATGACTACTGAGGATAAGGGTGAGATTCTCAATGCCTTTTTCACGTCTCTCTGTACTAGCCAGACCACTTATCCTTGGAGTACTCAGCTTCCCAGCCTGGAAGTCTGGGATAGGAAGCAAAAGAACCCCACCCCCACAGTTCATGTGGAAACAGTTAGAGACCTGCTGCTCCACCTGGACTGTCACAAGTCCATGGGGTCCACATGGGATCCACCCAAAGATGCTGACGGAACTGGCTGATGTAATTGCTGGGCCATTTCCCATCATCTACCAGTTTTCATGGTCATCCAGGGAGGTCCCAGATGACTAGAGACTTGCTAATGTGGTGCCCATCTATAAGAAGGGTCGTAATGAGGACCTGGGGAATTATAGGCCTGTCAGCCTGACCTTGGTTCCAGAAAAGGTGATGGAACAGGTCATCTTGAATGCAATCACACAATGTATGCAGGACCACCAGGGAATCGGGCCCAGTCAGCATGGGTTCATGAAAGGCCATGGGTTTATGAAAGGCAAGTCCTGCCTGACCAACCTCATCTCCTTCTATGACTGTGTGCCCCACCTGATGGATGAGGGAAAGCCTGTTGATGTAGCCTACCTAGACTTCAGCAAGGCCTTTGACACCATCTCTTGTAGTATTCTCCTGGACAAGTTGGCAGCCCATGGCTTTGACAGGTACACGCTTTGCTGGTTAAAAACTGGTTGGATGGCTGGGCTGAGGGAGTGGTGAATGCAGTGAAATCCAGCTGTTGACCGACCCCCCCAGGGGTCAGTGTTGGGGCCCATCCTTTTTAATATCTTTATTGATGATTTGGATGAGGGAATTGAGTGCACCCTCAGTAAGTTTGTAGATGACACCAAGCTTGGGGGAAGTATCGATCTGCTGGAGGGTAGGAAGGCCCAGCAGAGGGACCTGGACAGGATGGGTCAATGGGCAGAGGCCAATGGGATGGATGAGGTTCAACATGGATAAGTGCTGGGTCCTGCACTTTGGCCACAACAACCCCATGCAGCACTACAGGCTTGGGGCAGACTGGCTTAAAAGCTGTGCAGAGGAAAAGCATCTGGGGCTGCTGATTGGTGCTTGCCTGAACATTAGTGGGCAGTGTGCCCAGATGGCCAAGAAGGCCAAGGGCTTGTATCAGGAATAATGTAACCAGCAGTACCAGGGAGGTGGTCCCTTTGTGCCTTCCCCTTGTATTCTGCTCTGGTAAGCCTGCACCTCGAGTACTGCGTTCAGTTTTGGGACCCTCAGTATAAGAAGGACATTGAGGCCCTGGAGTGTGTCCAAAGAAGGGTTAAGAAGCTGGTGAAGGACCTGGAACACAAGTCCTGTGAGGAGCGATGCAGGGAACTGGGGTTGTTTAGTCTGGAGAAGAGAAGGCTCAGGGGAGACCTTATTGCTCTCTACAATGACCTGAAAGGAAGTTGCAGGGAGTTGGGGGTCAGCCTCTTCTCACAGGTAACTAACAATAGTACTTAGAAGGAATGGCCTCAAGTTGTGCCAGGGGAAGTTCCGGTTGGAAATTAGGAGACATTTCTTCTAAGAAAAAGTAGTCAGGCATTGGAACGGGTTGTACAGGGAGGTGGTGGAGTCACTCACTGTCCCTGGGGGTGTTTAAGGAAAGGTTGGACGTGGTACCTAGGGACACGGTGTAGTGGGTGATACTGGTGGTAGGGTGCTGGTTGGATCAGATGATCCTGAAGGTCTTTTCCAACCTTAATTATTCTAAAGTTCATCAGAACAATTCAGCCTTGCTGTGCTTTGCCATAAAGCTAATATCATAGTCCAGTTTTCATTCTGACTTTGCTTGTGGCCAGATTATGCTATTTCTGAAGCTTTCACAAGTGTAGGAGGGGGCATAATTTCTTGTCTCACATTACAGGTGTCTTACATAGAAATCTTGGCACAGACTGAAGTCCAAGTGAAGATGTGAAAACCAAGAAACCTTTTGGGTGTGGTGAAATTACCTAGCTCAGCTCTCGCTGTGTGGATGAACATATTTTCTGTTTGCTTGTTTTGGATATTTATATTTTGTAAAAGCATCAAGTCTATCTAAAAATAAAAATTGAAAATAAAGCAAATATCCAGGCACAAATATCCAAATGGTTTATGCTAAAATTTTACGTTAAATATAAATTACTCATATTTAAGAAGTAGATATTTGTTTCTGCAAAGAAACTTTTTTTTTTAAGTTCTTTTGCAAGAACTTAAAGCTGAATTCAAGTAGTACTGTAGAATTTGCTGATACTTAGAAAAGGTGCAATATACTGGAAGTACCACATTATTGAAGGAGTTGTGTATATCACATAAACAGATAACACTTCTGCAATTTAATCAAACAGATTTATCATCATGTACGTAACTATATTTATTTGGACATTTTATTAAGCTACTAAACTTGTTTAATTTTCAAATGTTTTGCAATTTTTTTTTCCTTATGATTAGAGAAATGAATTACTAGTGTCAATGGAAGGGTTAGAACCCATTGTACAAATCATTCTCCATCAGCAAAAAGTATTTAATTTCTGTTTGTATAACTGTTTTGTAATTCAAAGTGAATTCTTTATACTAAGCAGGGATTTAGCAAAAGAGCTCTTATTCTATGAATTTTAAAGTATTCAATAAGCTTCAGTAAGATAAACTTTGGTTTTTAGAGAGATTAAATACTTCTCAATAATTATTTTTTTTATAAGTGATGAAACAAAGTCTTCAAAAAAGAAAAAAGGTAAGATTATATTAAACGGAAAAAAATAGCAGCAGTCAGCTGAAGATAGTAATATCTACTCACACTAAATGAATGATACACTAACAAAATACTTAAATGTCTGAGGAACATAACTCCAGTTTAAAAAGCTTTAAAATAAACTCTCATATTTGTATTAGTTTCTTGACATTTAACTCCATGTTATCTTTTGTTCCAGCTATAAACTATACTTTTCCTGCTACTTGTAAGCTGAGATGTTGAAAAAAATAAGTCAAAACGGATGTTATATCTGTGTGACAGTAAGTCCTTCAGTGTTGGCCAATATAATTTATAACTAATAAACTGTCTTCTGTTACAAGTACTGAGCTTGAAACAAACAGAGTTGGATGGTGTTGCCTAATTTGGATGGAAAATGTAAGCAGACATTAGGAGATGATGACTTTTCTCTACTAAAATCGGATCAACACAAACATTTCCAAATAAAAAAATATTTCTTGCCAACTCTATACACCAAGTCAGTGATAACATGTACAGCAAAGTAGCATGTTGTAGTTAATAAGTATCAAGAGAACTTAAAGGTATAGGCAGACAAACATATGACTGTGGGTTAGTTTAGGACATGCTCTTACAATACTCTTTTACATAATGGAAGTCATCTTTGCATTCACCCAGTGATAAAGTGGTAATAGTCTACAGTGACCATTCTTACTCTTCTAGGCTACTATTCCTATCTGTTCTGCATCTGAATGCATCTTCACATCATTATCTATATTTTTGATGTCTACTGATCTTTACAATCAGCATGAAAAAATACATGTATAATGCATTTTATGCAGCACAATACATTGCAAAGGAAGACAGAAGCAGGTGGTCTTGTGTTTGCTTCATTTTTAATGCAGGCATAAAGTAAAATTTTAAATAGTGTCATACCTTCCAGGGCAAATATTCTCTCTCCAAGTGCTTCAACAATAGTTAGAAGAGCCAATTCATCAGAGACATTAAAGAAATGCTTTTCGGTAGGCTTACTGGCAATTGATTTTATTTCTTCTACAAATTTCTCAGTACTTAAATTTCCTCTGCTGTAGCTGCCAAGAATCTAAAGAGAAAAAAAAAAAAAAAAAAAGAAGAAAAAACTCAAGGGTAAGTTTTAAATCCTATTTTTAAAGATACCTTTAAGGTAGGTTGTCAGAAAATACTGGAAAATCATATCTAACCTTAATTGTTCTGTTAAAACCTCCCTCAAATTACTAGTCTTGGTTGATTAAAAACAAGAATAGAACAGTAGGTGGGGGGACTCAGTTTTTTTCTGAAAGTACCAACAATAGTGAGCAATGCAACTGTATGGTTTAATGTCTGCTATCCTAAACTGCCCCTTTTTTTTTTCTTCACAAAATTCTAATGATTAGTTGAAGTAGAGCTTCATTTAGAAAACAAACAAAAAGCCATCCCAAACAGAATACACAATTGCATTAACTCCCACACTCCCTCCCTCATAACATAGTTGCAGATGCCCATACAGTGTGCTGTGCTATATGCACTTGTAGCTAGGACAGCAGTGGTATCACACCAGTGTTGCATCTGCTGCTGAGCAGTGCTGGCACAGCATCAGGACTCTCTCTGACCCTCCTAGGGCGTGGGCAAAAAAGTGAAAAAGAAACATCAGCAGGGCAGCTGACCTAAACCAACCAAAGGGATATTCCATACCATATGATGTCACACTCAGCAATAAAAGGTGGAAAAAGGAAGAAGAGGGGAGGGGTGCGCTCTCGTTGCAAAAATGTCTGTCCTCCTCCTGAACACTGGCTACGTGCGTTGAAGCCTGGCTTAAAGGACGTGGTCAAGCATCGCTCATTTGTGGGAAGTAGAGAGTAATTTCTTTCCTCTGCACTTCCACATAGCCTTTACTTTTTTTTTTTTCCTTTGGTTGTTGTTGTTGTTTTTCCCTTTCCCCCTCCCTTTTTCCTCTTTCCCTTTTTTCCCTTTAGTTAAATTGTTTAATTAATAATAATATTTCCATACTATTTTTTTCCCTTTAATTGAATTATCCTTATCTCAACCCGTGAGTTGTTCTTTCCTTTACTTCTTCCCCTCCTCATCTAAGGAGGGGGAGTGAGAGAGCAGTTCAGCTGCTTAGCACGGTACAGTCACCGCAATAGTATATGAGCAATTAATGACATGCTAACTTAGGTATAGACTAGTTTTTTTGTTATGTCCAAATTTGCCCTGTAAATGCACACACCACCACCACTTGCATTCCGCATCATGGTACAAGTCTTCAGTCCACAGTTTTAATATTGCTGCTGTAAAAACTCAGGATGTCTTAAAATGGGGAAACACATTTTTCCAATTTCCAGACCAACATTTATTTTTCAAGAGGAAAAAACAAACAAACAAACAAAAAAAAACATTCTGCATGCTTACTTGCTTTGGGAGGGGAACCAAAACCAAATTTCCAGGTTCTAGCACTGCTGGACATGGAAGCAATTCAAATTTGGTTCTAGGCAAATATTTTATTGCTAAAAAATATTGAAGATTCAGCAAGGACTTTTTCTTTAATGCTCTCCATCTTTATGAGGGAAACTACTGAAAATGTGGTTCATTTGTGATTCAACTTCAGTTTTATAACTTTCTTTAAAGATAACATTTTTATTTAAAATGCTTGGTTCTATACTTCATTGAATTGATACTTAAGCAAGTAGCAAGCTTTTTCATCATCTGGTAATAATATTTCTGGAAGATATTGTTTAAGGTATGAAGGGAAAATGAAAAACATACTACATTCATTTTTGGAACTGGAAATTGAACTGTATTCAAAACCTGAGGGTATTGTAAAATAGGTTGATCTTGTTAGAAAACAGAGAGATAGGGACAGAGAAGAAACAATCCAATGTACCTTAAATATTAATAAGAAAAACCAGATTATTCCGGTATAGAATATACAAATACAGTAGTTTACACCAAATGCATCATTAATTTTTTCTTGTCACTCTGGGTTATCTAACCTCCATCATGTTCATACTCCCATTCATCTAAGTTTACTCAACATGAAAATGACAACTTTAGTATCCCAGCACACAGAACAGATATAATACACCATGATTCATTTATAGTTTACTTGTTTACTGTTTTTTTTTCTTTCTAAGTGGATAACGTGTCTGTAGAAATTGCTCAGATTTGAATGAATCCACTCTGTTCACTGTTCCTCTTAACTAGAAAGATTACATTTTATACTGCCCCTCAAATTCTTTATCTTTTATTTTCACAAACAAACCTCTCAAGATACACGGCTTTTTGATGTGCTTTAATATCAGAAAACAAATATATTTTTTTCATTTTTTCTTTTTTTGCCTGTGAAATTACAGTATTTTCATAAAGATTCTTTGATGTGAACTGTTAAAATAGACATTTAAACAGACATTTGGAAGACAAAACTTGCCTATAAGATTTGTAATATTTCCCATTACATTTCACTTACAGCAATAGCAAATCTTTGAATGTTTTCATCTTCACAGCTATCAATCACTTCTTTCAATCTGTAGTTATCATGTGATTCTCCATCAGTCACAATAACCATTACTTTTTGTACTCCTCTTCGTGCACCATGAGCCTCAGTAAAAGCCTCTTCCCTAAAAGGAGCATAAAGGGTTTAGAGAAAAGCAAGGTCAGCATTTAGCACACACATAATTTCTGCATTGTCAACCCTAAGCTAAAATACTTTACATTAATGAGAATATAGGAAAGGGAAATTAATATTAACCAGGAACAAATACAAAAACAACAATTGGAACTTGCATGACAGTTTAGAGCCAAAGAATTTCACAAGCATTCATTCATTATTATTTCATTTGGCTGTGACAGAAGAAAACAATGCTGAATGGTGAAGAATTCTTTTTCTATCCAAATAAACTTCCAGCACCTTAAAACAGTTTTGTCACCTTAAAAACAAACAAACAAAATCCCACCACCAATCAACACCCCTCCCCCAAAATCCACACACTAAAAAAAAATATTTCCACTCTACAGCAGCACTTCTAGTGGTCAAAGTATTTATTCAGTTATCAGCACCTCTACACATGCACAGCAAAACTGGGTATTGCAGATATGTAAGAAGTCATCTGCAAGTGAGTGACGGTGGCAGGGGTGACCCTTTGAATCCACAGCTGTAGGTGGGGAAAAGGACACTTAGGTTCTGGGGAGCTGCTCATGCAGGCTGGGCATGGCTTCATTCTGCATGCAACCAGGAAAGGAAAGGCTGAGTTGGGGTTCTGGAGAAGACGGAAGGAAGCAAAGCTTCCTCATTTTAGAGAAATACCACAGAACTCTATATAATAGTGGCCACATGGGTAAAAGCTAAGATCCACCTCTGACAGTGGCCTTAAGTAGAAGTGTAGGAAGACTGCAAGAACTGAGGAAGCTTTGCTGTTATTTCCTGTATATACAAGCCTGCAATGGTTTCCGGTGCCCAGGGACATTCTGAACCACATGTGGTTTCTGCATATTTGGTAATCCTCAACTGGTTCTGCTTTCATGAACTTATTCAGACTCTCTTGAACCTCTACTTGTATCTAAGAATTTATCTAACTTTACTTATGAAGATGTAACAATTCTGTTATCTTTAAAACATGGTATCAACTGAGCTTCAGTCAGATAATCAAATAGTTCACCAGGAAGATGTTTAACATTTTAATTAGATGGTTGTTTGGAAAAGGAGAAAGCATTCATTTATGGAATAAAGTCATGCAGCCATCCCAGGAAAAATAGTAGTAGAGAGAAAAGGTATGAAAGGTTTAGCAATGCATATCATTACTATATTTGTGTATGTCAATGAGGTCCACTCTTAGGTAAACTTTTGTGCCAAAACTCTCTGAGGAAACACTTTTCTTGAAATGGACAGCAAACTAATGGCAAATATTGCCTATTTAAGCAAGTAGTTTCTACTGTTTGCTCAGTAATGATCTGAGTAAGTGAAGAACCAGAACAACATTGTATGTTTTCAGAATGTCTCTCAATGTCTTCTATTCTAATTGTATTGTTTTGTTATCTTTCAGATCTGATCACCTGGTCATAACCAGGTCTGATGGGCTAGGAGTGGAAATGGATAACTGCTTGCTTCTTTCATATGGTAATTTGATTTTGCATTTACTGTCTATTTTAAGAGAGTCAGGTTTTATTTTTCTCTTAAAATAAGTAATTCTAAGTAACAATAGTAATACAACAGATCCAATACAGGCATCAGGTCTGTATTGGGAATGGTATTACTTAACATCTTTGCTGGTGACATGTGGACAGTGGGATCGAGCACACCCTCAACAAGTTTGCTGGTAACACCAAACTGTGTGGTGTGGCCGACAAACTGGAGGGAAGGGATGCCATCCAGAGGGACCTCAACAAGCTTGAGAGGTGGGCCTGTGAGAACCTCATGAAGTTCAACAAGGCCAAGTTCAAGGTCATGCATTTGGGTTGGAGCAATCCCAAACATGAATTGCTGGGCAATGAATGGATTATAAACAGCCTGCAGAGGACTTGGGAGTACTGGTGGACAAAAAAGTGAATGTGAGCCAGCAGTACACACTTGCAGCTCTGAAAGTCAGCTGTATCCTGGGCTGCATCAAGAGCAGTAAGGATAGAAAGTTGAGCAAAGTGATTCACCCCCACTTCATTCTTATGAGACTCCACATGGAGCACTGCATTCAGCTTTGGCGCCCCCAGCAGAAGGACATGGAGCTGTTGGAGCAAGTCCAGAGGAGGGCCACGAGGATGATCAAAGAGCTGAAGCACTTCTCTTACAAAGTCAGTCTGAGAGAGTTGGGACTGTATAGCCTAGAGAGGAAATGTATTTGGGATTTTTTACAGTGGCCTTCCAGGACTTAAAGGAGGTCTACAAGAAAGATGGGGATGTGAATGTAGTAGTAGGACAAGGGGTAATGGCTTTAAACTAGAAGAGGGCAGATTTAGATCGGATACATGGAAGAAATTCTTCACTGTGAGGGTGATGAGTCACTGGAACAGGCTGTCCAGAGAAGCTGTGGATGTCCCATCCCTGGAAGTGTATAAGGCAAGGTTGCGTGGGGCTTTGAGCAACCTGGTCTAGTGGTAGGTGTGTCCCTGCCTCTGGCGGGTGATTGGAACTAGATGATCCTTAAGGTTCCTTCAACCCAAACTGATCTATAAATCTATGATTTTTAATTTTCCAATGCACCAGTAGCTTCAAAAACTCAGATATGAAATTTCTAGTAATGTTGATAAATGTGGACTCAAATTGCGTAATAACCTCAACCTCAGAAGAAAAACGAATTAACACTAAAAAATTCTACTTTTTTCCCATTTCCTTTGAATAATGGAATCTCCTTGACACCTCTGTGTGAACAGTTCCTACCTGCTTTGTGTGGGCATCAAATACTTTAAATCTACTTTTCTTAGGACTACAGACTTGTTCCACATCTTTTTTCTTTCCCCATTTCCTCCATTCAAGAGACAGATGCCTTTCCAGTGTGCCATGTACAACTGCTGTAGAAATTGGATGGAGTATGTTTACCCAACCTCTTCCTAAATCTCATTCATGTAGCTAAAATGATGTCAGATGTCAGTCACATCAAATTTTTTATTTATAAAATCAGAACTATCACCTTAGCTGTTAATACTTGTTTCTACGTTATCCAGGACAATATTTTGAGAACATACCTTGCCGTATCTATTCCAAGGGCTGTCATAGTTTGTGTGCCACCTCTCTGGCGTATTCTTGTGGCTGCAGCCATCACTTCCTCTGTTGTTGAGTAAGTATTCAGGTAAAATTCGTGGACAACAGTCTGTCCATACTGAACAATTCCAACCTGAAACACACCATTCATAATAAAAATCAACGACTGTTAAAGAAAGAGCCTGTTCCACTTGCAGTGATGTAAATTCTCATCTGTACTTAAACCCAGGAAAAAAATGAACACTGTATTTTGCCTAGATATGAAATACCTATTAGCTTTTGAGCAAGACTGGCTAGAAAATGGTCAATTTCAGTGAAATGTCTTTACGTTTTTTAAGTTGTTTTTGTATAAAAAAAATGGAGTAAGTGAAAAGCGGGTTCAACTCTTAGCTTTTCCTGACTTGAGATAATCTGAGCTGCAGCTCTGCTCAACTCCTGGCCAAGGCAGACCGATACCCTAACCATCAGTCATGACTTTTCAAAAAAGATTTCCTTAAAGCATAAGAAACTGTGTTTCACAACTGTTATCTTCATCCAAATATAGTGCTCTTAAAACCAGTAGACTATTTACCCTAGAAACAACACTGCGTTGACAAATTTAGGCTCTTGGGGCATGAGGAAGACCTAAGACCTAAGTATAAGTTATATTGATGAAGATAGTCGGGCAGTCCAGGACATGGCCATTCTCCAGCAGGAGGTAGGCCAGAGTAATACCTCTGACAAGTGCCTGAGGGGAGAACATAAAATGATGGCTCCTGGAATGTTTGGATGATGGAATGACTCAAGATGACCTCACACGGGCAATTCTTTGTGTGAAAAATCAACACATGGGATTGAAACCCAACCACAAATGCCTGAGGGAACCTGCTGCAAAAACAAAATGCAAAATGAAAAGAAGATGAGCAATATTCTTAAATACTAATTAATATCTCTCATTCATTTCTGTCACTTTTAATGTTTTGGCAGGTACTTGACAGCATTTATTGGGAAGAATCCACACAATGTTCCATTAGTATATTTCAATTTTATGTTACACATGGCAATTTATAGGTGTTATTTAGGATAATGCAGTGTTACATGGCATATTTATGCCTCACTCATCTATTATTAAAAGCACTCTAGCATTTAGGTTCTGAGGATCAATAAGATCTCTGGGATGTTTATGCCATCATATTATTTTAGAGGTGGCTTAGTACGTACTTTGCAATTGCTTTATAGGTGCTTTTTGAGCTACTTTTATAGCCTGTCAGATTACACACGTTTGTTTGCTGGCATTCATTTAAATACATTACTTATATTTAAACCAAAAGGGTGACTTGTAGCAGAAGAGCAGATTTGGACAAATATTCGATACTAAACATTGATATCATGATCACTATGAAGAGCTAGCTACGTAACATAATGGGACAATGACCGTCTCTGGAGGTGTTCAAGGCCAGGTTGGATGGAGCTTTGGGCTACCTGGTCTGGTGTCCCTGCCTATGGCAGGGCGGCTGGAAATGGGTGATCTTTAAGGTCCCTTCCAACCCAAACCACTCTGCAATTCTATGATTCTATGATTCTACAACAATAAGTATAATGGTATGTGGTAGGAAAATCTATACCACTTACTTTCTGTAACCTTTTGAAAATACAATCAAATCTGGAAGAACCTATGTAGTTTCAAAGTTAGGACAAATTGCACTCTTTAACAATATTTTAATTCTCTCTCAGAGGCATGCCCTCCTCCACCAAGAGCAGCCAGAGGTTGAGCCTTCTCCTGGGCAGCAAGGCATTAATTTTGGGCGTGGATTACATCACACGCTGGGGCATGCACTGTATTACAACTTACAGCAACCTTGTGGCTCCAGCTGTATCCAACACTGAAGATGAAATTTTTAACCCTTTCCCTCCAAGGCAAGTATTTTGTGGCACGTATCTGTGAGAGATACACTCCGAGAGAACATGCTGTGATATTCCTGTTCTGTAGAAAATACTGTTAAATTAATGATAGTTTTCTCTCTTCTCTCCTGCTTTTTGTGGTAGCAGCTAAAAATTTATTTCTATTATTATTTTGTTACCTGACACTTTCATACAACATAATCTGAAGATGGTGCTCGTCATTTAAAAAGCTTGTTGCTAACTGTTGAAAAATGACAGGTCTTCATCATGCTTGATCTTTTAGAGCCGAAGAGGAGCTTCAAGACCATAGACAAGAATCAAAAGCAGAGACTTTAGTATGTCAGTGAGCTTGCCTCTGTGGATTCACAGACTCCAGCTTTGAAGATTTTATTGGCACCAACGTTTGAATCAGCCATTGACTGCTGCCAGGATTAGGGTAACATGTATCTGCCCATCTTTAGCTATTCTAGAGACCCATCGTGGTGTTGTCTTTTTCCTTAAAAAGGAGTGCATGCTGAGACACTGAATTGTCTCATTTCCTATTTGAAAGGAAACACTATCCCTGATCACAGCAAGTAAACATTTTGAGCATTTCCTTCTCAGGAAGTGAATAGGAAGAACATCTGAGTCTGGAAAACTGCACTGTGTAGCATAGCTTGTAAATCAGGAAGGAAAGGGGGCATGTGGTTATCTTTTGGGATACAATTGTTCTGTGGGACCCTTCCTTAACACTAGCTTTGAAAACACTGGTCATCATATTCTACGTGTTTCATGGCATCAATGGTGAGCCACACCTCACAAAGGGTAACAAAACTTCCCCAAACCCACAAAATACTACAAAGCAGTATGTCCTAGTCTTCTGCTAAATCATAAATTCAAGTTCACCTTTTAAAATTAGAATTCTATGCTTTGAAAGATATAATTATATAGCCATGAAGGTATGAGATTTTGCAGCTTATTAATCTAATAGATAACTATAAATGACACAACTATGTGGTGCAAATGTACCATTTATGAGACAATAAACCTGTTCAAACTGCTTAACTTCAGCAAGACCCTAAGACTGGCTTACAGGTGGTGTATGTTTTGACTTGCTTGTTTTATTTCAATCTGGACAATGCAATCATATTAAATAGAAAGACATAGTTTTGCTATGCTCCAGAAAACCCAACATTTTTCCCAGCATTACTGACCATAATCTATTGAACATCTTTGTAATTCCTAAGTTTATGTTCCCTTCCCTAGCATACCATGGATTTTATATTACACAAGGGAATAATTGTTTAATTGTCTCCAGTTCCTGTGAAAAAAAGTGTTGTAAGAGAGAACAGGCAAATGAAAGATTGTTCTACTTTGGGACAAAACATTTTAGAGGGCAATTACTTAAAGTTCCTTCTATTAATGAACACAGGCCCTTATTTGGAAAACATCATCTGGCTTTCCCAATCAATTATTAAATTATTCTATATGTTTAAAAAATAAAAAATAAATGGAAAACCATGCAGCACACAGCAGGGGTATGCTGGGATTTACACCACTGGTTTGTATAGTTAAGTAAAACCAAAACCATTTCTGATTTAAGTCATATTTAAGGTAAAAGAAAAGCAGAGATGCCTTAGGAAGCACTAATGAACAATACATTTTATCACATGGAGAACTTGCTAAAGACTTCAAAATCAAACCAAAGCTGAATTATTTTTTCTACATTTTCTTTAGTCTGTCACCCTTGCAAGGACTCAGACAGAAATTACTTTCAAAGCACTGCATGTATCTTTCTTCATCCTAATTTTTTTTTTTCTAGTATCTCTAAAACACTTCAATTTTTCTGGAAATAAAACTGGTAATAAGATATGACATGGGATGATTTATTGGTTCACTGATACAGCCCCTTTGGAAATATAGTAAGGTACAAACAAACACCTATAGCTGATTATATCATATATCATTGGAGAAATAAAATGTCAAAACTTCTGAGTGCCATTACAACAGAGGTTTAAAGTTGGTATTCGGCATGTCAATGCATTCTGCTCTCTCTTTTGATATTCCTCTACCATAGAAGGTTGTTCACATATAAACAATTAAAAAGCACACTCTCATATTAAACAGACAACTATCTCTACAGAATTTAAAAGAGAAAAACAAAAGCAAAGAGAAAAGCAAAACCTTCCTTTGTAGTTGCATTAAAATGTGCAATAAGGCAAACAGAAATATTTTCTTCCTTCTTGTATTATTTTTTCTCATCTCATTCATCTTCCGTTTCCACTGCTCTATTGTCACTTTCCCCATACTTCTTTTATCCCTAACCTCAGAATATGCAGCTTAACCATCAATATGACATTGTTTTTTAGAGAATGGGACAAAAAGGAAGGAAGTATTTCTGAAAAATATTATACTAAACTTTGGTCATTTGCATCTGAATCTTCTGGCTTTCACTTTATATGCCAAACAGGGGACACGGAAGAATTTCTCTTCCTTCTTGCCACAACTCTAACAACCATTGTTCATGGATGGGGTAAGCAAGGGTGGAAAATAATTCTCCTAAGCCTCTAATCAAAACATGGTTTTGAACAAGTCACACCCAAGCGGCTAAGGAGTTATTCTGTAATCACCTCATTCCTTTCCCATGCAAGAGGAAAACAATCTGAAGTCAGTGAAAGTACGCTGATTTCAATGAGCTCAAAAATGGTGAGAAAATTAAAATGAAAAAAAATGGTTAAAACAGACAGAAAGTAAACAATTGTTCTTTTATTCTGTGTATGAATGGGAGGGGAAAGAAACCTGCCTGGTCTGTTGTTTCTCCTCTTCCCGTTTCAACAGTCATTTAAATACAGTTTCTGATAAAGGAGACAGCATGGGTGCTAGAAACACAAACTTTTTACTAACTGTGGCTATTCCTGGTTTCTCAGGAAGGGAATGGGAGGAAAGGAGAGTGCTGTAATACTCGTCTTGGGGAGGGAGAGGAAGGGTAACAAGTCCCAAGAAAATTCCATTTAGATTTGCCCTCCGTTTCCAGCTTTTCATTCTTTCTCTCCCTTTTCCCATTCTTATCTCCCTTTCAAATGTTTCTGCTCTTTAGCAACCACATGCCAAAGCTGACATTCTTGAGTGAATAAGTATATGTGTGAGAAGAAGGGTAGTTATGCCAAATAATTGAAAGAACAAATTTTGTAGGTGGAGATGGCTGGCTGCTGGAGTGCAGGCAAGCAAGATGATTTTTTGTTCAGGACAAGGCAGGAATCTAAAACCATGCATAACAGAGGTGTGGCAATGTAAAAAAAAAATATGAGAATTTCTTTGGGAGGAATACAGGTGAGGGTGCTGTATAGTTGATTGCCCTGTGTACTATTCCTATGAAACCCTTTCGGCATAAGGCAGTAATGATTTCCTTGCAGCCATTGCCCTGTATTGGGAAGCTTAGCTTTAAATATTTTCTCAAGGTACCATGTATGTTTGAGTAATCACCACCATAGGGACCAAGGAGATTTTTTCCCCTTTCTATTAAATTTAACAAGGTATTTTTCCCTCTTCCACACAATATCTGGAAAAGCAGGGTGTTTGAAATAACAAGGCACAATTTTAAAGCTGACAGTTTATAAGCAATAATTTTACCAGCCAGCATTCATACTCTCTGCAGACATATATATCCCTTTATGTATCCCTTTATGGGATATACTCACTCTCTCCTTTGTGTAGGTAGTCTGAGGAGATTTAGGCATGAGCTGAGTATTAGGAAATAACCTGAAGTAGGAAAAAAAACTGTAGCATTGGCCTGCAGCACACCAAATATTATACCAGATCCTAGAAAATCCTTGATTATGGGAGGAGGGAGAAGTGAAAGGAAGTTTCTTTTGTTGTTAACATAGCTTTCTGTGTTAAAGTGTATTCACGTGTATGTGTTTGTTCCTTCCCTGTGCTCTGCTCAAATTGCTATTTACGTTCTCTGTTCAGTGGACTCTGAAACACGTCAGGTCCTTAGCTGGGGTAATCTGTTGTAGCTCCATTAATTCTGATGGAACTGTGGTGATTTATGGCAGCTGGGAATTTGTCTCTCTCCATTTATCATATAGCTTTTGCCATTAATAACATGCAGCTTAACAGCCACTCATTAATTATGATTTCAAATGTTTTAAAGCTATATGCCTAGAGTGCTCCAAGGTGCAAAATTTTGAACACTGCTCCAAAAGTCTTGTAATGAGACTCTCTCAACCATATATGTCTGCCTTAGAGGAGTGGAAATGTCCTTCATGCACACAAGAAGTGCCTGTGGAAGGAAGGTGGGAATGGACAATGTTCAAACTGCCTCAATTAACATGCCTATCTTGTCTTTTGGTTAGAAACTCAGTCTCTCCAGGTTGCCAGAGCAGTGAGGGGAGGGAGAGCCGCCCTGAGAGTGCTATGCGGCAGCAAAGACTGAGTTATGGTTGTCAGCTGCTTTGTTCTGGTACTCCACCGCCATTAGTTCTTATAATTGAAGGGCTCCATAGATGATGCTCTCATCCCATTTCTTACATTTTTATTTTCCCCCCACAAATTAAACAATAATAAAATGTTGCAAAAAAAAAAAAATTACCTGTGTTTGCTGAGGACCTATATCCATGTTTTTCAGGAGACTATTTAGGAAGGCTGTGACGCTCTCCCATGGATAAATGCTGTTGGACCCATCAAGGACTATGACGATGTCCAACTGGGTTTTACACTCTGCAACACAAATGGTCACATAAGAATTGATACGAACAAGGATCAAATATATATTTGCAGTTCTAGTAACTTTTGTGATTGGTAATAAACACATATCCCTCTACAGTGGGGCTGCACTAACACGTTTGTCGTTCAACATCTTTTCCATTGTACTTTATGTGGTTTGGTATTCCTTTGATTAGCAAGGCACTTTCTTGTAAGCAGAAATTTAAGAATGGCATTAGATCAGATAACTTAAGTATTTACCAATGACCTCTGTCTTCTTTGATATCTACCCATCCCTCTTTCATTTTCCAAATGACCAGACCTTTAAGATTTTTATACTACTAAATTGGATTTGTATTAGGTCTTAACAACATGCTGTCATTACTTAAAAAGTCTTTTGGCCTTAAGTAAAAAACATAAGCAACTATTTTTAGCAATTGTGTTTGGATGTCACATAGCCTTGTAATGATTGTTTATACTGAGATAAACTCTAAAATTAGCAAGAATTTAGGTTATATACTGACAATGAAAACATTTACTTAACTTGGTAATGCTGGTAGCTAAGGAAAGCAGTTCATACTTTTTGGTATGCCTCTGTGTATACATTCATCTTGTTTGGCACTTTGTATTTTCAGACACACAAGAGAATTCCTGTGGCATGCATACCTTGCACAGACGGTGCAATCGCCTCCACAGTTTCAAAAGTGGAGCTGACATTGGAGCAAACTCCAGTTGTGTAATGCAAACGCCCACATTTATAAGCATAGAGTGGTCCACATGCCTTAAAAAGATGAAAGAGGTTGAAATGTTTGGTGTGATACCTAAGGAAAATACAGACTTCTTTTAAAAATGGCAAAAAGTCCTTTCTTACCAGAAAGCCGCCCTTTGGGTTAGTCACTAAGGTTGTTCCAAGAGTCATGTTTTCTTTTACTTCCATGACGTTAGGAACTGAAGTAGAAGCTATAAATAGATTGAAATGTTAAGTATTTGGGAATGTGAAAACAAAATGTTAAAGTATGTATCAGCTAGCAGAGAGCTTCCAGCTTCTAAAATAAAACACAGACTGACACTGGTTCCATCAAATATTTTAGCACCCTTGATCCTCCTCCTTCAATTGCAATGATCAAGAAAAAATTCGGAGACTGGCTTTTATCCCAGAAAACTTGTCTGGGTTGCTGTCTGAAATAGCTGGGAAAAAAGGTAAAAATAACAGTACAATGAAAGCAAGAGATCACACAGTTTTGTTAATTAGAAGACAAATACAGTTCACACAGCTCACACAGTTTTGTTAATTAGAAGACAAATATTCATTTTTTACTCTGTCCTGTTATAAATGAATTACAGCTTCTATGTTTGCTACTTTTTTGTTACGTTATTGGTATTCAGGTTTTCAAGGAAAGAGATTTAAGAAAAAATATAATTACAGCTGTATTTAGTGGAATTCATATTAACAGTCTCTTCCTGTCTACATTGAGTCTCTCTTGACACAAGCAAAAGAAAAAAAAAAAAAAAAAAAAGGATGAATGCTAACACCTTATTAAGGTGCTTCAGCCTTGCTCTAACTACTTAAGTGCATGTTAAAAGCATTAGGAAGGCTCTTATTGGCTTCCAAGAGTAGGCAAGGGTAGCCCACAAATCTATGCTCCTCAGCCTTTCTGCCAGAGCTGGTAAGCACAGTCAATCAGTATCTGTCATAATAATGCTTTGATAACACAGCTAAATTCCTATTCTAGAATATCAGCGTAAACACGCTGATATTCCAAAGACCAATGAGAGACTTTAAAATAAAATTATTTTTGATGTTACAAATAAACCCTCTTTCAAGTTTAGTTTTGGAGTCCTAAGTAAATGTTCCATATAAAACCAATCCTAACACATACCTATTAACTAAAAATCTCTTTAAGATTTGACCTCTACTATTCCTCTGCATGACAGTTCTATTTTCTTTCATACCTGGTAAATTCAGTTTTATGCAGGGCGACTGGTTGTCCTTTCCTACAGGGCATTTGTATACATCTCCTGTTCTTTTCTCAGGCTGGCCAACTAATGGAGAACCAATAAGTACCCTGCAAATGAAATGTTATCAGAAATTTCTTCTTTCAAAAAAGGATTGACAGTCAGCAAGTAAAACTTACAGAACATAGATACAGCAAGTTCTGCACAAACAGTAGAGGATGGAGAGCAAGAAAAGTATCTATTATGCTCTTTCAGATACAATAAAAAGCAGCTATTCTGTTTCCTCTGTAATAAACAACACCAAAAGGAAATATACCTATATACCAAATTATACAACAGAGTAACATTACAAAAAAAAAATCCACTGAAAAATACAAGCAGCAGTGGTTGGTGGATGAAATGTATTATAAGTAGTACAGAAAAAGATATCTATTTTATTTATATCACCTGATCTTTAATATATTTTAGAAGAAAAAGTATTTTAAATGCTAAGGAGGGACCAAATGCACAAGGAGAGGGTCACAGGCACCAAGCAGAAGAATTCAGTTTTAAATAATGTGAGCCAGCACTTTAAAATACATCATGTAAGGCTTTTTATCCTGAGCAGGTTTTTTGTTTGTTGCTTTTTTTAAAAAAAAAAAAAAAAAAAAGATAAATTCAGAAAATCTCTATTCTGATACAATATTTTATAAGCATAACCAATTAGTATTCACTCCTAAATCCATTTTCAGCAGAAAATGCTGTTTAGAGATAGACACTGTTTTTGTTCTCACATCCTCATTAGCAACACGAAATAGCCCAGCGTCACCCAGCAAGTAACTGACTCCATTGAATGTGCAAGGAAGATCTCAAATTAAATTAGAATTCACAGCACATACTGAAAATAGAAATCCTGCCTTTAAAAGTAATAGTTCAGTAAGATTTGCTTGTGGACACTTAGATGATTGTGAAGTTATTGAGAGAACTATTTCTACCTTTAATCATAAATTACTGAGTTCAGGCAGAAGATAATTGGATGGAATGACAGAATAGGTAAGATGTAGCCTACGGATAAAAAGAGCTAGAAATGAGAATTTGAACATAGTACACCATCCAGCTTCTAAACAAACATAATGAAACAGCTCATTGTGATCCAGTATTTTTTTTTTAATTAATAACTTCTAAAGCAAAATGGTGCAAGTACATACTGGATCTGACTGATCTTTCAAGCTACACTCTGTAATGCATTTTTAACACCAAAACTTAGAAGCATGCACCACAACCTATTATATGCATCCTTGACTTCTATTTAACCACAAAGAAGATGTGTGCTTGACATTCCAGAGGAGGTGATCAGTACTTAGCAGGATTATGTCAACATGCTGTTCTTTACCCAGAAAAAAGAAGATCCCCATGAATTGAGATAAGTGGTTTGAAAGACTACTCTATTTGCCAAAAGGATTTTTTGTTTTTAATTTTTTTTTATTTTCGGGGACTCACTTTATCTTTGAGGAACTACTTTAGTCAGGTTTACAAGACATCTGTTGCTGAAAATCTGTCTGTGGTACCAAGGTAGTGTTATAGCTCTTGACAAAGAACCACAAAGATATATATATTTAAAATACCAATATGCAGATTTCCTGCTCTGTATGTTATGCTGAAGGAAACTTGGAAACTTGAAAATCTAGCAGTGGCTCTGGAATTTTATTTCAGAGATGTTCAGACCTAGCATGCTGGTTTAAATTCCTGTCTTCCTTCAGCCACTGAAAGAGTAGCCATTTCTGACTCATAATATTTTTTGCACTTGAAAGGCTTCAGGGCAGTCTACAACAATATAGCTTACTCCGCAAAATCCCAGCTCCTAGAATGGATACCATTTCCTGAAGGTCTAGGTTAGCTCAGCAGCGGTCACTGTTATCCTTTCATTACCCCTGTGCAGAAGTGTATTTAAACATCCTGCAACCTGGACAGTCAAGAACTAGCATTTACAAAAGCAGGTTCTGCTATTTCATTTTAATGAACATTCCCTGTGTCTAATAGAGAACAGAGTGCTGCAGTGGTGGACAGACTCTCAGAATCGAGCAGGTCTGGTGCTGGCAGAGAGGATACACTCAGGCACTGCAGAGCAGTGTGACCTGGCTGGCAAGTGGCCACACGCCCTTTATTCCAGACTGCTAGGAGTCATCTCTGAGGCTTATCATGAATGTCAAATTACTGGAGAAGCTCTTGGAAAACCAGAAAAATCAGCAAACAACAATACACACCTCAAGATTCCCAAGCCTATTACCATTCAATTAAATCCCAAATGCAAATATATTGCCAACTGCAAGACACAATTAGACCTCCAAAAGAGAAGAGGGATAACTGTATTACTAAATATTTAGACAGAGAAATCTTCCCTCTTCACCAGTCCCACCAAAAACTCAGTTCTGGCAACCACTGTCAGAAAACTTTAGAAAAAACAGGTTAGGAAAAATAGGAGCAATTTCAATGGTGATATGTTCATAGAAGGAAAAGACAAATCATCAAATCATGACCTTTTTTTTTTTTTTGTGTGTGTGTGTGTGTGTGTGAAACAAAAAAGATGGCTCAGGTATACATAAAGCTTTCTTAGCTCCAGTAAACAGGTAATTTACCCACTTTGTGAACTCATTTCTTTCTATGAGGAAATTGATGTAGATGTAGATTTGAATCTTTGTCTCCCAGTGTTTGGAGATTTCTTTAGGACTGTTCATCAATTTAAGAAATACAAATAAGCTGGACAGAAAACTGACCCTTAGTTATGGCGCATACTAAGAAAAAATAGTATAGAACCTGAGTCACTGAATATGTGGTAATTTGCAGTTTAGACAAGAAAAGCAGCTTACCATTTTCCTTCCTCATTTTCATACTGTTGAACTGTGTACCCAAACATGTCTTCCAGCGGCCCGCTGAAGGTCATTGAATTTTTCACATCAACATTGGAAGAGACAACAAGATGAAGGAGAGCTGTAAAAAAAAAAAAAAAAAAAAAAAAAAGCAACCATGTAGTAATATGCATGAAAACCCAAGCTTTTCAGATATCAAAGTTCAGTTACGACTTACTGAGGGTTTAAGACAGGGATTGAAAGTGGTATTTTGAATATATTTACCACAGCTGGTAAACGATTTAAAATGTACTTTCTCACACATACATATGCATCTATATTAACAGATGGATTTTTATAGCCAAAACTTAGATGTTAGTTTTAAAAGTCAGAATTTCTGAATTACTGGTCAACATCACTACTTATACATTAAATAACGCTTTTTATCTTTTCTTTATTCTTCCTTTCAAGCAGTGATCTCTTGTCCACTCTTGTCCTGTTGAAGGACAACCACTGACTTCCATGTGCAGAGCAGATTTAATACAGAACCAAAACTTTGATGAATTTGTAGAACATGAAGACTAGTTAAAAACAATTATATACATCTTTATTTTTATTTCAAAGAAGCATTTCATGATCATTTACTGACATTTAACGGTTACATAACAGTATCCAAATCCGTAATACTTGCTGCACGCCAAAGCATTCAAATGATGTCCAGTCAGTCACTAAAATACTTCAGTGTTACTCACCATCGAGATGATGACATTCTCATAGAAAGCTTGTTACTATAATTAAGCTCCCAAATGGTCAGTGCTAATCTGTCCCTCTCAGCATCACATTTCCTGCTTAATTCAGTAAAATCACCACAAAAAGACTATTTATCACAAAAAGACTATTTATCGCTGAGTAGGTATTTCCGGTTTCACTGGACAGCAGAAAAAGGAAAAGTTTCTTTTGTGTTATTTCAGTTTTTCTTCCTCCAGTCAGAGTCAGGAAATAAAAAGAAGTGGACATGTTAAAATTGTGTTTACTTTTACTCTTCAGAAAAGAGCAATGAGAAAAAATCATGGCTGATGGTCTTAGGGGAAAGCATTTGCTGGAAAAGTAGGCATTCTTAACTACTTGCATTCTCTCTCTTAACTACTGATATTTACTTTGAAATAATGCTGCTATGTCTCTTCATGTGCAATAGAGGTTTTTCTCTTTCTTTTCTCTTTGGGTCATCAAAGAATAATCAAAGTCAACAAAATTACAAAATTTAAAAAATCATTAAAATTATCATTGGTTCAAATCTTTTAACTTAATTTTCAGAGTAAACGTGATAGCTACTATTATTATTAATATTGTTATTACTATCTTTATTAATATTTTTAATGGATATCATATGCATGGTATTCAGGCCATCATTTAGACTCCCAATTTACCTCTTAGTCAATGAAACAGTTCTAATGAGATTATCTGCTAGTGTCTAAGTTGTTTAGCCAAAGAACAAAGGTATTTGCAAAGTCCATCCATGTCAACTCACCTCTTCAACACCTCTAGAATTCTGTTCACTTTAGCCCCTGAATAAGATGGGCAGAACATCCTTCTGGAAGTCTTTTACCCCTTGCTTACCACATAAAAAATTATTTGATTTTAAAGGGCACAGATTCCAGTTCATCTCTTCAATTTTACTTTCTTCTAGGGCTATTGAAGGTTACAGATGCAGTCTGTGTTCTGTACAACTCCGTTACAGATCATAGAACCACAGAATCATTAGGGATGGAAAAGACCTTCAAGATAATCTGGTCCAACCATCCCCCCTACCACCAATGTTACCCACTAAACCATGTCCCAAGGTACCGCGGCCAGCCTTTCCTTAAACACCCTCAGGGATGGTGACTTCACAACTTCCCTGGGTAACCCGTTCCAATGCCTGACTACTCTTTCTGAGAAGAAATATCTCTTAATTTCCAACCTGAGCCTCCCCTGGTGCAACTTGAGGTCGTTCCCTCTTGTAATATCACTAGTTATCTGTGAGAAGAGACCAACCCCTAGCTCCCCACAACAGGATGTTGTAGAGAGCAATAAGGTCAATAACAACCCCAGTTACCTCAGCCGCTCCTCATAGGACTTGTGTTCTAGACCCTTCACCAGCTTCATAGCCCTACTATGGCAATGATACCCTTCACATCATTCCATCCTCTTTGGAAAGAGGTGAAAGATGAGTTTCTTCAAAGTACAGCATCGGCAACTATTGTGATTTTTACAGTGAGTTTATTGTACTAAATGGTCCTGCAAATTTCTGACTCTGTTACACAATACACTCAATCCCTATAGTTTTAAAGAGTACACTTCTGATCCCCATAACAGAAAGTCTGAAAATGTTTGAAATGTTAAAACAAGCAAACTAGATGACAAATAGAAAATGCCAGCTATTTGCTACTACCCCTAAAAGCCTTCTGATTCTGAGTGAGGTCAATTTAGAACCAGCAGTAACAATGGTTCTTAAAAAGAGCTAGAAGAATTAAAACAAGCTAGAACTGGTCAGAAATAAAAAGGAGGTGACTCTCTACTCAGCAGGGAATACAGATGGAGACTTTGTCAACAAAGGATATTTTGGATGCTAAATATCATGTATTCAATGGGTAACTGAGTAAGCTAACGGAGGCAGTTAGCTACTGCAGGTTACAAACCATAGAGAAAGCACACCGAATTCAGGAAGTCCCCTTAGCTGGAAATATTCTGAAGATGGAAGAATACACAGGAGGAGGAATAACATAACTGATTTCTCATCTATCTTTTGTCTCTGGGTATCATCTTATGTTTACTCCTGAAGAGATGACACTGGACAAATACTTGATTTGACCCGGTATAGTTATCCTTTTCCTCTCAACCTCCCATACAATTTTAGCTTGAAATCAGATGCTTTGAAGTTTGATTTTTGTATGCAAATTGTGTGGCTTATTTTCATATGCAGATGTATTACATGGCTTCCTGTGGCTTCTACGTGCATCATGAGCTAATGATTTTGAATAAAAGTAAGGGTTGTACTACGCAGTGGAAGATAAACTTATAAATACTTAGTAAAGGTATCTTACTACATTTCCAACAGATTGCTTAAAATTAAATCTTACTTTTTCATTTAAAGATTTATCGAAATCTGCAGATGGTAATGGAAAAGTGGAGTTTACACTGACCCATGTTACACTATCAGCTAACAGTAACTCCACTTTTATGACTTTCATGATTTTTTTTCATTTTTCAATACAATGTTGTATACAAACCAGCAGTTCACAATATTGAAAAAAAAAAAAAGATAACTGTGACTGAAAATGTTACTTTATATTAATAATAATTTCTAGCTCGTATTCTTCCAGATTTCCAATTTCTGTCTAAGTTGTAAGCATTCTCTTCAAGTTCTAGCAAATTGGTATAGATAAAGCATAAAGACTACTAGCAGAAGTAGTGAAAAAAATAAAAGCTACAGAAAAGTTGGAGAGAATTATTGAAGGGTATAGGGAATAAGTAGAAAAAAAATATTTTGAGGCACTTAGTATTTGACTACATACTTAATCACAGTTGTTGTAGGTACATTAAACTAAGATTTTGAACCATTCCATGCCACATTAACAGAATGACTAAGAAGATAGATCAAAGTACTGATCAGGAATACAGAATATAAATGTTTATCAGAGGATAAAACTGAAGTTCCAGCTTTTAGGTTCTCATTTTATAACAAATGAACCACTGTAGAAAACTGGGATAATGACCCTCTCACTGCTGACCTGAACTGAGTAACAAAACTAGCTGGTGCACATAGCATTTGTAGCTGGGCACAGTTTGTGCCTGCGTGTGAGAAGTTAACACTCAGTCACCAAGACAGCAAGACAAATATTATTGTAATAGGTAATTGCAAGCCCAGAGTAGTAGCTCATACTTGTACAGTAGCCACTAATATATTTTTTTTCCCTTCTGTTTTATTTAACTGGAGTTTTTAACCAAACTTTAATGTCATCTTCCTGGTTATTCTGGTAAACTATGGAAAAAATGCTTAAAATATATTTCCCCAGGACTTGTCTGCGTGACTATTGCCTGGTCACTCTAATTTTTGCAAACAGAGAACTGCAGAGGGCCCCCACGTTTTCCTAGAATGTCAACATAACCAGAGCTGCAGCACGTCTAACTAGCACCTGGCTCTTGACTGATGAAAAAAAGATAAATTACCTGCAATAGATGACATTATGGAGACTGACTTAACCAAGAGAAGAGAGTACAATCAGTTAGGATATTTTGTCTGTGTATGGTCTGTAGCAAATAACAATTGCATCCTCTATAAACAGTTGCTATTCTTGGAATGGACAAATTTGCGTGTTACATTTAACATTACACATTGGCTGCACACTGATTTTCCCTACCAGCATGCGGTCAAAGACACTTAGTCAAACACTTCATTCTGTAGCATCTCAGAAGTCTTTATTAGTTCTTTTGTATTTTGCAAGAAGAGAAAGAAACAAAGCAGGTCTAAGTGCAGTTAAGAAAGAAAAAGTAGAAATGTCTTGCAAAAGTATGCACAACTGGAAAACACTGGGAAAGTCTGAAGAAATAATGTTTTTAGTAGAAGAATTCCAGACTGCACCCATCCTGGATAATTAAAGAAATTTAAGATTAAAATAAAATTAAAATATTGTATTGACTTCTCATATTCAGGGACCTCTTGCAAAGAAAACGATGATGACTAAGAGCTTTATTGTACTGCAGTGATACTGTAATGGTATTTTAAAGATCTGCTCATGTTGCAAAAATCCTCTATTGTACTTTAATAAAACATGTGAAGAAAGAAGCTGATGTGGAAGTATCCAGGATGTTGGTTACTCGCTGAGAGGAGCAGGACTGGGAGTATTGGCTTGACCTCCCATGACACCTCCATATGAGCACAGAAGCATATGGTATCCTGCTTTGCAATTAGAAAAACCTTTCACTTGAGGAAATTGATACTACTGAATGCTGACACATGCAAGTTTGTGCTGCTGCTTGCAGCCAGCTGGAATCAATCTGTCGAATCTGTGTGTGATTCTGCGTGAAAGAAAGCTGGATCTTTTAGCTGCATCACCACAACAGGACTCAGATTCAGGGCTGGTCTGCATCTGGCAAGTAGAAAGGGAACATTAAACATGCATCTGCTTGCAAAGATGTACCTATAAAATACTATTTATAAAATGGCTCAGGAATACAGAAGTAGATTCTTTGCTGGTAATTTAAAGGGGAGAATCTTCATATTTTATTTTTACTTCACTTGTGATAATGTCACTGCAGCATTATACACATCTTATGAAAAAGACATTTAGTCACAGACATTTCAAGTGGAAGAAAATATGGCTGCAAGGTACAATTGCCATCTGTGAGCTTGGAGGCTACAGTGCTTTGGCCTTAATGTGGAAGGCCACAGAGGCCTTCATAGGAGTTTCTGCTGCATTCATTTCTGGCTGGCTAACTACCACTGTATTTCATATGAAGCTAAAAAAAAAAAAAAAAAAAAAGGAGGAGGAGGAAAAAGGATTAACTTTTGGAACTTTTTCAGTAGAGCTTAAATCAAGCCTTTCATTTTTCAGGGCGACAAAAGAACCTTTGTATAATTTTGCCTCCAGCTTTTTTTTCTTTAATCTTTAACCTTTGAAAAGCAAAAGACTGATTTTCTGGAATAAGCCCATATAATTAAAAAAAGACTTATCATTAAAAAGAGATAAATATCCAAAAAAAGTAAAAGAAATGTGTACCAGAAAAGAAAGTGGTTCCAGATTCAGTAGCCACATGGCTTTCAAAGCCAATTAAATGCTTTGTACAACTCCGTAAATAAAGCTTTTTTTTTTTTGCCAGTTTTTGTACTGAATAATTTGTACTGGAAAACGGCTTTATAATGCAGTGTCAAGCCTGAATATATTCTGAATCAAAGCTTTGTAATGTGATCCCAAATGAGTAACACAATGTAACATGCAAAACTCCTGTCAATGCAATAGCAGAGACCAAGAATATGTCCCTTACTCAGCAGTCATCAGAATAAAACCATACTGTTCAAAGTTTGCAACCTTTAAAATCATGCCTCTCATTAGAGTGATTCTTAGCACTTTTCAGTTTCTCACAGAAGGGAGAAAAAGACTTAGAAATATTCAGCTACATGCAAAAAAAAAAAAAACAAACATTGTGAAGTCAGCCACCATACTTGTACAGAGGCTTAGAAAATTTAGCAGTTAGATGAAAGCCAAACAATTCCTAGAAAATGTTTGAGTTCGGCTCCAGTGATCTCCATCCTATCTTTTTGGGTGTAGTTCTATCAATACTTCACTACGTTCAAGTCCTACAGCCTTTGTGTTCCCCTCTATCCCCATTCTCCTTTCCTATCAAAGACCATTTCCTACAGAACACCCCACTATAACTTGCTTCCTAATATCTAACTTGATATACCAACCCTAAGGACTTTCTACCTCTGGATCCCTTTTTAGGTAGAAGGTATGTATAGTCATTTGTTATTAAATCAAATTTCACCTAAATGCATGATTAAAATGATCATGTATATTGCTTTCCAGAATGAAGACCAGAAACTTAAAATGGAGCAATTTTGGGGAAAAAAATAATAATAACTGAACAAATGAGAATTTGTTAACCTAAAGAAAAACATGTTCTTCACAACACACTCTAAAACTGCTCACAGACCTGTAAGTTTTCTTCCATAACAAAAATTTCTCCAGTTTGATGAGAAGAGTTGAATATGTTTCAATTGGTTTTCTATGAGCTTTCTAACTGCTCAGTTATGCCGGATCTCAGTTTTGCTAGCTGATGTCCTGCTACTGTAAGCTTTCCTCTGTGTAGCCTTGTCTCAACTAGCTAGCAAGTCAAGTACAGTTGTTATTGGGGGGAAACACATGCCAAAATCCTTAGCAGACCCCAAAGCCTAAGTGTTTTTTATCTGACTTCACACAGTTAATTGGTCTGCTTTTCCTATGCCAAAATGCATACTTTTAAGTATTTCCAGTTAATTTTGTTTCTATTATGCTACATGAAAAGGTGAAGTAGATTCGATAAGAATCATACACTTTCTTTTATACAAGTATGAAGCTATTTGACTATCCAAAGCCTCATTACCATTATCATGCTAAATAATTTCTAAATATTTCTAAGTACTCTTTTCAGGTTTCTTAAGACTTTAACTTCCCTAACACATGCTTGGTGGGAAGAGCAAACCTCAATTTTCTTCCACTAAGACAAGGAGCTCCTGTACCTTTTCCAGCTTATGTAATCACAAAGATCACTTTACGTCAAGCAATAGCTTCTTCAACATTATGCTTCTGATTAAATCCAAAGACGTGGCTGGAACATGCAGTAGGTAGCCCAACTGCTTAAAAAAATAGTGTGATCATCATTACATATGACAACTCCAGTATGGTTAATAATCAGTTTTTATGCATCTTTGAATCAGAGAAGTACTTTACAATATCAAAGTTGAAGGTCACGTAAGAGCTCACAGAATCATAGAATCGCTCAGGTTGGAAGGGACCTTAGACTACAGAAATGTATCAGAAATTTCAAGAAAGAGATGGTAGTGTGATGCGTATTCAACAGTAAGCATCATGCCTATTCTCTACTCAAAGGACTCAAAGGAGGTTTATTTTGATGAGTTATCTGCAACATGTTCTATACCTTTCATAATCTCAGTACACGATCAAGAAAGCAGAAAGCACGAAGTACTAGTTGCTGGCCAAACGTGAGTTGGAGTAAATTACTACCTGTCGGTGTTCAAATGTGAATGTGAAATGCCATTATATCTAAATTTCCTTTGAATCCGTGCTTTGTAACTGTACTTTCCAACTAACAAAATATCTTTAAGAATGAAACAAAAATACCATGTCAAAAATACGTGAGAAAACTAGCAAACACTGCAGTCAAGTTAATGTACTTTTGAAGGTGGATATATTGCCACTAGGGTGCTTTTTATACATTAAAAATACTGTTCTCTTTTAAGAGAATATGAACCACTGCACACACACAAAAAAATACTGTCAGCATATGTCACGAAACTTAAAATTGCCCATCTATAAAATTGGCCAGTAGGTACAAAAATGATCACAATTCCTTTTGAACAGTCTGGAAAATGTGATAATCACAGAAATTATCAAAAAAAAAAAAAAAAAAAAAAACACGCCCAGTTGAAAACTCGTGTTATTATCTCTCCACCAGGACAAAATATAGTTTTGTTTTTGTCTTCCTGATCTGTTATCATTATTCATTACTTTTTTTCCCCAATTGTTTTCAAAGACTATCAGGTAAATTTTCTCAAAAGTCAGCAGTCTTAAGGCTAATACCAGCATGGAAATGCTTCAGTAGCACTAACAGCTTACTGAAAAGCACCAACTTTCAATTTTTCTATTTCTTTACTACACAATGGCTACAAGCTCCTTTCTTTCATCACCTTATGCTAAGCATAATCATTGGCTCTCTGTCAGCTGAATCACTCAAGGCTTCAGGAAGAGAAGAAATCCTCCAAAAGAAAATGCAAATATCTTGATGTCATTGTCTCACACACGGCTAACCAAAGTACTACAGAACTTAAATTCAAACCAGTTTTTATACAATGCAGCAAAAACACAGAGACAATGAACACGCTAAAATTGATCAGCTCATATTTGATATCTATAAAATGTATCAATATCAATTCAGCTGTGACCCAAGAAACTGTAATAAGTGCAGTCAAATGAAAAAGATGGAAGCTCACAAATCTTCAGTTGAAGTTAAGCAGTAATTTTGGAGAAAAACAAACAAACCAAATAAAAATATGTAGAGCTTGAACAAGGAAAAATTCCAGAGCTGAGCAGGGGCATACATACCCTGGAGTTAAATTTTAGATGTGTATATTAAAAGAAAACAACAACAGCTTGCAAACTATACTTGAGTTGTTCAAAGAACTCCTTTCCCAGTATTTCTGATAATACAGCATCTATGATAATTTTGATTAGAATACACTAGAACATTCATTTTCTTCATCTAAGCCATCTTCTGGTAGAGTAAGAGGGAACCACTATGTTGCTCCAATTTTTTATTTCATGACTACATAAAAAAAAAAAAGAATTCCATGTTTCCCTGTTTAAAATATTTATTTCCTAACTTCAACAGGGATTTGAAAACTCCAGAACTTAAAAGTCTTTCTTAGCACCTTCCTTAACATTATTTTATTCTTAGTCCTCCTTTACTTTATTTTTCAAACGTTTTGTATCAAGTTCAGTTCACAATGAGTTGCAGCAAAATGTAAAACAAATAGATTTTTATGAATCTGAACTCCATTTAAAAAGTAGAGTGAGAACCTATGACAGCATAATACAGATAGCCTTACCTTTTACAAGGTAAAGTATCCTAGCTCTGTCTGTCTGTGTGTGTGTGTGTGTGTGTGCGTGTGTGTGTGTGTGTGTAGTTAAATAATCATACTTGCAGTTTTCTGAGAGCAGAACAGAACAGTAGAGGATGAAACCTGCTGTTACTAAAAACTAATTTTTGAAGGTTTAAAAATGCTGGAAACTGAGATTAGAGTGATTAACACGAATCATTATCCAAATAGCTTTTTATTGCTTTTAATATATTAATTCTTTATAAAGAATCAACTGTATCATCAATAATATTGTTCAAGATGTCGTTTTTTTTACCTTTTTTTCATAACTACAAAACATAACTACAGTGGAAATACAGTTGCTTAGACATTGCTAGAGGCAGTAATTGGAAATAAAGTCCCATATTTGTTGAAATACTGGAATGACCCCAGATGCCAGCACCATCACAACATGAAGCACCTCTCCATCCCCAGATGTTCAGCAGCTAACAGGGAATGCCTGCTTTGTCTTGTGGAAGCACAGCAAAGCAGGCGCTGCCTGTTTAAACAGCGTGGCACAGCCTGCTTACAAGCAAATCTTGAGCTTGTCTCAAGCACAGACTGGCACGAGTAATCATGTTCTGTATCAAGAGCATTTATATGGAGCATTTCTGGTTCAAAACTTATTACTGCTCAGAGGTAAAAGTGAAGATAAACCACAGCAGCGTATTTCCTTACCTTACCTATGAGTCGATGCCTTGCCTTGCACTGACAGTTTAAAGAATATGGGTTGATTAAGTTTTTAACTGAGAAATCCAAGCAGACAAGAACATGGGACCACAGTGGTCATTAGATTCAATCTTCCTTAAAACAAACCATAAATTATCTGCCTAATATACAAATGACCACAGAAACCACCACCACATGCAGGCCACAAAAGACACTACAGACAAGAGAAGCAGTAATTTGTTCTAAACTCTGCTTTTGTAATTGCATGGAAACTACCACAAGAACAACTGGCATTGCACTGGCCAATTCAGAAACTACTGCTATGCATATTTATTTCCTCTGCAGCTTCACTCACCTTTTGGTCTAGGACAATCATAAGGACTTTTACATGCTTGCTGTTTTATATGCTAGTAGCTCATCTCCAGTTTATCTGCAATGTGAACTTAATTCACAGGCAACAGATAAAACCCAGCCTTCCGTAGATAGATTAATGTACCAGTAACTCAGGAAGTGGCTAGCAGTGTTCACCAGAGAGTAGCAGAAAACTCAATTAAGACAAAAAGCCAAATCTGCACCTGTGTATGTCTGCTGAAATGAAAACAAAAGATACCTCTAATGTAGGTTAGAAGCTTGCTCCCCAGAATGATCATGTGTGACATCTTTGAAGTGGTATACACCGCAGATCTGTGACTGTACCGCTGTCACTTCACAGTGCAGTCTGGGAAATAAACTAATTTTTAAAATTGCAGTAACAGTTTATGGGAGACATGTTATTTTTTGTTACACTTTTATAGTAAATATACTTTGTTTTTCATTTAAAAGGTTAATAAATTATCCAAAAGATAGTATAAATTATCAATATTGAATAGCGATATGCTGAAAACTCAATGCATAATAATTATATGCACTGTCAACCATTTCTACTAATTTTTAAAGACTACGACACTCTAGGAGCAGGAAGAGCAAGACCACCCCCTTTGCCATACTGTTGGTGTAGGGATTTTATTGGCAAGGCAGCTGAAAGCACTACAGAATTAATCCCAGGTCTTTTTGCTACAAATGTTCTCTTTTACTCATCAAGAAACAATTCACGGAAATTTGGAACTAGCCATTCAGAGATTTTAAGAGGAAGGTTTGTTCCTCCCCTCCTCCCCCCTCCAAAATAAACCTAGACTCTAGAAGGAGAGAAACATCCTGTTTTTTAGATATAGTTTAAGATGGAGCTTTCTACATTACTAATAACTAATAACTTACATTTCCCACCCACAACACATGAAGTACACCCATGATTTTAAGACAGCTGTCCAGCCCAAGCTGGTTCAGAAAAAGTATTCAGACATTAAAAGGAGCTGCACAGAGAACCCGTTATTCCTTTGAAACATCTACATCAACTTCACACAAGTACCCTACAGAGTTTATCAGTGAGGAAATTTTATTTTGTCTTGTGCATGTCACTTGTCCAGGGTAAATAGAAGTTTGCAAAGCTAAGTCAGATATCTAAGACTGACTCAGCCTTCTAAGGTCAAAAGGGGCTACAAGTGTTGGAAAAGACCTCCTAAAAAGGCAAAAAGAACCTCATGACACCATCTTCTGTCCCACAGTACTCCTAGAACTTCTGCAAAAACTTGTCACCCTATCACAGATTTATCATCAGCTTTATGTAAGTAGCATCTTAACTAGAGTTTCAGCAGCAGCAGCAGGAGTGATGATATTCAGCTTTGACCTGCAGCCCAGCTAAGAGGCTGCAACAGCAATGCTGATGCTGTGCACTTTATTATTATTATTACTGTTATTCTATGGCCTATAGCTCTTTGGATAGTGCTGCTGCATTTGTCTAAGGCCAACATTTCTAACCTGTACAGAGATAAACAGGGGATCAACTCAAAGCAGCTCACTTCAGAGTCTGGAGGAAAAGTGCTTTCTAAAGGAAACGTATTTAATGATCAATGAAGTGAGATCAATACCTGTTCATAAAAAAAAAAAAAAAAAAAAAAAAAAACTTTTTAAAAAAAAAAAAAAAAAAAAAAAAAAAAAGCTTTTTAAAAATAAATAAATCATTAGAGCGCTTGGAAGATCCCACACTGATAAAGATCGAGAGGCAATTACTCAGTAAACCCAGGTACCTAATGCAAGCATCTTAACATTGTCAGCTCATCCATAGTTTAAGAAAGAGTTCCTGCCTGCTCACTCAATCCTAACATGAGGCAGGTATTGCAATACAACCTGGTAGATGTGGCACAAATATATGTGCTGAGTCTTGGACTCAGAAACATGGCAACTCAGTTCTCCACTAAAACAACAGCAGCAAGCACTCTGCTTCTGTTCAGAGCACAGGATACAGGATTGCTGAATCAATTACTATCTGCTGCTGGCAGCTACATCATCTCTTTCAGGGTTAACAAATTCCATGTCAAAGAGACCTTTTGCTCTGATTATTCTGACTGCAAGGCAATTCCAACTTCTTATTTTCTATTAGTAGGAATTTTCTCCTCTCTGGCATGTATTTATTTCTTGCCAGTTCTTATGTCAAAATAAGAGTTTTTAAGCTAGAGAACAAAACGGTTTAAAAAGTGTTCCAGAAATAAATCTGAAAGCATTCAATTCCAAAATACTGCTGTCTAAAGCTCTAAACATTTTTCACTAACAATTCCAATAGTGCTCTCCTTGAAAAGAAAGACTATGTAAAACTTTACAAGCTTTTTGGCTAGAAGAACAAGTCTTCAAAGTTGGGAAAGGTTAGATTTACTGTTGTCAGCAATAACACTAATTTGGTTCTTTCTGAACACTCAATAGGATTTTTGTGCCATAACAGAATTAGCATGTGATCGAGCAAGTAGACTTGCATAAGACATATACAGACAGCTTGCAATTGCTTAAGCAATCAAACTTCTTTACCAAGAGGTTTGTATGCTTGACTTGCCAACTAAGTGTCTGTCCACTAATAGATTTTTAATAACTGATTCCCGACACTTAAGAGATAAAGCATAAAATCTTGCCATTTTTCTGAGTTGACTTACTATAAAAATGGTTAATAAAAGTAATAATGCTTTAGCTAATTTTTTTTAACTTGATTTTTTTATGGCTTTCTCTTATTGTTTCTTCTAAATTCATCCTCAAAACCTCTGAAAGGTTTATTTTAATCATCTTCTGTTGACCATTTTATTATAAACTGACTAATTAAAAATTCACTAGAAAGCACACAAAGTGCCTTTGTCTGTCACAAAGCAAGACATGCTACTTTTATAAAAATAGACAAAAAAGGCTATGTTCATAAGCAAGAATGAAAAGAAAACCATCTTTCACAGTTCTCAGATATATCAATGATATACATGTGACTTTTCTGTAGCCAGCCCAAAAGAAATTTTAGTGACCACTCTGTGACAGGATTAGCAATTCTCTTGAGCTCTCATTATCGTAATTTCTAGTCCCAGGCTCAAGGCTTCTCTCCCTTGGATAAAAACTTAATTACATTAGCTGGCATTGTAAAGAAGAATAAAATAGTTCAGTTGGAAAGGACTACATATATTCCAAACATCTACTACTGTTCTTTTCAGGGAAGAAGATGCCCAACACAGCATCTCATGTTTTCTGTCAAAATGTAACTTCTCATCCTTCCTCCCTGCTCTGGAACTTGGAAACACTCGCTTTTTAAGCAGATGCTCATTTTCTGCCTCTTAACACCATTTTCCTGAGGTACCAGCTTGGAGTGAGAACAGCTGCTACCCCAGGCCCAGGTTTGGCCATTCTAGCAGACAGCTGATATTCTCCCAGCAACATATTAAACAAACAAACAAACAAAACCCAAAAAGGTCTATTTAAGCTCCTCTTACCTAACCTATAGCAGTACACCAATTTCCACTTGAGAGAGGAATAAATTATATGGAATAAAATAGTTACCTTTACCAAAGGGAGTGGAAGCGGTCTTAGGGCAACTTTACAAAAAAAGATAAATAATAAACAATGCAATTCATAAATTTCTCTTACACCTAAACCAAAATGATTATACCAGTGTTAAACACTTGCAGTCACCAGTCTGAACACTACAGGTCAAAGGGAAAGGCACTTCTCTTCAGCAGAACCTGCTGCAGGTTTCAGAACTCCAGAAGCCTTTGAATGAAATGCTCATGAGCATTTGATAATCAACCATCAGGCATCCTAGATGTAGCATATTCTACCTATCTCCTCCAACTGTAAAAAAATGTTGAGGTCTGAAGATAAAGATTAAGCTTGCGTTCTCAAGTCATTGCTTCAGCTACCAAATGCAACTACAGGTAACAGTTGTTAGCTGCTTCTTTTTTTTTTAATCTTGAAGACATGACGTTGTTTGAGGATACCACATTTTTACACACACACATACAGCTGCCTACTTTCATATCTGTAGGATGTTTCATTTCCTTCTTTTGAAGTACTTTCAGTAAAGTCTTAGGACAAATGCTTTTAGCTAAGGATATGTACTGAAGCTGGATGGGGAATTATCTGCTTGTCTTCAGAAGTGAGATTTGCTCTACTGCCATCATATCCAAAATCTTTTTGAAACACTGGACCCTCTTCAGGACTATTTCCTGAAACATGAAGACTGTGGTTGCAGTGTGTTATACAGGCACAGACCTAGCTTTAAATCACTTTCCTATCCCACTCAGATAACAAACCTAAAAACTGTCTCCTATTGCCAAGAGGTTTTGCACCTGGGTCAGTGTGGAATACTTATGCAACGTGGAATAGTACTTACCAAAGATACTTACAGAAAAGGAAGCACCTTTTGCATAGTACTAACAATACATTCAAAAATGGTCTTAAGCCTCATGCATTCAGTCCTCTTTGACTCTTTAAGAACCCTAGACTTTCTTCATTATTCTAGGGATGGCTTTGATTATAAATTCCATTTTAGACCAGAGATAATACTTCTGACCCTAGTATGTACATTCCTAAAAAGGATGACTAGTTTCAACCAGCTAATATTGTCTATTGGAACAGCTATTTTGCCAGAGGATCGTAGCTTGACATTCAGTAATTATTAGAACAGTATGACAGTAATTACATGAGCTGCGAACATAGCATTTCCCAAACGCAGGGCAAGAAATTAGAGATTGATACAGCAAAATCTATCAAAAGCTGGCAGGGTTTGAAAGCTGCTTCTGCACATTGCATTTCCCAGAAGGCACTGACTTGGAAGCAAGTAATGCTCCAGTATCAGCCCCACTGTTTCTTGTACAGCCTCCAAGTAGGACAAGAGGAAGAATGATTTTCAGAAAACAGAAAAACTGTGGTTTCAGAGATCTTTTCCTCACACTCCATTTTAGACTATGACACGTTAAGACAATGTTTTTGACAGAAAAGCTATACTGCATTTCTAATACATTCAAATTCAGAAGCTTACAGAGAATATGCACTACAGTTTAGTTGTTACACTTGAGACACTTTTTGGTGTTCTGTATCATGCAGGCAGTTATCCTCAAATCAAAGTCAATGCCCTACATGAGTCAAGCATAAAAATATGTGGCAGGACTGAGCACCAAGCTTATTAAGCAATTCTTTGGGCAACTGTCACAAGAAGCTACACAGCCAATGTTTATTCTTTCCAGGGTTGAAAAAGTCCAGGCCTGACCCATGTCAGGGACTGAATTAAGAACTTTAACAAGAACCACAAGACCCAAAAGGTTAGGCATTTCCTTAGCTCTAAAGTAGCAGTATAATAAATTTGCAAAGTATTTTCCTACACAAAACCTGAACACAGCAGTCCCTAAATACAGCTTGTGGCCATTACAATAGAACCAAACACCCTTCAAAATCAACTATTTCAACTACTGTGTTTCTATTTATTTCTACCATCTGCAAAATCAAATCAAACAGAAAAATTGTAAGGCCCAACAACATTGAAAATTATAATTCAGTCACTTTATGACAACTGGTAGGAATTTAACAGGAACTGAGAAGGGAGAGAACACTACCCTGAGCTATGTAATTCCCCACATTAGTACAATTTGTGGAAGAAGAAACCGTCATCAACCTCAGCCACCTAAGTTACAAACCTCACTCTACACTTTGAAAGCTTCCTTCTAAATTAACATTTTAACTGTATCTTAAAACAACATAAACATAAAAAAATAAAAAAATCAAGTCTGAAGTTTTGCCATATTTAAAAAGAAGGGTTCTGAAGTTAATCCTTCACTTTTTTTCACATTTTTAATATACCTTGAAGGAATTCCAATTCTGAGTTATAAATGATTCCTAATTACTGAGCATCTAATTGCAGTTTCACATTTTGAAAACTGCTTTCCTAGATCATCTGTAGAGGAAATAGATTATGCACTGCACAAATATGCCTTCAACAAAACAGCACAAACCTTTTTAGAACTTGTTTCTCCTGTAAAACTAGACATCCTTTCCATGTAGAAACAGGTTTCTGTTCTTTAAAAACAGATAAGAAAATCCCAAAATAAAGTGATCAATGTGACTAAAAAATAAATTAAAAAAAATCACATGCACACAATTCCATCTTTTATTCCCGCCTTGCCTTTACAAAACTGACATTTTCTGGACGGATGAAATTAGAAATGCTCAAACACTAAATAAATCAGAGAGAGCAGCTACAATATACTTTCACAGAAAAAGACAAGCCAATGTCAGCAGCCGAGAAGTTAAACTAAGAAATTTTCAACAGGTAAATCTTTTTATATTCAGCGCTACCTAACCTTTACAAAAACAGTAGCAAATGATGAAAATTACTTAAGGCTTTTAGATCCCACGTCATATTTAACTTCAAAAACTTCACACAAGTTGCATCACAAATTCAGCTGAAGAGCTACAAGTCTGTTGTTATACAGGTCACATTTATTACCAATATTTAGCTCGAACACTGTGCGTACAATGGTGAAAACAGAACGAAGAAAGGAAATAAAGACTTCCCTAGGTCAAATACTTCTAAATGGTGTACAATTTCAGTGAAGATTTGTCTTTTATTATTTTGCTTTTTAACTAGTGGGATTATTTTGGTCTCTTTATGGTAGCAAGCTTTGTTTTGTAGCAAACTTTATCCTGTAACCTCCTCCCTTCCCTCCAAGCCTGACATAATAACTAGACATTAATGCCAAAGTGGACATAACTAACAAACTAGGGTCTACTCCAAAGTATGAGTTTGCAAGAGATGCTCTATGACCTAAATTAATGAATTTATTTGAATCTTTAAAGCTAACTACACTGCAGGGATCAGGCTCAAGCCAATTTCATTATATTTTTTAAAGCTTTCTTCCCACCAAATACAGTAACTATTTAAAAGTCTGGCACTGTATAATCATTTATTTTGAAAACAGAAAAACTGGAAGATAAACCATGCTACTAATTCACAGAATTATGTCAGAATATAATCAAAATAAAACAGATATTCTTTGAAATTACTAAACCCTTTATGGCATAAGAGAAAAATTTACATATTGTTGACTGGTTTTATTTCATGTTTATTTTCATTTTTTATTTCTAGTTCAAAAGGAAATAACATGAAAATTATTTTCCCATAGCTTTAACACTTACTCATCTGAACAGCAGGTAACATGCATCTTTTGTCTATGTTATCTATACACAGAATTTAAGGTGTTTAACAAACAAGTATTTTTTGCTGATATCAACGTTTCAGCTACTCACAATTCTTTCAATTTTAAAAGACACTAACATTCCTGGAACTATGCCAGGTCAAGCATCTGCACTACTGAATATAGTCTGCTTTCTAAACTAAGCCCTTAAGCTGTTTCCTGAAACAGGATGCAGTTGTCTACAGAATGAATGTATATTTATTTTACTATAAAATGCTTACTAAAAAAATAAAAAATCCCATCGTTCCATACTTTGGGCAACTAGTTGTATATTTCTCTCAGGGGCTTAATGCAATGACAGCAGTAGCTAAAAAAAGAAACATTCATAATTTGTAAAGTCTGTGTAAAATTCTAATTGTAAATAATTCAAAGAATCACTGTGAATATAGTTTCTTACCAGATGCTTGCTGGTACATCTTAAAAAACAAGTAAGTAGCAAAACGGTTGCCACTTTTTGTCATTGATACACTACCATAGCTCAGGCACAAGTAAAGTAATTGTGTCATTGTAACCTTTCTACAGTACACAGCAAATTCTTCACAATTTCTTTTTAAATGGAGTAACTGGATTCAATTTGGTCCAAAAAGTAGAAAAAACTTCACAGTGTAGGAACAGTATGGTTTGTCTTTTAAAGTTCATTGAGAATTAAACTTAGAATTTCCTGGTGTACTACTAATCTGACAGTAAGTAGCATTAGTGTACAATTGCAACAAATTAGCAGTAATTTAAAAAGGGAAATAATGTAAAAGATTATCTTAAAAAGAGAAGTTATTGACTATATTTAGGAATGAATGTCTATAAAACAATATAAATAATATTTATTGAAGGCTACACTCCTCTACATGCTATATGTATTCTTTACATTTAATTTTATATATAGCAAGAATCAGGTTGCTTTAAAGCTGATAGTGTATAAAATTTAAATAGGCAAATTTTTAAAAGAAAAAAAGTTGTTTTTATTTAGCAAGTCCTACCTAATGAAAGAGCCTACCTGACCATTTGAGGATGTGTGGCACTCAACATCAGTCAAGACAAAACTATAAAGCTCAAATAACATAGCTGATCTGTACAAACTGACTGTAAACAACTCTCTTAACAGGCTTGTCTTCAAGAGAAAAATCATAGTATTATTCAAGTACAGCTTTAATGCATGTGCTGTTCATGCATTCTTTAGAATACCTGTTCTGTGGGGAAGACAGAAAAAAAAGGGCTTTTAACTCAAAATGACTTCCCTATCAATGAGTTTAGGCTGGTATTTCAGTTGATACACCATAGATAATATCAAATTCACAGAGCTGGCACACATCAGCATTAAGAGAGCACCATTAATTTTTTTTGGTAAAATTATTTTGTGCAAACTGTTTTTACTCAATTGTTACTGCAGTGTAAAAATCAAAACATCAACCCACAGAACTTCAGTGTTTTCCTAAATGTTTTTTTCCAGTCTCTCCTGTTCCATTATCCTCTACCACATTTTAATAAGAAATGCTTATTTACACCCACAACCTGCATCACCACACATTAGCTTAAATTGAACAAACAATTCCCTAGGTTCATTCTCACATATTCATACATGTCAGAATCTGAAAAGAGCTTATACTTCCTCAGCATAAGACTTTTTTTGTCCCGCAAAGAAGTAAAACTTACTGTGGCTCTCAGCACTTTCAACAGATCAAATAAATAATTTGATAAGTAATTTTGATTTTTAGAGTTGTCACTGTCTTAAGCCAACTTCTATTCGTAAATTTGTAATCTTTACTTCTATATTATAAATGTTTTTAAATGGGCAACAGGTAGACCAATAACATATTATGAAATTATTTATAGTAGTAGTTGTCAAAAGATTCCTAATGGAAACTAGGGACCTGATTTTGTGAGCCTTAATCATATATTCACGTGGCTTCACAGAACTGGATACTTAACCTCCATGCCAATTCATATGCCATGAACATAGCCATTGATAGCATACATCCCTTGTCAATCCTCAGGACAATTTCTCAAGATAAGAGCATTCAAAGAGATAACTGAAATGGACACACTGAGCTTCACAGTCTGCCGTGCATCTACTACCACATTAAGGAAGAAATTGTTAGTTTGAATGGTCTGTTTTCTAGAAGATTGCTTCAAATATTTCACCGAAAAATTAACCAGTTGAATTCATACACTTTAAGAAACACCTAACAGATATGAAGAAGGGTAAAGAGTAGTGGGGATGACACTAAAATGTGGCAAGTGAATTCCTAAGAAAACCAACTATAGTTATGCTAAGTCTTGGATTAAGAAGTTTGTATTCATAATACTGCTTTCAAGCATTTGAACAGAAATAAAGACAGTCTGACATAATTTTCTCCAAGTTTATTATCTTTTCATACACATTGCAAAACATTAAGCTTCCAGTCTGCCTTCACATGCAGAATGACCAGCTTCTGGAACACAGATCAGTTTCTTGTACTGCTGGAGGCCCGCAGTTTAACTTGCAAAACAGCTCCAATCCACAGCATACCCATAACCATTACCATAGAACAGTTATCCATTAGTGCAGTGAGCAGAGGTATGTATTATAACAAATACTATCAAAATTTAAATTAGATGTCATGGTATGTTTGCACGCATGATTTCAGAAAGGAGAGCCTTTAACGTCATTTCAACGTGACTCAGAAATAAACTGTGGAATAAAGTCACTGTTATCAATCCTCTTCAGAGCTTGATTCATCTTCCTGGTCAGAGAGCTCAGCAACAGGAAATCGCAGGATGGCTGCCACCCCTGTTAGCTGGCCAAGCTGCTCGCCAGACACATGAAGGCTGGAGAAAATGCGCACTGTACCCATGTTGTCCCGTACACTATCTACCAATTTAACATACCGGGCACGTGTAGCCACATCCTGGTGCCGGAAAAGCTCATCACTGATCAGCAAGGTATCAATGGCCATGGCTTCATTGGCCTTCTCTACATGCTTTAAACCATAAAAAGCCCTGTCAGGCTCATGCTGCAGCATTTTATAGAAGTCATCTAAGGCTTTGACTTCACCCGCTGCCTTAGTGTCAGAGAGACGGCTAGTTACAGCTGGGTCACAAAGGGCCTCCTTCAGTGCGTACTTATGTCCTGACGATGAGTGCACCTAGAGAAAACAAAGTCAAAGTTTGTATTACTTAATGAAACACACAATTTTCTTGATTAACCAGTCACAAACAGCTTCCACCACACATATTTATCTTACTAAAAATTGGTTTGGCTCTTCCTTGAAACCTACCTGACTCTTTTCTTACAAGAGCTTCTCTCCTGCAAACCAAAGCTCAACACAAATGCCACAATTTATACTGTAAGTGTAGGAAAGCCTCTTCATTTTAATGCATTCAAGAAGAAACCCTCTTAAGATTCTTCAATCTTGCAAAAGCATCAAGTCTTGCATAACTACGTATTTCTATGGTTGTAAAACTGTGTAAAGTACATTAAAACTTTTCACAGATCATCATCATTTTTCTATAAATGCAAAAGGCTACTTCTTTGTAGATTTTCAGACTCCTATGTTTTGTGATGATTAAACACATAACCCCCATTTCACGTCTGCTCTAAATTCAGTGGAAGGTTAAAAAAAGCAACTAACCAATGAGGGATGAAAAGATTATGCAGACTATAATATTATCTATTTATTACAAAACTAACAGCAACATTAACTAACCTACACCCTATCCAGATACTTCTTTTCCTCTTTAAAAAGCTATAGAAAGCTGTTATTAAACATGATGTTACACATTATGGCAGACTAACACAGTTAAACTGCTTTTCAACTTGCATTTCATCTTTAACTGAACATTAAATATTTATTGGTAGCTTAAAAAAATATTTTTTCTACTTCACTTTAAGGAATCCTAGGAAAGATACATCCATATTTCTTGGATAACTCCATTTGGGAATTTGGGAAGCATGAGAATAATTTCCTTAGAATGTTCTAACAAAGTTATTTTTTTCTATTAAGTTAGTTATTTCACCATCATCCCTCTAATTCTCTTCTGTTACCACATACAGCTCTTAAACCACTTTGTAGGTATTTGAGAAACAATAAAGCTCCTTACCTGCAGGAACTTGGACCTGTTCTCCAGCAGAAGCTTGTTGTCAGTCTTGACCGCCTGCTGGAACATATAATCACAAAATTGTTCCCGCACGAAGCCTGGGCTGGCCACTAGTACACACTTCACCACCTCAAAGTTGATGTGCCTCTGAATGGCCTGCACCACCTGTTCGTAAAACCTCTCCAGAGCCCGGTCGTGCTGACTGCAGTTCCCTTTCCGCTTGCGGGGTATGTTCACCTCCACCTTTGCACGGGTGAGGGTCATGCTGGGTGTAACAAGGCAGACGTGCGCCAGTCCCTCCTGCATGACGACGGCCGCCACATCCGCGCTCCAGGCCGGGTCACAGGCCTGCTCAATGCGCTCCAGCACCACACTGTCCCACTGCTTCTTTGCCAGTGTGAACTGTCGGTTGGGCTCCAGCTCGATGGTGTGGTAGGCCCCCATCTTTACATACTCGTTCTCCTGGATGTTGGTGCCCTTGACCCGCAGCTGGCAGGCCTGCGAGTCAAAGTCGATGGCCTCTACGCAGAGGGTGAGGGTGGTGCGGATCCGATTGCTGCCTACGCTGCCTGTGGCCGACTCGGTCTGCACCTTGCGGATGGTGGAGGCCCGCAGGCTGTCACCCACCTGCAGTAGGTTGTAGGTGTGCCACATGTCCTCGGGCTCCTCGGGGATCAGCGTCACCTGCCCCGCGTTGTCCTTCTCCAGGTCCTTCCTCACCAGCTTCATCCTGACGGCGCCAACGCGACACCGGGCTTCCCTTCAGCGCCGGCGGACAGACGGGCTGGCGCCGGGACCTGCGGGCTCCCGGGCAGCTGGAGGCGCACTGCGGGTGGCTGGAGGCCTTCCCCAGGCGGCCGGATGCTCGCACCGGGTCCCTGGAAGCTTACCCCGGCGAGACCGGTGCCCCAAACCCCGGCCCCTCGCCTCACCTCAACCCGTACGCATGCGCAGCGCGAACCCCGCGTACGAGCGCCTGCGCCGGCTCTGTCCTAAATGGCGCCGGCAGGAAGCGCATGCGCACCGCCACCCCCCTGCCAGTAATGCCCGGAGAAAATGGCGCATGCGCGCAGGAGTGGCCACCGGGGAGCAGACATGGGGGTGCTGCCGGGGGAGAACGGCCCTTCCCAGCGCTGAGGGGCGGGCCGGGGTCGACCTCTGCCGCCTCTCGCTGGACGCGTCGTGCCCCGCTGGTCCTTTCCCCCTTTAGATCTTCACAGAAAACGATTCAAGCGCCCTTATCCCGCTGCATCGCGCTTAGGAGGCTGCAAAACCACAATAACAGCAACAACGAAGTCGTTGTGGCAGTGTGGGGTGCGGGAGGTCGTGGGTACAGATGAGGGAGGTGAGGAAAGCACAGCTAAATAGATAGCCGGTTTCCTCGCTGTGGTAAGTGAATGCCATGGTACTTAAAAAAGCCACTTTTAAAAAAGTCACAGAGAACAGGCAGTGTTGTCACCTGTTGACGCATAAAAGGCTGGGGAGACAGCATTTACACAGTACTGAATCAGTCCAAAGCAACACCAGAACACAAACTTGTTTGGGCATTGCTCTTAAAAGCTTCAGCTTTGAGGTTTGGGTTAAGCTTATGCTATCTTTCCACACATTCTAGCCTTCAGTTGCACTTGAACATGTGCACAAAAACTTGAGCTGCTTTCTGAAGCTTCTGGTGGTTTCAGTCAGAGTAAGAGAGTCTGAGAGAAGCGTCAGAGGTGGCATGCTTCATATGAAATCTGATGTTAACACGTAAGTAATACGCAATGGAAACCCCTGTAAACTATCAAGATAATGTGGATTAGTTCAATGATCCTTGCACAGAAAAGGGGCCTGACAACCAGGCAACTCAATGTGCAGCACAGACAAATTTAACAAACCACAACTAAAAAGTGATAATACCATTATGTGAATTCTGCTTCTTAATTTGAAATTGTGTGTGGTACTGAACACTGCTTTAGAAAGCATGGTGCAAATTTAGAAAGCATTATGGAAAAATAACGGAAAAGAGAAGAATGCTTGTGTGGATAAGGATTGGGAAGAATGCCTGCATGAATAAAGATTGAGAAGAATGAAAACATCTGACAAAGTAGACGAATATGCCATGATAAACGATTCCGGGCAATTGGAACAGATAAAGTAAGTTTTGAAACATACATGGTCAGTCATAACTGGAGAAGCAAAAGATCATCCTCTTAGATATGAGAAGGTGGCAAATATGAATTTATTAACAGGAAGTTTTTTTGTTTTTTTTTTTAAGAAAAAATTTGAAAGGCTTTGGACTTTCGATTTAATGAGATACAAGACTAAAGTGAGCAAAAAATCATCCCTTATCTCCCATTATGATGTAATTTATGTAAATAACATAAATTTCTCTCAAGTATCTAGCGCTGACCACTGGCTGAAACAGGACACTGAACTCAGATTTGGCCCAGTAACATGCATTCAGTGTTTCTAATCTTGATACTGATGTAAAAACAATTTTATCAGATATTACATAAGAGAATTTATTTGTGAGACCTCAGACTTTCTTCCTGTGAGTACACATGCTTAACTCTGTTAGCATGAATAGTTTCACAGAAGGAAACTGGACCACCCAAGGGAATGTAACACAAGCACACACATAATTATTTGTTTAATTTGGGCTTGTGCGTACTCATAATTTTGTATTACCATTTTGTGGCTTAGGTAGAAAGTGCATTTAGTTTTCCCCTAGGAGTTCCTTTTACTTGTCTATGTAGATACTGCATAGGTGCATTTAGGGTGAGTTTTCTTGTCTACCTTCGTGATTATAAAATTGTGGTGGTAGACCTTATGCCGTTCTTCAAATGTAATTAGCTACAGTGCGTATTAGCCTTCCACATTAGTATTTTTCTTCTTTTAATGTTGTTTATGAACTTTTCTCCGGTTGTTGGTTCCAGTCTAATTTTAATAAGCAGCCTCACATCCTTGCAGATGCTATGTATTTCACTTAAAGATTGGAAGTTGGCATCCAGTACTAATAGAAAATAAGTATTTAGCTCATTCAGGCAGGTGACTTGCTGCTAAGCATAAACACAGTTGCTGCATTAAAAAAACAAACAAGCCAACATTCAAAAATTCAAGGATTGCCACTCTACATGTTAAATTGTTGTTGTAGAGACATTTTGAGATTCACTTAAGTCCTTTCTCAAACAAATAATGATGAGACTTTATACAGTTATGAACAAAACCAATATCCACAAATATTTAGACTTAAATATTATTCACAATTAGCAAAAACATTGTCACCTTTAAAGGAAAACATCTACTAGATGATTGTGCTTTGCCTACTCTGGTAAATTAAGTGGGTATTGTTACTTGTTTGAATGACAGACAATGAGCAGTACAAAAATGACATCTCAAAAAATTTAAGAATCATATAACTATGTTTGTAAGTTCATACTAATTTTGTTAATGTCAAAGAGAGATGTGAACTTGACCTTGGTAGAGTCAAAACAAGTGAGTATTTGTAATTTTGACATAAAAGTCTTAAATGACATTGTATGTTCCAGTCTCGGTAAAAGACTTAAGACTAGGCGAAGAATCTAAGAATTCACGCAATTTATGACTTAAAAATGAGATGCTAATAATTGCAGGAATTTATCACACATTTTCAGAACTTTCAGAGCATGGTACAGGACAAGAATGGCGATACCAGGTATTCACAGAGGTTTTAGAGCTGTGCTGTTTTTTTTTTTTTTTTTTTTTTGTAAGGTTGTTGTTTTGAAAAACATGAGACAATCCCACATCTTCAAGTCTTAATCGGCTGCTTTATGAAGAAGGGTTGATTTTTAGATAAGGAGAGGTGATGTTTTTAGCAACTGGAACCTTCCCCTTCCCCCCACTCCTTCTGTTATAGCTGTAATCTAAGCTGCAAACACATTAGAGTCCTAGATAAGAAAAACTGGGAAAGAATCTGAAATGGCGGGAACTCTCCTGAGAGATTTTGGTTGTTATCTCTCTGCAAGAGCAGAGAGATAAAGGTAGAGAGCAAATCTATGTTTTCATTCTTTCCTCTCACTCTATGTTTATACAGGTTCTGGACAGAGACAGCTTCCTTTTCTACAAGGAAGAATAAATCATGTTATGATTTATTGCTCTTTTCTATAATAAAGATGAGTACTTACTTAATACAAATGACATGATCATCACCAACAAGGAGAGAAAGAATTCCAGGAAGGAGCAAGCTAAGCATAAAACTATAGTTCAAGAAGTGTTAAAAGGTAATGGAGCCCCTCTGGCTAGATTTCTTCCTTCCTCTTCTTCTGAGTAGGACTGGAAGAAGCTGCACCAGATCCCTCATCAAACCACTTACACTGAGGCCAAAGGTGAAAAAAAACAGGGTTGAAAAAAAGCTTTAAACATCCTTGACCGTGTTTACCCAACTTCATCAAGACTTCGAGTGAAGGTGAATGGGTAGTTTTTTAAAGTAGTCTGTTCTAGTGATTCGTTACGTGATGAGTAAGAAAGTTCTTTTGAACATTCCTTACATCTTTTGTCCAGTGAATTACCTTGATTTTCTCTTATCCTTCATTGGACATCCATTAAATGCTTTTTATTGGACTTTCTATATGGGATATGTTGGTTTATAGAGCACGTACTCTCATAAAACAGAACACTGACATTTGGAAAATTGTTCTCAGGTAATAGTAAAAATGTATATTTGAAACACTCAACAGTTTGCCCATCTCCTAAGCAAGGCTAATTTCTTCAGTCTTTCTTTATCGCTTTCATTTCCTCAACTCCTATCAGGCTTGTTGCTTCTTTGTGCACTCTTGCCTGTTTGTTTGCATTTGTCTCAGACTTCCTTTACCTCTGGATTCTCAGAAGCCTCACCAATACCAAGCTGAATTTAAAAAATAAGTATATACAAACATACACCTCTACACACTTCCTTTATTCTAGTTTGGTTTTGACTGCTACTGCATGTATTTGATTTCTTTTTTCCTAAGAAAGAGAAGCATGTAATTAATTTGTATTTATTTTTATTCCACTGTAATTCTAACTCTACTTGTCCATATTTTTATGATATTGGCTGGTTTATATATGTCTTTCTCTTATTTGAGACACTTTGAATCCTGTTCCTGATATCTGTAGTGCCTCCTCTTATTTTTAAGTGTATTCTCTTTCACACCAACTTTTTTTTTTTTTTTTTTTTTCTCATATATTTATGTAAGTAAGCTTCTGACAGATTTGGACAGGACGAACCCGAGATGTGTTCTTGACACATTTTTTTTTCTTTATGGTAAGTTATCTGTTGGTATTACCAGTGACTGCTTTGAAAGCCTGAAAAAGAACTTGTGGCACACCAAATCGTTGCCACTTTACAGAGCCCACCCTCTGTAAAGGAACACAAACAAAAACATATTTTGGAGAATACTGTAATAAGAGCAATAAAAACACCTATGAACAAGGGCTAGATAGGACACACTGAATACTACATTCAGATTTTCATATGCTTATGCTGTGCTTGCACAATAAGCAAAGTGAAGAGGAAAAAAAAAAAAAGTCTTGCCTTTTCCCCACTTGCTGTTGCCTGCATTCTAATGATTCTTATGAAATTGATTTCTTCCTCTATAGTGACTCAGGTTCACTGTCTGCTGTTTGCTAGCTCAAGAGCTGCTGGGGAAGCTCAGTGTCAAAGTTTGCAAATATGTGAATCCCAGCTTTGCCTTAACCTCTTTCCCACTCTTTGGATTACCCTGGTTTCAGATCCAAGGCGTTACTACACAGACTTGACGTGGGCGGCGGAATGGTACTTGCCCGATTTGTTTTATTAAAAAAGAAAATAAACTCCTAGCAATAAATTAAACCCTAAAAGGCAGTATTACATATTTTAACTCCGGATGAACTCGTGTTTCAGAAGTTAGCCGGGTAGTTAACTGTTTCCTTACTTCCCCTTTTACTACTCAGAACATCTCAAATTCGGAGGAAGTGCTCCCCTAATTAAAAAAGAGTTGCAAGGTACACCTCTTTTCCTCACGCCAGCGCGAGTTACGGAACTTATCACCCATTCATCCTCCTCTAGCAGTACAACCCCCACCACCCCGCGAGGTTAGGACTGTTTATAGGGATAGAAGCTGCCGGACAAACACACCGAAGAGCTCCCCCACGATCCTACAGGACAGCTGTAGGGCAGGGGGATGCCGGAGGACTGGGGAGGGGGGGACACGCGGTCCCCGGGGCCGCCAGTCCCCGGAAGTTTCACTCCCCTGCCGGAGGGGGTAGAACCGCTTTCGGGACCTGGCTTCTCCAAGGGGGAGCCGGGGGTGCTTTCCTCACCTGTCAGCATCCAGCAGGAGGCGGCCATGCCTGGAGCCGGGGGCCGGGAGCCCGGGACCGGGGCGGCAGGAGCGGTCCGGCCGCCGGTGGTGCCTGCGGGGCGAGTGGAGGAAGCCGGGCGCTTTGCGCCTCCCGCCCGCCTCGCAGCCGAGTCAGGCATTTCCTGTTTGTTATTCGGTCTTTACGTTTTTTCTTCGCATCAAGAGGAATTTCGCCTCTCCTCCCCCCACGCGCACCGCCTTCCTCCCACCCACCCACCCCACAAGACCTCCGAGCCTTGGAAACCCCCCGCATGGAGCTCGCCCTGTGCTAAGATGTACAAATAAAGCCAAACCTGTCCCCCTCTAAGCCTCCGGCTACCGTCTCCGGAGAGCGGAGCAGACCTTAAAGGGGCATCTGCCCGCTCGTAATTAATCGGTAGGTTTCTCCCGCCGGCCAGCCCCCCTCCCGGTAGGGCAGGAGAGAGCTGGGCGTGCTCCGTTCCCCTTCTCAGCAGGAGAAAAACATCGTTGAGTTAGGGGTTGTGTTTGGCTAGCCAAGTTTAATTTATCTTACATCACCTCTTAAAAATGCACTCTACGGTTGGTAGTTTGCTTGTAGGAGGAAGCCAGCCACCCTCTCCCCATTCTCTGAGGCTGTGGAGGTGCAGTAACCAACCCTTCAGGCAGAGAACGATTTTTCCAAGTCTTCCCGTCTCCCCTGCACGTTGGAGAGGAAATACCGGACAACAGCCTTTGCCCTCGTCTACCGAACACGCTTGCATGGAATCTTCCCCCTACATGCCCCCTGCATGACTTCACTAATAAATCGCAAAGGTAATAATCAGCCAGGTTCCAGCCTGTGGGCAGGGGTTTTCAGAGTTCATTAAACACTTAGTAAAAGACCATTTTGCAGGACTTTATTTATTATTATTATTATTATTTTGTATTTACCAAAGTGATGCTCAGGTGAAGCGACATACACCTTCAGTAGTCTGAGTTCCCATCTTGAGACCTGCTAAAAAATCATTTTGTTGCTCACAGAACAGGAGGAGCTAAAGTCCTTTGATCAAAATAAATAAATAAATAAATAAATAAATAACACCTCTAAGGATTTGGGGATCTTGGTGCTACTAGAAATAACACTTGTTTTCTTTGAATTGGAGCAAAGAATGTGGTGAATAAGTGGAAGCTTGTGGAATTTTTTTTAAGTTCCTCTGTGGCTAATAAACTACAGCTGTTAATCATCACTACAGCAGTTAAAGACATCTTCCAACTTCTCTCTTATATTTTATAAGAACACATTGAGTGTACTTTTACTTGTAGGTCTGTGGAAAGGCAGATTTTATAAAAGAGTGCACAATTTCAAAGCTAGGTTTAAGAGCAAAGGTCATCTTTCAACAATAATTTATGCATATGCTTGCCTTTATACATTATAAAATACATTTCATTGCCACAGTGGGACTACTCAGAGTTGATGAAATTAAGCACTTGTGTAAGTTTTGATGAATGGGGGTCTTAGCTCTGTTTTTCTCAATTTAAGAGACTAGACACGTTTTTCCAGTTGGAAGTTTTATGCATAAAATTGAAGGAAACCAAAGTGGCATTAAAAAAATAAATAAGAAAAATGTGTAACCTCATGTTTTTCCAAGTGAGTGGTATTATTTCTGTGGATTTTACTGCAGTTTCAAAAAAGGCAATAACTTCCTGTATTGGTATTTTGGAAACAAATCTGTATTCCCATTGTATCGCTATTCTTCTACGAGTATAATGGAGATGAGCTTGCTTTCAAATCACCATGAAGGGTTTCTATATGTGATGTACTTAAACACTCCAGAGGACAAAACAGGGAGAGTAAGAACTTAGACACAGATTAAAATAACCATTTAAAACATGTCTGAACTAACTATACATAATATTTGGTACATATGTGAGGAATGTACCTCATGGTGGAGAGTCTGACTTCTTGACATTAAAAACAGATGTTCCTGATATAAAGTTATTCCTTTTTTCTTTTAGCTTTCTTATTATTATTATTTGGTGGAATTGTCACAGTCTCCTACACATCTTGCATTAGGCAATGTCAAAAAGCAAGACACTAGAAACGATGAACTGCAGGACTGAGCTAGCATTGCCTACTAACTTGTACACTTTCAAAGAAGTAAATTACATTAGAGAATGGAATATTATTTTGGAATACCTAACTGATTAAGAAAAAAGCCCAAACTCCTATTGTTTGTAGAATTTCTGCTGTGTCTTTTCACAGTATTTTTTTTTCTTTGGGTGCATTCATTAAGGCAACTGTTTGGAACGTATAGCTAGATACTCTTCTTGAGTTAAAAGTTTATACATTAGTAATAATGAATACATTTATATTAAGAAGCAACCCCCAGGCAAGGTGTACTTGGGCCCAGAAGTAATTAAGATATTGGGTAATTTCAGTATCTGCACAACAAATATTAGTTTGAGTGGATCACATTAGTATAGAAAATAATTACAGTAATGATGGATAAGACAAAAACTACAAATTAATTTAAAGAATACCTTTATTTTGCACATTTTTATGACTTTCTGAAGTGCCACAGAATGCTGAGGAAGGATTTTTTTTTTTCTAGTGCTATCAAGTATGATCTGTCTTTTAACTACTCCTTTCAATCCAGTTTCAGCAAAGTATTTCAGAAAATGTATAATTAAGTACATTAGTAGTTCAATGGAATCTGATAGAAGTATTTGTGGTTAAATATTAATTTAAAGACTGAAGAACTGGAGTCTGAAAATACAGGAAAAAAAAATCAGAAAGACGCACTTCTACCTTCATGGGGGTGTTATCTGCACAATAATAATAGATAAATAAATAAATAAAACAGTGGAAATGCATTATGTCTCAAAGGTGAGGAATAACGAACAGGAACCAAAGCTTTAAAAATAGTCTCAAATGTAGATGTTCTTCTATATAATGTGGCTGTGGTGTACATAGAACTAATTTTCCATGAAATTTCTCTTCCATCCTTATAGAGGATATGAACAATTTTTCATTTCCTGTAGCACAAGAGAGCAATGAGCAATGACTTTGACATCAAATAGCCAAAAGCATGCTTTAACTTACTTCCATTAAAGGAATAGTATGTTAGCATCAATAATTCTAAGAGAGACATAACGTGTTTCTGCGATGTTCACTGTTGCTATTACACTATATTATGTGCTACTTTGAAAATGGTACAGAGCTTGTTGGTATAGCTTCTAAGTGAAGATTTACCATTGAAAAGTCTTATCATCATTTTTGACAGTTTACATTGTGCTGGAAATTAGTGATATTTACATTTTTTTCTTATGCTTGCTTATTTGCAGTCTCCAAAATGTCTTTCACCTTGATTATCCTGTTGTTCATTTTCATAGTCTCCATTTTTTCCTATCTGATTCTAAGACCATGTTAGAATTCACTTGGCAGAACTTGTGGAGCTGTAGTCTTATTTTTATTATGTCTGAGATACTCAAGGGCTCCTTATTCAAGTACCAGAACTAAGATCTTGCAGGATCTGGTATAGTTCCAGCAATACTCTATGCATAAATCTTTTCATGTTTTACAGCTCAGCTTTTAGCCGATACTTGATATTCTTGGAGAATGCCCATGTTTCTGCTCCATCTGTATTAACCAGTGGTACAAATGTGCCAAAAATCCTTTTTACTGTGCAAAGAGGTATTCATAAAATTTTTGTTTTGCAGCTTGTGCTAGTTTAATTAATGTTGTTAGGGAGCATTATGGAAAATGCCCTTTGTGTGCTGTGTTAATTTATTCTCTACAATCTTTTTATGTCTTCTTAGTTTGTCTTTCTTGTATATTCCAACAATCATAGAGCATTCCTAAAACAAATTAATATACGATCTGTATTATTTGCAAAATAAAATAATCTGATTTTCCTCCTTAACAGTTTTAAAGTGTCTCACAACCTTGGTCGTGCTGCTTTTCTTTTCTGCATTTTCTCAGGGCACATTTTTTTTCAATATTCATTCTAAGTTCATGGAGCTTATCTTGATCAAAACTGTCTGTATCACAACAACACAACCATCTCAACTTCTCTGTAACTTTTTATTCATTCGACTTCTTTGCACATGTGATGTGCAAATGATGAAAATAATTTGTTTTCATGAATGGTCTTGTTAAAGTAACACGAATGGTTATATCCTTGACTGTGTTTGTTCTCATTCCCATTTCCTACCCTTTTCAGAGGCTCATGGCCTTTTCTGAAGGCTTAGCATCTTAGAACAGGAAGGGATGAATTTATATGGCATCACTTACTATTATAAATCTCCCACCAACCTCTTTATTTTATGATTGTCATTTTATACTCATGTAAAAGGACCCTTATATTAAAATAGTATTTATGATTTTTACAGAGAATACCTCTTCATAATTTTCTGCGCCATTTCAATTTCTTTCACATCAGCTTCTTGCAAAGAAAATACTTTATTTAAATCCTAATTCACAGTTTTCTCTTGCAACATGATTTTAAATTTCCGCTTTCTTAATTACTTATTTATTATGCCAAAAATCTGCAAGCTCTGTTATAAATGACCAGGCTTTAAGATGAATATATGTTTCTTCAAAGCTACAAATAAGGCTAGAAACACACAAGACTGTTTAACTCGTTCAACTGGATGAGTTAAAAATCATGATACTTTCTCTTACCTGGTTATTTCAGCCTTTTTTTTTTTTTTTTTTTTTGCTGACACATTTTTCTGCAGCACTGAAGCCATTGGAGATACGACATTGAGTCTGCAGGGAATAGAACTGGTAATTTCATATGGGGGAGGTGAAAGAAATAAATTCATGTTTTATTGTACAAAATCAAGGTGTTGAACTAGACACTACAGTATGTTTTAAAGTTTATTTTGCTAAAGGTACTTGTAACTTACCAGCTAATATATTTGAAATGAGGCCACAGTTTAGAGACAAATGATCCATTGATTCTTATTATCTTGGGCATTCTGCACTCCACTTTTATATCTTCTTATATAGCTTCTTAATCATTAGTGTCTTTTTTTTTAAGTGCAGTTTATGGTATGTTGCATAATCATTATAATTCATTCTTCTGATAGAGTCCAATTATGAAACTTCATAAAAAAATAATGTACTAACTGTGAGGGTGCTGCAGAGGGAGACTATCTGGTAGATGATAATTTCTCAAAAAATTAATCTGTCTAAAGATTTTTATGCTGTATTGCATTGCATTTGTTGCATTCATAGCTGGGCTATATAATAGTTACTTATTATTGTATGGTTGCAGAAAAAAAGCTGTATGTGACTGCAGTATCCTTGTTGGAAAGTCTCAGGTTTATTCTATTTTATTTCTTTCTACTGCAATAGAGTTAGAAACTTTAACTCTTCCCCTTTTCCCTGATGCATACACACAATCCTCTTCAATTTCTTTTATTTTGTTCAGCTAGGTGAAAACCAACATTTAAATACAGAACACTTACCAGGATTTCCTTTCATCTTTATGATCAGGAAATAAAAAATAGATTTGCTTTTACAGAAACGTGAGCCTGATCATGATGCTAATATATGTTTAATGGTGTAGTAACCCTGTGATGTTTTTATCTTGATGGTTAAGTCACTCTGGTAAGACACAATCCTAGGTTACATACAGAAGCCTATACTGGGCTTTATTAACCAACTTCGATTTTCCGGAAGGAAGATAATGTCAAGAACATGGGATGTCAAGTCTGAAATCCCACTTCTTTTTGAAGCCTAGGTATTTTAATGCATGACACTGACAAATAAGCATCTCTAGCTACCTCCAGGCCAGAGTCTGGCACTTTCTTGTGAGTTATATAGAAACAGTGGACTGCTGACAGAGGAGGTAATACATATAGTTTTCTTAGCAGACTAATAAGGCAGCCAGCCTCTTCAAATTCAGAATTATAAATTGGTGTTCCATTTCAGGTAGAAAGACTTTTAAAACTGTACCTCCAGTCTCCCAGAATTACATCATAACCAGCAGGCTTTTGCCTAGTTGGCTGCAGGATTCTGTTGAAGCTAATGCTTTTACTGAATAGCTAGCTATGTCTTCTTCAGGCCAGCAAGAGGTAGCAGAAGCGTAGAATAGTTCAGTTGCAAGAGTCCTTTAGAGATCATGTAGAGCTCTGTAACTCTGGAAGGTACCACAGTAGGCCTAGGTACCACAGGCTGAGTTACATAGCTTTTTAAGTCATGGGATGTGCTCTCCTTAAGTGTATATGGTACATATATGCAGATATATATGCCCTGTAAGATGAGTAAAATCCAGACATTCCAGGACATTGTGCTTTTGTTCTGATGGTCCAGATCTACTCAGTCAGTGTAAGTTAATTCACCCACACAGGAGTGTCCAGAGCATCATGTAGAATGCATATGGTCCTAAGAGAAGGAACCAGAGTTGAGGACTTTCTTATCACTACAAAAACAACTTAGAAACATCTTGCCAAAGAACTCAAAACTTGAACATTTTCCTTGGGGTGCAAGATGAGGTTGTGAATCTGTGAAAGGAAGGGAATTCATGTTTCCCAATGAATGCTATAAACTTTAGCTTGTTACAGAAAAAGTGGATGCAGTCTCTTCTTTCAGCCATCCCTTCAAAGAAGTGGTGGAAACTGCATAGTTTGAGGAGACTTATTATGTAATTTTGTGCTAAGCATACTCTGTGTGTGTCAATAGGAACTGACTCCTTAGGAAAACTGAGGAGAAGAGTGTGTGATCTGGAGGTCTGATCCAGATACCAAATTTCTTTGGAAGTATAGTTCTAGCCATGAAAAGACAAAATCCTAAATGTTGGGAGAACCTTACAGACTTAAACAGGTTAGTGCTCAGTCAGAGTAGGTATCTACAGGTTCATGCAAGAGTTAAAAGAAGAACCTTTAGATCAATATTTACAATATTTTAATCACATAGTAGCAATCTTTCCTGATACAAAAGTAAGCAGCTGTATTCAATTTCTGTGAAATGATAATTGGGTGTAGCAAATATAACTTCAGCACTTCCTAGGAATTGTTTAATGTATATGGTCATAATGGAAATTCTGTTTTGACAAGAAGTGTTTGTTATCAGCAGCTTTTTGTTAGTCTCAAAACTCATATTCTATAACAAAGTTCCTCATACTGCATTATTCTCCTTTCGAATTTATCCAGGAGCTGGACACAGGAGTTGGACTCAATGGTCCTTGTGGGTCCATTCCAACATGGGATATTCTCTGATTCTGTGATTGCAAGCAACAGAACAATAAATTAGTAGAAGTTATACTATTTATCTATAATCATTACGCCATTTGTTTGGTGTCTTAAAATATTTTCCATTTGTTGTAATCAGAAGAAAAAAAAAAGGTTGGAGATACCTCCTTTAGCTGGCAGGAAATTGTAACAGGTTTTAGAGACTAGTACTTGAAATTCAAAGGGCAAGGAGAAAGCTCTCTCTTGAAATTTTCAAAACTGATGGTTACCAATGTCATAAAGCAGGAACTCTGTGGAAAGATGTGCATTGTTCTGTTGTAGTATAATGTTGACTCAGATGTTAGAGCATTAATAGAAGCATCTCCAGAGTGATCTGTGTTTTGTATATAGGTGGAAGATAAAAGAGTTATTTTCTGTACATTTGTCAGGCCTAAAGACAGTTTCTCTTCATCTTCAAGATAATCCCCAGTGTAACAAGCATGGACAAATTAGTTTCTCCAGACTATGTCATATGCTTTCTATTTAAAGTAATTGTGTTACCTTCATCAAAGATGGTTTATTAAAATATAGCTGAGTCCAAAGCTTGAGTGACCACAATAGGGTTGTTAAAATAGCTAAAATAACTGCCAGAGGCAGAATTAATTTTATTAATAACAGTGTGTTTATTGGTGAGTCAGTGGATATGAGTGTTATGCCTGGATTAATTTGTGCTTACTGTCTATGGAAATCTTGTTTCACTAGGGGGGCCGGGCTCAAAGCCAAGACCTTGGTTCAGGTCAGCACTCTTTGTAGAGGCTTTAAAGCTAGCTCAGCAATCCAAATAACTCCCTGTGGAGCAATTCAGGAGAACATTGCTCCCCACACTCTGCATCCAAACTAATTTTTTTTACCTTGGCCAGAGCAGGTTGCAGCTTCTTGATTAACTCGATCTGGCACCATTGTCAAATACCTGTGCACCTAACATACATTTCTCTGCCTGGGATCTTCAACTCTTTTAGAAGGCTTCCAGGCTCTAACATAAGGTCTTGTGTCTCCAGGACAGAGTTTGTGACTGCTAGAAGAAAATAATTTGTTTTCGTGAATGGTCTTGTTAAAGTAACACAAATGGTTATACCCTTGACCATATTTGTTCTCATTCCCATTTCCTATCCTTTTCAGAGGGTCATGGCCTTTTCTGAAACTATTTTATGCAGCCAGCAAGGAATACATATATCACAGACGTCAAAATTGTATTTCTTCTATGAAACTCTTGCCACAGTTTACATCTAAATAATTATGACATCCATCTATGGCTGATTGAAACTAGCTCAGATCCAGAAGTAAAATACTTTTGGTAGTTTTTTGCTGAGATTACGAACTGTCTTGCAAAGATAGAGATTGTGATGCATATATATATATATATATATATATAGAATGTTCTTTTTTAAG
>NC_048926.1:17590929-17621065 GCF_011077185.1 Oxyura jamaicensis | reverse complement strand
ACTTGACATTTGCAGCCCAACTTGACATTTGCAGCCCACTTTTTAAGCTGATTTGGGGCCAGCCATCACAAATATCCAGGAGATGTATTTTGTAGACCCAGACCTAGTTTCTAGGCTCCTGGATTATTCTTCTGATAAAAGCATTTATTCCAGCTTCTAGGTTTATCATTTCTTGCATGACATGGGTACTGGTGTGTATAGATCCAAGGTAGGCTGCTAGATAAGGCTGTACCAATGAGGAAAATGGCGTCTGTGGCAGTACGGAGCTGGCCTGCCCGAAACTTTTCACTTCACAGAATCATAGAATCATAAAGGTTGGAAAAGACCTTCAAGATAATCTGGTCCAACCATCCCCCTACCACCAATGTCACCCACTAAACCATGTCCCTAGGTACCACGGCCAGCCTTTCCTTAAACACCCCCAGGGATGGTGACTTCACAGCTTCCCTGGGTAACTCATTCCAATGCCTGACTGCTTTTTCTGAGAAGAAATACCTCCTAACTTCCAACCTGAACCTCCCCTGGCACAACTTGAGGCCATTCCCTTATGTCCTATCATTAGTTATCTGTGAGAAGAGGCCGATCCCCCGCTCCCCACACCTTCCCTTCAGGCCACTGTAGAGAGCAATAAAGTCTCCCCCGAGCCTCCTCTTCTCCAGACTTAACAACACCAGTTCCCTCAGCTGCTCCTCATAGGACTTGTGTTCCTTGCCCTTCACCAGCTTCATAGCTTTTCTCTGGACATGTTCCAGGGCCTCAATGTCCTTCTTGTAGTGAGGGGCCCAAAACTGAACACAGTACTCGAGGTGCAGCATCGCCAGAGCTGAGTACAGGGGGATGATCAATCTGCTGGCTACACTATTCCTGATACAAGCCAGGATGTCATTGGCCTTCTTGGCCACCTGGACACACTGCCAGTTCATGTTCAGGTGAACATCAGTCAGCACCCCCAGTTCCTTTTCCTCTGTATAGCTTTCCAGCCATTCTGCCCCAAGCCTGTAGCAGTGCATGGGGTTGTTGTAGTCAAAGTGCAGGACCCGACACTTAACCGTGTTGAACCTCATCACATTAGCATCTGCCCATTGACCCATCTTGTCCAGGTCCTTCAGCAGGGCTTTCCTACCCTCCGCAGATTGATACTTCCCCCCAGCTTGGTGTCATCTGCAAACTTCCTGAGGGTGCACTCAATTCCCTCATCAAAATCAGCAATAAAGACATTAAAGAGGCTGCAACACCAATCCCTGGAGAACACCACTGGTGACTGGTCGCCAGCTGGATTTCACTCCATTCACTACCACTCTCTGGGCCTGGCCATTCAACCAGTTTTTAACCCATCAAAGAGTGTACCTGTCCAAGCCAGAGTGTACCTTGATTTTGTGGAGGAAGGTAACTGAGCAGTGAATTTGAATAAAAACAAAGTACGTGGGATAAAAATGATAAAAATCTTTTTTTTTTTTTTTTTTTTTTTTTCTTCATACAGTTCAGTAGATTACACTGTCTGTGCTGCAGCCATTCCTAGAACTAATTTATATACACTTGGAATTATTTTACATCTAGTTTTACATTTATATTTAAACTTGCTATATTGGTTTGTTCAAGCTGTGTAGCCAGCTAGCACTCAGAGCAGCATGCAGACCCTCCTAAGTAGCAGAATAAAGAAAGGTGTGCAGAAAGAGGGGAATTTAGAGCACAGTGATGAATACACTGCTGTGCCTTGTAGACACAATACTTAGTTTAAGATAAGACAACCATCTTAACTGTCGCTATGGCAACAAGATTCATAGTAGTGGTTATGATGCTCAGTCAGTATTGTGTATTTCACGTGGGAAAGAGCAAAGCTGTGGAGAAGAGAGCTTTGAGAAGTCACAGGGTTTCTAGGCACAAAAAACAAGCCTCTTAAACTGAAAGAGAAAGTAATTTGAATTAGAGATCAATTTGTTATATTGTTATTAGATCTATGGAAAATATCAAGAAAGTTATGCCACTAGGTGCATAGTAACAGCATAAGTACCTGGTAAGATTTTCTAAATAAACTGAGCAAATTCAAATCTTTCTAACTACTGAAACCTGATTTGCTCATTTGAATTTTGAAGATGGTATCAGTATATGTTTGTATGTGAACCAATAAAGATTTGAGAAAGAATGTCAAGAACATTCTGAACCTGGTCTGTTTTTTTTTTTTTTTTTTTTTTTTTTTTTTTTTTTACCCCTACTGACTTTTCCTACAAAATTTATCTACATACAGAGCTTGATAGGAAAATTTGTAAGGAAGTGTCTCATGAAAATTAGTAAGGTAATGTTTTGTGTTTCAGGTTGCTAGTAAATTTATGTATTTAGTAGAATTAAAATTAGGATAAGTAGTAAAATTATATGTTATATAGTGAAACAATTATAGTATAATGCAATGATAATATTGTATCGTAAAACTGACTTATTATAATTTGATTTGACCTTTCTTGATACATTATCCTTATATCACACTCATTTACATTTTTAATACTACTTGGTTCTCTTCATTTGGGACTACTATTTGAGTATTGAGACTACTTTGGTGAAAAAAACACCTTATATGTTTAGAGAAATGAAGAATATTTTATTTTCTTTAAATAATCAAAATCTGACATAGAATATAATTTTCTAATAACCCAAGGTATTCCATTAGTTTGATATGATATTTTGCATACCACTTGTCTTTGCAGACCTGAGATGCAGTTATTTTTTGTTACATAAATTATTTATTGCTTGCATTTCATGATGTTATATTGACTTTTTTCCAAAAATTTAGGCCTGCAAAATGCATAAGAAAATCTGTTACAGCGGGGGAATAGCATTTCCAGTGGAATGGCCAATTTTTTTTCCCCACAGAACAGATTTTAAGGCCAAGGATATTATTGTGATTGTTGAGTCTGACCTACTGAAGAGCACAGAGTTGTAGTTTAATATACCATTTTGGTCAAATTAAAATATGAAGTATATTTATGTAGTAAGTATATTTATGTAGTACTAGTCAAAATACAATTTTGCTTGTTTAATAGACTTTTAAAAAAATTCTTTTATTTTAGATTTATTCAAGCCATTCAACCCATTAACTGTTTTGTTTTGTTTTGTTTTGTTTTTCCTCCAACCCAGATGAAAATTTTCAGATGGGGCTTCAACTTCTTTGAACCAATACAGGTTTGAAGGAGTAGTTAGGGGCAACTCCACTTGTCCTCCCACTCCTGAAAAACAAAAAAACAAAAAAAAAAAAAACACAAAAACCAACAACAACAACAAAAAAACTGAAAAGATACTATGTTGTGGAGCACTTATACCCATTTGTTAAAATCCTTGTACTGATACCAATAGCATTAATCTAAGTTTATGTGAAGATCTAAGCTTAATGTGGCATTATTTTAACTTTTTTATGGTCACCAGAAGAGAAGCATAAGCCAGTTTATAAGAAGAAATACGTGCTCAAAAATACAACTGGGCACAATGTGTTCTTTTTAAAATGCAGCTGCTTTTCACATAAAAATATTGCAACCAGTCCACAAGCAATGTCAACAAGTTTCATGCTATTAACAACTGAAGTCAGTCATTACTATATATTTACTATTTTAGGAGGTTTGATGCAATTTAAGAATTTACAACTGTAATGAGTGGACCATAGGTATAAGCTGATAAGATTTAAACAGTTTGGGGGAATTTCAAGAGGGAAAATGAGAGAGATTTAAGGGGTAAGTTTTGTGATATCTTCAAAGTATAAGGAGTGCTGTGAAGAAAAGGACAAAGCAGTATAATCTAACATGGGAGGATGTAAAGAGTTAAGCTATAAATAGAACATCATTAGCCCTGTGTTTATTATGAACTCAACCTAGTTTCCTGTTAAGAAACTGTTTTCTCTCCCCAGTATAAACAGGGTACTAATAAAAAAAAAAATCAGGAAAAAAAATCCCAAACCCCACAGATGTAAACATTAACTTAACCTGCATTAATGTTTATCAGAGTTCCACATGTAAAATAATCCTATTAAAGCAGCTGAGGAGATAGATTAGTAGACATGCACACAACATTAAATAATTCTGTAATCTTTTTTGTCTCATGGTCTCACAAAATGAATTCCTAAAAAATGGAGTCTAAACATTTCCATAGTCATAGCATCCAACAGAAAGGATTCTTCTTAGGGTCAGTAAATTCTACTTAGAAGGTCTATTTTTTTGTTTGTTTTGTTTTGTTTTTGTTTGTTATTTTGGATGATAATGGTTACTTAGGAATTAAGGTTGTTGTAAGAGCAAAGCTGTAAGTGTTCTACCTGAAGAAAGAAAATAGAGCAACACAGAAGTATATACTTTACATTGGTAGATGTCACTTGTAGTTTGTAAAAAACTTATTAATGCTTTATGAAAACTGTCTGCCTTTTTCTGCAGCATTCTAGATATTAAAGTTTCTATATTCTATATTCCTATATTTCTAATATTTCTATATTTTCTATATTTCTAATATTCTAGATAATAAAGGTTATCTGACTGAATGTAGATAGGTCTACCTGAACTAGTCACTTTAAGTTTTCTTCATAATCAGTGAAGAAAAACAGGCTTTCCCACTGAGTGAAAGATGCCGTTCTGTAAGAGGCCTAAAAGAAATTAGCTAATTCATCTGAAAACCCCTTTTTCTCTCTTTTGTCTATAAGATTCTCTGGTGGATAGCTGCAATGTAGAAGTAGACACTGGAGACATGCAAACTGAAGAGCTGATTACAGCCTGGGAATGGAATCCTTAATTTAGAAAAAATCATGACAAATATTTTGATAACTTCAATAGCAACAGAATTTAACTGCGTGTTCTGAAAGGGACATATACACTATATGGAAGGTAGCTAAGATTAACAATTGTTTTTCTACTTCTAATTTTCCACCCACACAACTGATGTAAAAGCCAAATGTTGATTATGTATTCATTGGTAGGGAGACAACCTTTCTATTACATTAAAGCCCGTATAATAGATATATGGAGTTTTTGTTTTTCAAATAATAGTGAAAAGAGAGAAACCACTTCCAACATTATTTATTCAAAGAATGCCAGTGGGCATTTTCAAAGAGATGAGTCAAAGCTAAAATGTGCTTGCTATGTATCTGTAGTAGTTACCAACATTTGTTACATATGTTGTTTACAAAAGAAGATTCATCACCATAATCAGGAAGGGAGAAAAAAAAACTTGCTGTAAGATAGATGATTAAAAGATAATAATTTTGGATAACTGTGGTGAACACATTTTGTCAAGAAAATAGTGTTTTCAGACAAATATGTTGTTTTTTTTTTTTAGTTTTGAATTTTTCTGAATTTGTTCTCTCTTCCAGAGTTGTTTGTGCAATTATGTGTCAGTTATCAATTTGATCATGTATTTGCCATTTTCCCCAGTAATGTTTAAACCTAGCACTCAGTTTCAACTAATTCCATTCATATCATTTGTATTTAAAATTTTAATGCAAAACAAACAATCAAACAAAAAGACCAATTCAACAACTTTTTTTGCTCTTAAATAACTTTCAGTTAGATATTGAAAATGAAAAAAAAAAATTGTGCCCTTTACAAGAAAGCTAGTAAAAGACTGAAACTTAAGATAAATTTACTGAAATTTTGTGGCAATATTTGGGAACTGACAGATCATAGATACCTGTTTAAAGTTACAAAACACTTTGGTAGATTAATGAAAAGAGGTGTTCCTACTTCCCAGAATTTGTTTTGGAAGATAAAATTTATTATGAAATTTTGAAGAGATATTGACCTACTGTTCTCTCTACAAAGAAAAATCTGATGCTTCGATTGCTCAAATCCATCTAATAGCATTTTTAAGATGCCATTTTGAAATCACAGTCATTAGACTACATATGATACTTCATTTTTTTTCTATTATTATCTATTGATTTTTTTTTTTTTTTCATTTTGAAATAGGGGGCAAAACACTGTAAAGTCAAAAAGTGCAAGAGAAAATTTAGAATTAAAAGAATGGAATAACTTTTCAACAGCTTGAGTTTTATTTTTAAATAATCACAGTATTTCAATTTGAGGATGGTTTGCTATTAAAATACAGCATCTGTCAGTAGAGATATGTATTTTTAGTCAAATCCATCATTATACATTGTATATAACTGAACACTATTTGTGTACTGTTTATCAAAAACAGCTGATGAAGTAGAATTAATTTTCAGATTGACCCTAACAGCTTCTTTCTCCTGTAACTTGCACATAAACACACAGATCTCCTCCCATATCTTTCTGCAGGAGACTGTGTCAGTTATGTTGTCACACACACTGACCACAACTGCAGAAAAGCCAACACAATAGCAAGAAAGCAAAGATGTTATTTATATTTTTTATCACCAGCTTTATTGGGTCACTTGTGGTCTCTACTTCCTGTTACAGAGGTCAGTATAAAAACAGATGCTATTATAATTAATAGATGATATTTTCCCATGTACGAAAGGCAATGCAGATTTTTATACACACTTAAGTTCTAACTAGAAACAGAAACATTTGAGGAAAACTGTATACTATATTTGCTGTAGGAAGCAAAAACATTGGAAGATGTATGCTTTCAAAAGAACAGTGTTTAACATGAAGTAGGATGGATTTAAAAGCTTTATAACAAAGTGAATTCCTTGTAAACACAGTTTTCAGGAAATTTCGTGTGCAAGCGATCCACGCCTTTTCCTGACAATGCATTGTATGATATCTCTGAAACTGCAGTTCTTTATCCCAGGTCTAACACTTAGTTATCTTAGATCAATGGAGGGTCAAGGTTTAGTCTTTTGTTGTTGTTGTTGTTGTTTGTTTGTTTTGTTTTGTTTAAACAAAAATTGCTGAGGAGTTTTATGTGAAAGATAGGTGGATTTTAATGAATGTGTAGAGATGAGTACAGAGAGTGCCTTGAAGTTTTGTGGAGTTTATTTTCTTAAACAAACCATTGAGCAATAATATATGCATCACTTGCTCCTCATATACTGGAGAATTCAAGCTTTTCATCCCAATTGAAATATAAAAACTGGTTTCTGAAATTAAACTCATACAGTATCTCCCATGTGAGATACAGTGATCTAATGAAATTCACTTGCCTTTATTTTTTACTAAGTCAATGTAAATGTTTTTTGACCCCAAAATGACATTTTAGCTTTCTTTTGAAAGGTTACAGGATTTTATTTATTTATTTATTTATTTTACCTATTAGGAATCAGTTATCTGTAAATTATACAATATTTGTTGTAAAGTCTCTTCCAAATTAATTTTTATCTGACATGGTGAAATTGACAGAAAATTGAATTCTCATACGTAACTGAGTGAAATAAAAATGTGATCCTTTGAAGGCTAGAAAAGGGACATAAAATCTGAGTCAGGTGCAGGTCTAATAAATTAGACTTGGGTTTGGAGTACAGTCAGTCCAGTGCCAATATATATCAGGTAAGGGGGTTTTGATCATCATTCCTGTTTCATTTCTAAACAGTCTTAACCCTGAAATTCAGTATTGGAGGGGATTCCTTAGTAAGTAACCTGGCTGCGCTTTGTGGTAAGATACGTCTTATGCATGTACAATGTTTCTGTCTAATCTAAGCCATTTGTCAGGGGTTATTTAACTGTCAATGAAAGAAGTACCCCCATAGCCAGATCTAGTCTGCTTTTCTCAGAATAGCTACAGTAGTTCTATTTTACCTTCTTTTCTCTGTCAACTCTAGAACTCTGCCATCTTGGGTTAGTGTTTAATATTTAGTTGTTAAAGTAGGGTAAGTGAAGTCTTAACTTTTATTAATTTTTTATGTCTATATATAATACATCAGTATTGCAGTTTTTATTAGGAAAATATCCCTTACTATCAACTAGAACATGATTTGATATGTATGGGGTTTGTTTATTGCTTTCTTCATCCTCCTCTAGTTCTCTAGCTCTGGTGTACCTTCTTTCCCCCATTCAAATCCTTTGTTCAGTGTCAAAATTTGATTAATGTTTTCTTGGACATTGTTCATAATTTTGGGTGTGTTTCTTTTTGTGCAAGTTAATTAAATTGGAAGTGAAAGTAACAAAACAATATGTGACCTTGAATAAACTAACATGATTTTAACACAATGTGAGTGAACCTCCCATCCAAAATAAACAATATAGCAAATTCTTGAAATGATACAACATATTATCTTAACCGTTAAAAAAGGATGTGAACAGCTCCAGATCTGTGCATTTGGGATAAAAACATTTCACACCTTTTCCCAGGTGCTTCAACATTGTCATGCAAAAATCCATTGCTTATCCTCCAGAAGAAGAGCTACAGTGATTTATAAAATGAAAACAGAGCTTGCATTTTCTGTAAGGTTTCCAGCCAGGCAAAGAGAATGAGGATAAAATGAAGTAAAAAATATAAATACTGAGGTTTCTCCTGCAACTATAATTTAATCCATGAGTGATTAGAAACTGGATTGCTCTAGAATGATGTACTTTAGAACAGACTGAGAGGTTTTTAAGCAGCTACATGGGAGATCCTGACTGGAATTAAAAGGATCTGCTCATTTAACATCAATAATTTGTAATATTGTAAAATATTACAAATATTTTGTTTCAGTTCTTGGATAGATCTGAATATATTTTTCTGACATTGGTATGGCAAAATAATACATTCCTTAATCCTAAAGTCTGTTCAGCTTTAACTTGACTTGTGGATTCTACATATTTTGCCAAAAATGGTGTTAATTGTATCAAATTTTGTCATATGAGAATGACATGAAAGCTAGTTGGGCTTTCTCTATAGTTAAAGACAAGGGAGAGTTTCTTCAGGAACTGATTCCTCCCATCTTAAAATATGTGCTAGGAATGACTTTCTATATAAACTCTGTCTTTGAAGTTTTTATAGAAGGAATCTAAGCATTGAATTGGACTAGACATCTAACATACCGATGTCTATATTTAGTAAAATAAATTACACCCCGAAGGTCTTGCACCAATTATAAACTGACAGTATGAATCTTCTCCTTGCCCTCAATAAATGAATCTGGGTTTCACTTGTAATATTGTCCCCATACTAACCCAGTCCTTTAGAGGGGTTGTACACAGGGGTAGAGGAATCTTATCAGAGACAGTCATGTCCCTTGTATTCCTTGACATCTGCCAACAGATCTGCCACAATATTGTTTTTATATTGGTAAATCCTCTTGTACTCCCTATATAGAATCATAGAATGGCTCGGGTTGGAAGGGACCTCAGAGATCATCTAGTTCCATCCCCCTGCCATGGACAAGGATGCCACCCACTAGATCAGGTTGCTCAGGGCCTCATCTAACCTGATCTTGAACCTGGTGCCCAGGGATGGGGCATCCACAACCTCTCTGGGCAACCTCTTCCTGTGCCTCACCACCTTCTGAGTGAATAATTTCCTCCTAACCTCTAATCTAAATATCCCCTCTTTTAGTTTAAAACTGTTCCCCCTTGTCCTGTTATTATCTGACTGAGCAAAGAGTTGCTCTCCATCTTTTTAATAAGTCCCCTTTAAATATTGAAAAGCTGTACAGAGGCCATCCCAGAGCCTGCTCTTCCATAGGCTGACTCTCAGCCTTTATTTGTAAGAGAGGTGCTCCACCCCCCATGATTATCTTTGTAGCCCTCCTCTAGACCCATTCTATCAGCTCCACATCCTTCTTCTGCTGGGGGCTCTGGACCTGGACGCAACACTCCAAGTAGGTCCACATAAGGGCAGAGTAGAGGGGGGCAATGAATATGAATAGTTCCAGGGAGGATTACATATTAGCAAACTACTATTAATGTGTTTACCACATCAGTCTCTGACTGGAATATCGGTATTCATGCATAACCTGTGGATCACTCCACCCTCTGACAGATCTTCAGAAATCAGGGTGCATGTTCATAAAAAGGCACATTTCAGAGATGAAGAAGTGTCTATAAAGGATCTCATGCAATAGAAGAGATAACTAAGGTTTCTAAATGCCAGTTTCAGAGAATTCTCTACTTCATCTTCTAAACATCATCTTCCATATTCTGAAATGGAGCAATGCCAGATGCAGCCACAGTCTGGAAGATGAGTGGCTGGGGAGCGGCTAAGAGGAAAGGGACCTGCAGGTGATGGTTGACAGCAGGCTCCACGTGAGCCAGCAGCATGCCCTAGCAGACAAGGGGGGCAAACTGCATTTTGGAGTGCATTAACCACAGCATAGCCAGCCAGTCAGAAGAGGGGATCCTCCCAGTGTATTTGGTGCTGGTGTGGCCTCACCTTGAATACTGTGTGCAGCTCTAGTCTCCATAGTATAACAAGGCTGACAAAGCCTTTGAAAGCGTCCAGAGGATAGCAAAGGAGCTGGTAACAGGCCTGGAAGGCATGTCTCATGAGAGGCTGAGGACACTTGGGTTGTCCAGACTGGAGAAAAGGAGACTCAGCGGCAGCCTCATTGCTCACTGCAGCTTTCTGAGGAGGGGACATGGAGAGGGAGGTGCTGGTCTCTGCTTCCAGGCTGAGCTGGATGTGTGGGAACTGATTGCAGGATGTGTGGGAACTGCACCAGGGGAGGGAGGTTCAGACTGGATATTAGGAACAATTTATTTACCATGAGAGTGGTCAAACACTGGAACAGTCTTCCTGGAGTGATGGTTGATGCCCTGTGCCTGTCAGTGTTCAGCAGGCATTTGTACAATATCCTCACCAATATGCTTTAATTTTTGGTTAGTGCTGGGTTGGTCAGGCAATTAGACTTGATCTTTGAATTTCCCTTCCAACAGTTCTATATACATGGAGATTCAAAAATGGAATCATAGGCAAAATTTCTTTCAGGAAATTATGTTTTGTTTTCATTCTCAAAAATAAATGGGCCTCATATTTGGAAACTATGTCAGGATGTGATAATATTATTGCAAATAAAGGCACGCTTCAGTAGCCTGCATTAGCTGTCACAGTTTCAGGTGGAATTATAAAAGTGGGGGGAAAATCATCTGGATGTGCTACAGTTTGGCTGATGATTCCCTGATGATTTCCTTTGGGTCTTGATGGGAAATTCCAATGGTTGTAAGGACAACTACAATACAAAATGTCAGGGTTATTTATGTTTTAACTGTCTGAGGTGGAAGAGGAGCTTCTCATAGAAAAATATGACTGGGAAAAAAAAAACAATAACCACAAAAACAACAATAAAAAAAAACCAACAAACTCACTTCAATAATTTGTTTTGTTATTTCTGCCAATATTACTGCAGATCTGAATATTTAGTAATGGGACAACCAGCCAATAGTCTTCCTGTTTAGGAACATAGGTATGCTACTAAACAGATTTTGTCAGCCTTGATTTTCAGTTCTAAGTGAAGAACAGTACAAATTACTTCTGTGCTACAGAATTTCAATAACCATTTGATAATCTCTTTCTACATAATTAAAAATAAAGAGATTCAGAAAAAAAATAAATTGAAATTGCATAGGAACTTTAAAAACAACAGGAACGTTTTTGCTGACTGCTGACTGCAGCATGGTAATCCTTTTTGCTGAGTCAGGTAATGACCTCTAGTTTTCTTTTAAAGTGAAAGTTCATAATAGATCAAGGTACTTTTTGCAATACTAGTGTAGAAAAGAACATTTGGCCTTTAAGCTTGTAACTGCAATAAGCTTTTCTGTTATGTATCAATTATTTTGTTTACTTTTTTTCTCAGAGCATGTGTACTTGGATGAATTACGTCTTGCCCATGCAAGCAATTTTTTTCAGAGTAATTGTATTTATTCACTTTAATACATATTGTTTTGATTACCAAAGACTGCAGGACTGAACTCAAAATATAAAATTATTTCTTATGTTGGATCTACATAGGACATAAAACAATGATTAATTTCAGATTATTGAAACAACGTATTGTTTTAAAATTTCTGGAATTTGTACCAGATTTCCTCACATTTCCATATTGATATTTTGTGTGTTTGCTACAATAGCTTTCATAGATTGTTGCTTTCATCCAAAAGAAACAAATCAATTTAAAATGGGACTTGATTTCTATTAACTTCACTCCATAAAATTATATCTTTATTTAAGGCTGAGAACAACCTTATAAGCAATGGGATCAGTCTTAGCTCTGTTCTTCAGGTTGCTGTAAAACTAAAGGGAAATTATCTCTCACTGAAATTTATATTTATGACTTACTTAGGTATTAACACAAATACTACAAAGCTTGTTGGAGGTGTGCCAGGGGGAACAATGGCAAGGCTGGGGGAGAAGGCTAAGGCCCAGCTGAAGTGCATTTACACTAATGCACGCAGCATGGGCAACAAGCAGGAGGAGCTGGAAGCCATTGTGCAGCAGGCAGTCTATGACTTGGCTGCCATCACGGAAACGTGGTGGGACCACTCTCATGACTGGAGTGCTGCAATGTCTGGCTATAGGCTCTTCAGAAGGGACAGGCAGCACGGAAGGGGTGGTGGAGTGGCTCTCTATATTAGAGAGTGTTTTGACGTCGTCGAACTTGAGGCTGGGAATGACAAGGTGGAGTCACTATGGGTTAGGATCAGCGGAAAGGCCAACAAGGGAAGCATCCTGGTGGGGGTCTGTTATAGACCGCCAAACCAGGATGACGGGACGGATGAGGAGTTCTACAGACAGCTGGCAGAAGTTGCAAAATTGTCAGTGCTTGTTCTTGTGGGGGACTTTAACTTCCCAGACATATCCTGGAAACACAACACAGCCCAGAAAAAGCAGTCTAGGAGGTTTCTGGACAGCGTGGAAGATAACTTCCTGACGCAGCTGGTTGGCGAGCCTACCAGGGGAGGTGCCCCGCTAGACCTTCTGTTCACCAACAGAGAAGGACTGGTGGGAGATGTGGTGGTCAGGGGCTGTCTTGGGCAGAGTGACCACAAAATGGTAAAGTTCTCGATACTTGGCGAAGTCAGGAAGGGGCTCAGTAAAACCGCTGTCTTGGACTTCCGGAGGGCTGACTTTGAGCTGTTCAGGACACTGGTTGGCAGAGTCCCTTGGGAGGCGGTTCTGAAGGACAGAGGAGCCCAGGAAGGCTGGGCGCTCTTCAAGAAAGAAATCTTAATGGTTCAGGAGCGGTCTGTCCCCACGTGCCCAAAGACGAGCCAGCGGAAATGAAGACTGGCCTGGCTGAACAGAGAGTTGTGGCTCGAGCTTAGGAGAAAAAAGAGGGTTTATAATATTTGGAAAAGAGGGCAGGCCACTCAGGGGGACTAAAAGGATGTTGCAAGGCGGTGCAGGGACAAAATTAGAAAGACCAAAGCTCATCTGGAGCTCAATCTGGCTACTGCTGTTAAAGACAACAAAAATGTTTTTATAAATACATCAACACAAAAAGGAGGACTAAGGAGAATCTCCACCCTTTACTGGATGTGGGGGGGAAACTTAGTAACCAGAGATGAGGAAAAAGCTGAGGTGCTTAACACCTTCTTTGCCTCAGTCTATAGCAGCAAAACCAGTTGTTCTCTGGATGCCCAGTACCCTGAGCTGGTGGAAGGGGATGAGGATCAGAATGTGGCCCCCACAATCCATGAGGAAATGGTTGGCGACCTGCTACAGCATTTGGATGTACACAAGTCAATGGGGCCGGATGGGATCCACCTGAGGTTATTGAGAGAACTGGCGGAGGAGCGGGCCAAGCCGCTTTCCATCATTTATCGGCAGTCCTGGCTATCATGGGAGGTCCCACTCGACTGGCGGCTAGCAAACGTGACGCCCATCTACAAGAAGGGCTGGAGGGTAGACCCGGGGAACTATAGGCCTGTTAGTTTAACATCAGTGCCAGGGAAGCTCATGGAGCAGATTATCTTGAGCGTTATCATGTGGCACTTGCAGGGCAAGCAGGCAATCAGGCCCAGTCAGCATGGGTTTATGAAGGGCAGGTCCTGCTTGACGAACCTGATCTCCTTCTATGACAAGGTGACACACTTAGTGGATGAGGGAAAGGCTGTGGATGTGGTCTACCTTGACTTCAGTAAGGCTTTTGACACCATCCCCCACAGCATTCTCCTCAGGAAACTGGCTGCTCATGGCTTGGACTGGCGTACGCTGCATTGGGTTAAGAGCTGGCTGGCTGGCCGGGCCCAGAGAGTTGTGGTGAATGGAGTCAAATCCAGTTGGAGGCCGGTCACTAGTGGAGTCCCCCAGGGCTCAGTACTGGGGCCAGTCCTCTTTAACATCTTTATCGATGATCTGGATGAGGGGATCGAGTGCACCCTCAGTGAGTTTTGCACCAAGTTAGGTGCGTGGGTCGACCTGCTCGAGGGTAGCAAGGTTCTGCACGAAGATCTGGATAGGCTGGACCAGCGGGCCGAGGCCAACGGTATGAAGTTCAACAAGGCCAAGTGCTGGGTCCTGCACCTGGGGCACAACAACCCCAAGCAGAGCTACAGGCTGGGAGATGCGTGGTTAGAAAGCTGCCTGTCAGAAAAGGACCTGGGAGTGATGGTTGACAGTCGGCTGAATATGAGCCAGCAGTGTGCTCAGGCGGCCAAGAAGACCAGCAGCATCCTGGCTTGCATAAGAAGCAGCGTGGCAAGCAGGTCCAGGGAAGTGATTGTCCCCCTGTACTCGGTTCTGGTGAGGCCGCACCTCGAGTACTGTGTTCAGTTTTGGGCCCCTCCCTACAAGAAGGACATGGAGGTGCTTGAGCAAGTCCAGAGAAGGGCTACGAAGCTGGTGAGGGGTCTGGAGAACAAGTCTTACGAGGAGCGGCTGAGGGAGCTGGGACTATTTAGCCTGGAGAAGAGGAGGCTCAGGGGCGACCTTATCGCACTCTACAGGTACCTGAAGGGAGGCTGTAGCGAGGTGGGGGTTGGTCTATTCTCCCACGTGCCTGGTGACAGGACAAGGGGGCATGGGCTAAAATTGTGCCAGGGGAGGTTTAGGTTGGATATTAGGAAGAACTTCTTTACTGAACGGGTTGTTAGTCCCTGGAATAGGCTGCCCAGGGAAGTGGTTGAGTCACCATCCCTGGAGGTCTTTAAAAGACATTTAGATGTAGAGCTTAGGGATATGGTTTAGTGAAGGACTTATTAGCATTAGGTCAGAGGTTGGACTCGGTGATCTTGGAGGTCTCTTCCGACCTAGACTCTTCTGTGATTCTGTGATTTTGTGATTAATTTTATTGGCTGTATATTGCTTATGAAGGATGAAGAAGTGAAACTGCAGGCAAATACTGTAATAATTCTCTTTTTAGAGTGTTACACTTTTATAAATTGGCTTATATTCATGTCCTGTTTTAATGATGTGATTACGTATGAAAACTAGACTTTTCCTCAACCCATGACTGTTTCTTTGATACATTACCTTAAACCACCACTTCTGTTTGGACTGATTTTATCCTACTTCTTTGCTACGACATGAATGTGGAAGGATCTTCCTTTTCTTTCATTCTGGCTACTCTTCACCTCCATCCCATTAACAAACAGCTAGATTCAGTAGTGCAGACAAAAGAAAATTATTTCTTGATAGAAGCTTAAGTCTGAGTTCCATCACAATGTAGAATATAACGTTGCATTGCTCAAATGTTTTCATGATCCCATCTGGATTCAGGGTGGCTAGAAGATATAATTCATTGTGGGCAAGTGTACCTGAAAAGGTATCTTGAGAAACATGTCATTTTGTAGCCTATCTGAAAGAGTATAGCTCACAGTTGTATTGAGAAGTTTGTACTGACAAGTGATCTACTAATGGGCAGAATTTGTACAACAGTTGTCTGAGCATTGCTTCAGCCAACTTCACTGTGAGCTGAGGGGGGAGGGAGCCTGAATATGACAGTGAAAGTTTTAGCAGGTTGGCATATTTCAGTAGAGGTCAGGGTAAAGATAAGGGATAGAAAAGCTTGGGGGAGCCCATGGTTGCTCAGGATATTGTTAAGAGACTGGACACACTAAACAACTGGTGTTGTTTAGTCTGGAGGAGGCTCAGGGGAGACATTATTGCTCTCTACAGTGGCCTGAAGGGAAGGTGTGGGGAGCGGGGGATCGGCCTCTTCTCACAGATAACTAATGATAGGACACAAGGGAATGGCCTCAAGCTGTGCCAGGGGAGGTTCAGGTTGGAAGTTAGGAGGTATTTCTTCTCAGAAAAAGCAGTCAGGCATTGGAACGAGTTACCCAGGGAAGCTGTGAAGTCACCATCCCTGGGGGTGTTTAAGGAAAGGCTGGCCGTGGTACCTAGGGACATGGTTTAGTGGGTGACATTGGTGGTAGGGGGATGGTTGGACCAGATTATCTTGAAGGTCTTTTCCAACCTTTATGATTCTATGAAAATATTGGAAAGTAAGATTTTGTGTTCATTTTGCTTACTGTGGGACTGATATGGATATTGGAACACTAATGGTCTTTCCAAAGACAACCATTTGCATCCTAGAGAGGATGGAAAAAGGAGAAATATGAGGATGGTCAGAGCCTATTAATCAAATACAGTGTAAAGTCTTTTAAGCAGCTGGACACTAAATATTGTTCTTAAAATAGAAAACTTTTTTTGGAGGGCCTATACAAAATCTCTGTCTTCAAGAAATATACCAGCGGTAAAAAAAAAAAAGCCATTTTTTTGGTTTCTAATGGATAAAGTCATTCAAATATTAAACTATTAAAACAGATCAAGGAGCAGAATAATAAAGGCTTTATTTAAACTAGCATAGGAACAGGGTAGAAGAGAAAGTGAGATAATGAAACTCAGACAGAATAGGTGTTTTAAAGTTACAAAGCTATAAGAAATGTAAAAAAAAAAAAGCAGACAATTATCACAAGAGTCTGTGGAACTGGATACTCAACTATTGAGTAAGATATTTTAAAATATATGAAAAAGCTTCAGCAACATCTCCTCATTCCTGCTAAATGTTTCTCTAGCCTAAACGGTAGAGCAAATGAACTGAAAATATACATATATTTGTTGGATATTAACCATAGATGAGAGTATATACTGAAAAAAGATAAAACAAAACTTTTATTTTACCCAAGATGAATACATTAAAGGAAAAAAAAAAAAAAAAAGAGGTAGCAGTAGAGTAGTACAATGTTTCTGTGTTGTTGAAAAACTGCTGAAAACGGACTGCTGCATTTCAGTAGTGAGTAAAATTAGTCCTTCATATATTCTCTTCCCCATAAAACTAATTGATGGTTGTGGCAAAGTTGTGTTACCACAGCTTAAAAACATTGTGTCACTGAGGCTCAAGGCTGTCCATTTGACTTCCCATTTGTTTTGTTTATGAACAGTAAACCACATGGTAAAGTGGTGCATCTCTTAATACATTGCAACAAATAATATAGATCATATGTCCACGTGCCAAGAGATGAAACCAATCAATTATATTTCCTCAATGATGAAAAGCTTAGAAGCTAGAATACTGTTAAGTAAAATCTTGTATAAAATCCTAGCCTACAAAAGTTCCCAAACTTTACATTATTCTGTTCTTATGTCATCACTTTCATCTATGATGAACATGAAGGAACGACACATACATTAAAATAACTTTGTCAAGTACTTCAAATTTCAAAATCTCATGTCTGAGCTGTGATGTTATTTTAATTGATTTATTGAAATTTATTTTTTTAACATGCAAAGATTAGACTTTCTGCTAACATTTATTCATGGTATGCAATTTGAGACAATGAACCATTCCAAAATAAGTGTGAATAACTTTGCCACATGTAGTCAGCTTTGCACTCCAGAAAGAATAAGCAAGAGAATATGTTTAGTGTCCCCATCACTTTCTGAAATGAATGTACAGCATAATATGTATAGGGACACAGCTGCTCAGTATTATTTGGATTCTGTACAGATCATCAAATTAATGCAAAGTCTGAATGTTTCACCATGATGGATCCAAAGACTATTTGCTCACATTTTAAAAATGGCAAGGGAAGGAAGGAATGAGAGAAATAAAGCTATGAAATAAGTAGAAATCTATACTATGTAAATTTAGGATTATACTAGTCACCTGTAATGAACTTTGAGTGAAGTCCAGCATGACAAGGAACAGAAGAGAAGTGTTAGCTAAGAAATAGAATGGAATAGTTCAGCTGGAATGATTGGCTATTTAAAAGACCATCTAGTCCAACTGCTTGACCAATTCAGCACTAACCAAAAGTTAAAGCATATTGGTGAGGACATTGTATACATGCCCCTTGAACACTGACAGGCATGGGGCATCGACCACCTCTCTAGGAAGACTGTTCCAGTGTTCGACCACTCTCATGGTAAATAAATTGTTCCTAATGTCCAGTCTGAACCTCCCTCCCCTGGTGCAGTTCCCACACAACCTGCAATCAGTTCCCAGGGAGCAGAGACCAGCACCTCCCTCTCCATGTCCCCTCCTCAGAAAGCTGCAGTGAGCAATGAGGCTGCCGCTGAGTCTCCTTTTCTCCAGTCTGGACAACCCAAGTGTCCTCAGCCTCTCATGAGACATGCCTTCCAGGCCTGTTACCAGCTCCTTTGCTATCCTCTGGACGCTTTCAAAGGCTTTGTCAGCCTTGTTATACTATGGAGACTAGAGCTGCACACAGTATTCAAGGTGAGGCCACACCAGCACCAAATACACTGGGAGGATCCCCTCTTCTGACTGGCTGGCTATGCTGTGGTTAATGCACTCCAAAATGCAGTTTGCCCCCCTTGTCTGCTAGGGCATGCTGCTGGCTCACGTGGAGCCTGCTGTCAACCATCACCTGCAGGTCCCTTTCTTCTATTTTTCCTTCTATTTTATAATACAACTTCTCTGCTGACTTATCATAGAGTGACATAATGACCTAGGTTGGAAAGGACTTTAAAAATCATCTTGTTCCAACCTCCCTTTCCACTAGATCAGGTTTCCCAAAGCCGCATCCAACCTGACCTTGAATACCTCCAGGTTTGGGATACCCACAACTTCTCTGGGCAACCTGTTCCAGTCCTTCACCACCCTCTGACTAAAGAATTTCATCCTAATATCTAATATAAACCTACCCATTTTTAGTTTAAAATTGTCCCCAGTGGTTCTGTCTCTATCTGCCCATGTAAAAAGTTGTTCTCCATCTTTTTTAGAGGTCCCCTTTAAGTACTGAATAGCTGCAATGAGGTCTTCCTGGAGCTTTCTCTTCTCCACACTGAACTTCGCCAACTCTCTTAACCTGTCTTCTTAGGAGAGGTGCTGCAGCCTTCTGATCATATTTATGGCCCATTCACTACAATTCTTAGAGCTCTACTGTTAAGCCAGTTCATTACCCAGTGTAGTATGAACCTGTTTATCTCACAGTTAGACAATTTGTCCAAAAGGATGCCTTATCGGGCATTGCCATTCAAAGAGAAGAAAAAGAATCAGCTGACTGTTAGGTTACTTTAATTAATAGGTTGATTTTATATTCTTATTCCATGTTAATTTGTCTTGCTTCTGACAGTGCTTGAAGAGATGATGTATTTCTTTTTAAAGATGCAGTATTAGTGATTAGGGAGTATCTGGAAAGGGACTCAAAGCATTTTCTTATTTCTTTGAGGAAGAACTCCCAGTCTGTTTGAAACTGTCCCTTTTTGCTGTAAATCAAACCCTTACCCTTTCAACCTATATTTGCCAACAGCATGCCATCTGTCTTCTATAAGAAACTGTTGGTAGCTTCCTTACACTTGCTGACCTCAGTTTTTGAGAGAGCAGCAGAATTCTACCAACTAAAGCATGTAGTTTTCATTGCTTTTATGAAAGTTAGAACCAATGTTGTCTTCAAGGAAGAAAAAGAAATCTCCACAAGTTCTTCCAGAAAAAAAAAAAAAAAAAGCATTTTAAAATTGTGTGTAGGAAAACCCTTTGTACAGTTTGTAACCTATCAGATTGTCTGAAGATTCAGCAGGACAGCATTCTTCAGGGAGCAGAAACCATGGGCTTGATTCTCCTTATGTAGCAGAAGCAATGTGAATTTGGTCTCATGTATCTTGTCTGAATGTCTTAAAAACATGATGTGGGGGTGGGACACATCCCTTGGTAAACTTGACTGGGAGTTGAATTGGGTTGGCTTGAACAGGATAGTGGAGGACCAGATGTATATACGGTAAATAGAAAGGTAGTGTAGCCTTCAGTGTTTGTCTCTTTTAACTTCTTATTTCTTCTAATCAAAGATAACAGTAGAGCACTTCCCATCCTACCATATCTGAGTCTGGTTGTACCATGAACTTGGAGAGGTGCTGATACTTTTATTGTCAACTATGGCAGAGGTTCTAAAGGTAGCTGTCAAGAGCTGATAGCAAAATTTATCACCTTTCTCCTTTCCCTTTCCCTTTTTGAAATCTTTTTAAAGTCAGATTTCTTCTGTCTTGTTGATATTGAGACTAGAATCTTTATTCAACAACAATTTAGACTTATGGCCTCTTTCATTTGGCTTGAGTTTAGCAAGCAACATGGTACGTATTTTAGAAACTTTTCTAGACCTCTTTAATTCTGCACATTATATTATAAGTAATTCTCTGACTATTCTTAAAAGAAAAAAAAAACTAAAAATAAACCACAGAACAAAACAGAAACAACAATAAAATCTCTAGCCCCTAAAAGGATTTCACATTTTTGTAAGTAGATCTATAATATAATTTATAGACCTCACCTCAAATATCAATAGTGTAGAAGAATAGCTTTGCAACAGACGTTTAGTTCAAATTGCCTCTATTTATATCAGTTTTAAAGAATCAGGGCACTAGAAATAGAAAAGTTAGCTACATACGATAACTCTGTATTTCCTATTCACAGTGGGAGGAACTGGGAAGTTAGAAACAGGAGCCAACTAATGAAAGGAAAGATGATTCTAACAATCACTAAAGAACTCTGTTAAAGACAACAATGAGCCGTGTTTTATGCTGTTTCCATGAGAAATCAATTACTTCCTAGCACATAAGACTGTACTTCTGATGTTCATTTTTGCTCAAATCTAATGCTGTAGGAATTCCGGAGTAATCCATTTTTGACTTTTGTAGTCTGAAAATAGGGATTCTGTGAAGATTTATCATTTAATCACTAGCAGAGGAATGTATAGTAAGAAAAATCTGAGGAAGCTCTTCCATGAAATACAGAGATTGAACAAATTATTATTGGTTCTTTATGTATTTATTTATTTTCTGCTATGATTCATATTCAAGGGAAACAGAATCATTTTGTCTGTCTTTAATTGTATTAACATTCTTTCTTAGAAGCCTAACTGATAGTAACTGTTAGTACTGTAACACTGAGATTCTCGGAAAGTCTGTGTTCTGTGTTTTCCTACAAAATATGACTTAGATATTTGCCTCTCTAACCTCTCATATTATATGCTGAGCTGCTGGTGCAAGCCATGGGCTGCAGTAGGCTTTTCAAATAAGAAAGTGCAGAAGCCAGCCTGGTATAAAATGTTCAGGTACTAAAGGTTGACACGATTTATATATTTAGTTAGTTAGTTAGTTCAAAGAAGTAACATATTCCGGATTAATGCTCATCATTCCATCTTTAAAATATCAAGACAGGAAATAACAGTTTGATCTCTCAACTTTATGTTGTTAGCTATTTACTGTGAACCTTTAACATGGCATAGAGAAAAGGAATTATAGAAATACTCAGTGTAACTACTGAATATGTCTGAAAGGCATTGCAGTAGTCGTTATTCATACTAACATCAGTTTAAATAAGCTTTTGTTTGAATAAAGCTTTTAAAATTTAACCAAAAATGTTTCTTGCTGTTTCAATGCCAATGTTAGACCATTGTCATTCATTTTTTTGAATGTATGTTTTTAATTTCTCAAAAATATCCTAATCATAGATTCCATCTGATTCCTGTATTCCACGCATGAATCTGATTCTGCAAGAAAAATGATCCTAATGCAATTAATTACTTTTGAAATGTTAGAAGGGGTTCTGATTTGTCATAGTATATAAACTTGTTTTTGTTTTTGTATAAATTCCCAGATACTTCTACACTTTTTATTCTTGGCTTTTCTATAAGCCTGAAAAATGGATGTGCTCAATCATGCTCGATCAGACCAGTTCTCCACTGAAACCACGACAGTGTCCCATCTGTAATCAAGACTACCTGGATCAGAGTAGTATACAGAAAACTTCCAGAATATTGCTGACTGAGTGTGTACACATCTTCTTGACTATTAAGGTATGACTGGACCTTAAAACTTATGAAGCCTTAACATTATTAGTCTCTGCTTTATGTCCAAAACAGTATTTCAAATATTGTCTATAAAGCACTGGCTTCTTACTCCAGCTTTTCCAAAGTAATAGTCATTATTGGTAGTGAAAATTTGAATTGGCAGAGAAATCAAGAAGGTATTCAATTTACTGTGCTTTGTCTAGACTTTAGAAATCACTATGTACCAGGTATGGGTGCTCTAAGGAGCGGTAAAACATTCTATACCCTGCTGTCAGACTAGTGAGCAGTAAAATACTGTATTAATAAATACAGTATTAATAATACTAAATAATATTAAAATACTGTATTAATAAAATACTGTATTTCTGATCACACTTTTTTTCCTGATTGTGGTTAAAGCCATATAGCTAAAGTGCTTTAGGTGATTTATACAGAATTTTTTGCTAAACATGTTTGATTAGCATGTTTCGCTAAGGTTTTAGTAAGTTTATTTGGGATACAGACTTCCAAGGAAGCACACAAGATTTTGAGCAGAATTTATATAGTTAGTACATATCTGAATGGGCCTGTTGAATAGCTCTGACATCCATTTAAGTGGTGTGGCTTGGTATATATACGTCTGCAGGACAAAACAGCCTGTCCAGCAGCACTGAAGCTGACATTTCTGATCACCTTGAACTGGCCTGTCAGTTCTTGTTAGCTCAGAAATTAATTCATGTATTTCCAAGGAATTAAGTTAAAAATCAAAGGAAGATCATTTGTTTCTTCAGGTATAAAGATCCACCCAATATCTCCAAAACCAGATATAGATAATACAGGTGCTTATTTTGCCATCTACTGGTTCTTATTTTGCCTATGAACAATAAATAGTTATTTTTGTGTACATTTTATTTGGAATAATTGTTGTAAGAAGAAAACAGCTGCCACTTTTACTCTGTCTGTAATATACATTTAATCTGGATAAAATTCTGCAACATTTTATTTCTAGTCACTTTGTTGTTGGTAAATATAAAGATGTCCAGCTAGTGAATTAAACATGAATTTCACTCTTTTTTTTTTTTTTTTTTTTTTTTTTTTTTAAGTACTAACTGCAAGTATTTCTTGGATATTTTAAAAGGATTATTACTTTGGAAACTTTGTAATGCATTTTCTTAACAAAAAAGGGATCAGCAATTCCATAACATCAAATACGTAGTAGGAAACCTACACTCCATCCTGGCTGAAATGATAATTTATGCAGTTTTTCAACTGTATCAATAGGCCTTAAAGGACAGAAAAGGAAGGAGAGGAGTAGGGAAAAGGAGCAACCAAAGCTTATTCCAAACATCGAACAATACTTGCAGCTGAAGCAAGCACCTGAATTTCTGCCACAAAAGCCAGGAGCACCTTTGCCAGGAGCATTGCAATGGCTATTTGGCATTTAAGCTGTAGGCCCTGCAGCATAAAATCACAGGGTGTATTTAAGTTCTCCAGCAATTGCAAGTCTACTAAAAATGTAGTATTCTGACATCTATCAAGCTGAAGAAATGACAGGTAAAAAATACATATGAATATAATTTATGTTCTTCCTGATGGTGCTTTTTGTAATAAAAAATGTTTGAGCTTGCATTTGAGTGAGGTGTTTTCATTCTTCTTCATTGCAATCCTTGAACTCATTTGGTAACAATAACAGTGCAATTGTTTTATGAAGCTATTTTGAGTATTTAGCTTCATAACGACTACCTGTGCACTCATTAGGCAAGGAGAAATTTGCTGCTGCTGCAGTACAAGGGTCTCTTAGCCTTTGAAAAGTGCATGCCAATCTTCTCAACATGTCAAACAGTTTCAGGGGTGGTGGTGGCAGATTTGGAAATCTCAGCTATCTTTCCTTCCTGTTCCTTTGGAAGCTGTCTCTGCTAAGAGTAATAACCTCAGCTTCTTTCACGTGATGACATTCCCAGAAGAAATATCTTTAATGCACTGCCTTCCGGGTCATAGAAAAAAGTCACTGGATGGCCCGTGTGGCAAAACCAAAGAAGTAGAATGAAATAGCAGTGTGCTTGTGAACTAGTGTAGAAACCCCATGTCACTGGCAAGTAGCTGTTAAGCCTCTGTTTACCTCTATCATTGTGGTCTTCTTGTTGAAAGCTCATCTTCAGGAGCTAAGAGATTAAGGTCCCCATTCAGCACAGCATTGACACATAAGCTTAATGTTAATTCTACTGAATAAATCACAGAACTGTAGGGGTTGGAAGGGACCTCAAAAGATCATCGGGTCCAACCCCCCTGCAAAGCAGGTTCCTCAGCGCAGGCTGCCCAGGTAGGCATCCAGACTGGCCTTGAATATCTCCAGAGAAGGAGACTCCACAACCTCTCCAGGCAGCCTGTTCCAGTGCTCTGTCACCCTCACCATGAAGTTTTTTCACATGTCGGTGTGGAACTTCCTGTGTTCTATCTTGAGGCCATTGCCCCTTGTCCTATCCCCACAAGCCACTGAGAAGAGGTTAGCGACATCCTTCTGTCTCCCAGCCCTCAGATATTTATAGACATTGATAAGATTCCCCCTCAGTCTCCTCTTCTCCAGGCTGAACAGACCCAGGTCTCTCAGCCAGTCCTCATAGGAAAGATGCTACAGTCTCCGTATCATCTTTGTGGCCCTCTGCTGCACTCTTTCCAGGAGATCCCTGTCTTTTTTGTGTCAGGGAGCCCAGAACTGGACACAGGACTCCAGGTGAGGTCTGACCCAGGCAGAGTAGAGGGGGAGGATCACCTCCCTTGACCAGCTGGCCACAGTCCTTTTAATGCATGCCAGGATCCCATTAGCCCTCTTGGCCACCAGGGCACACTGCTGGCTCATGGTCAACCTGTCATCCACCAGGACCCCCAGGTCCTTCTCCGCAGAGCTCCTTTCCAGCAGGTCGTCCCCCAGCCTGTACTGATACTTCCGGTTATTCCTTCCCAGGTGCAGGACTCTACACTTGCTCTTGTTAAGCCACATCTAGTTTCTTCCTGCCCATCTCTCCAGCCGGTCCAGGTCTCGCTGAATGGCAGCACAGCCTTCTGGTGTGTCAGCCACTCCTCCCAGCTTTGTGCCATCAGCGTACTTGCTGAGGGCAGACACTATTCTCTCATCAAGGTCATCGATGAAGATGTTGAACAAGACCGGACCCAGCACCGACCCCTGGGGAACACCGCTAGTCACAGGCCTCCAACCAGACTCTGCTCCGCTGATCACCACCCTCTGAGCTCGGCCAGTCAGCCAGTTCCCAACCCACCTCACCGTCCACTCATCTATCCCACACTTCCTCAACTTTGCTATCAGGATGTAATGGGAGACGGTATCAAAAGCCTTGCTAAAGTCAAGGTAGATTACATCCACCGCTCAACCCTCATCTACCCAGCTGGTGATGCCATCATAGAAGGCAACGAGGTTGGTGGAGCACGACTTCACATTGGTTAATTCAATGCTGACTACTCCTCACAACTTTCTTCTCTTCCAAGTGCTTTGAGATGGCATCCAGAACAAGCTGCTCCAACACCTTTCCAGGGACAGAGGTGGGACTGACTGGACTATAGTTTCCTGGATCCTCCTTCCTGCCCTTCTTGAAGACCGGAATGACATTGGCTATCCTCCAGTCTTCAGGCACCTCACCCGTTCTCCAGGACCTTTCAAAGATGATAGAGAGTGGCTCGGTGACCACGTCTGCCAGCTCCCTTAGCACACGCGGATACATCCCATCGGGACCCATGGATTTGTGTGTGTTGAGCCCGCTCAGATGCTCCTGAACCACTCTCATGTCTAGCAGGGGGGAGTCCTCCATTTCCCAGACCCTTTGTCCTCTTGCCAGGGGTGAGGAGTCCCAGGGGAGTGTCCTTGAAGCAAAGACTGAAGCAAAGAAAGCATTCAGTATCTCCGCCTTCTCAGTGTCTTCTGTGACCAGGACCCCCCCCCCCCCCCGCTCGTTCAGCAAGGGACCCACATTATCCCTAGTCTTCGTTTTGCTATTTACATACTTGAAAAAAGCCTTCTTATTATCCTTTATCTCTTTAGCAAGCCTCATCTCTAGGTGGGCTTTAGCCTTCCTCGTTGCGTCCCTGCAGGCCCTGACAACACTTCTATACTCCTCCCAAGAGGACAGGCCCATTTTCCATGCTTCATAGACCTTCCACTTCCTTTTGATCCTATCAATGAGCTCCTTGCTCATCCATGCAGGTTTCCTGCCCCCCTTCACTGATTTCCTATTCTTCGGGATGCACCAATCCTGAGCATGGAAGAAGTACTGCTTAAATGTAGCGCAGCTCTCACAAGCACCCTTGCCCTCAAGCAACCTAGCCCATGAGATACACCTAATCAGGTCCCGGAAGAGGTCAAAGTTGGCTCTTTGAAAGTCCAGAGTAGCAATCCTGCTTTTAGCCTTACTTCCTCTGCCTAGTTCCATCTGGAATTCCACCATCTCATGGTCGCTGCAACCCAAGCTGCCCCCAACCTTCACATGCCTAACAAGGCCATCCCTGTTGATAAGAACAAGGTCCAGGAGCACCCCTCACCTCGTCGGCTCCTCCACCACCTGCATCAGAAAATTGTCTTCAATGCATTGTAGGAACCGTTTGGACTGCGCGTGCCTGGCCGAGTTGCTTACCCAGCAGATGTCTGGGTAATTGAAGTCCCCCATGAGGACCAGCGCTTGTGATCGTGAGGCTACTAGCAGTTGCTCATAGAAGGCCTCATCGACCTCCTCCTCCTGATCTGGTGACCTGTAGTAGACCGCCACCACTGTGTCTGCCATACCAGCCCACCCCTTAATTCTCACCCACAAGCTCTCCACTTGTCCTTCACCGTCCCCCAGGTGGAGCTGGGTACACTCTAATTGCTCCCTCACATAAAGGGCAACCCCACCCCCTCGCTTCCCCAGCCTGTCTTTCCTAAAGAGGACATAGCCCTCCATGACAGTGTTCCAGTCATGCAAGCTGTCCCACCACGTCTCAGTGATCGTAACGAGATCGTGGCCCCGCGACTGAACACAGATCTCGAGCTCATCCTGTTTGTTTCCCATGCTCCGCACATTGGTGTACAGGCACTTTAGGGAAGCAGCAGGTGCAGTTACCCCTGGGGGGATGCAAGAAGAAGATACCGCATGGGGCATCGTGAATGCTACCTTCTCTGAGGAGCTCTCAGACAATCCTATGGGAGAGCTCAATGTTTTTTCCCTGTCTTCAACACTGACAGTAGTAACAACTTTGCCCAGCCCTTCTCTGTCACTTTTTGCTCCCCTCACTTCCCCCATCAAACCTAGTTTAAAGCCCTGGTAATCAGCCCAGAGAGCTTGCTCCCCAACACAGTTGTGCCCCACTTGCTCAGTTGGTGTCTGTCCGCAGCCCACATACCCGGCCTCTCAAAGGATGGCCCAAGATCAAAATACTCATATCCCTGATCCAGACACCACCCCCTCAGCCAGTCATTTACCTGTCCTGTTCTACTCCTTCTGTCTGCATGCCAGTCACCCAGCGGGAGGACAGAGGAGAACACTACCTGCACCCCCGATCCCTTCAACAACCTCCCCAGGGATGCAAAGTCCTTTTTAATATTCCTCATTTTTTCTAATAACAGCTTCCCGGGATCCAACCTGAATGACTACAAGAGGATAGTAGTCCTCTGGTTTAATGAGCTGTGGCAGAGCCTTCCTAATGTCTCTGACACGTGCCCCAGGAAGACAGCACACCTCTCTGGCTAGGTTATCTGGGCAGCAGCTGGTAGCCTCAGTGCCCCTCAGCAAGGTGTCCCCAATCACCAGGACTCTCTGCTCTTTTTTTTTTTTTTTTTTTTTTTTTTGTGGCACAGGTTACAATGCGGTGCTCCGTCTGGCCCTGATCCTTGTGTTTTGTACTTCCCTCAATCTTGACTCTCTTCTTGGGGTTGCTTCCTGGGTTCAGACTACTGTCCAGACCCTCAGCCTCTTCTGCAACCTCCCTGAGAGCCTCAAATCTATTTCCCAGGGACACCATGGTGGTAGGTGGGGCTGTGGGTGTTGGGGGCATACGTCTCTTTCTGCTCCGAGCTGAGACAAGGGTCCAGCCCCTTTTCTCTTCAGGACAGTCTAGGCCTTTGTTCTGCATGTGTTCAACAGGGGCAGCCTCTACCCCTTGTCAGGACATAGAAGAGGGCTGCCAAGCAACAGCAGGGGTAGGGTGACACCTCCTATCTGTCATCCTCAGAGACTCCCTCAGGCTGCCAATTTCTTGCTGCAGCCCAGCCACCTGCTCGAGGAGATCCTGAAGCAGGGCACACACACCTGCACCCGTGACAGCGCTCTCCTCCCTCATGGCCCAGATAGGCCTCCAGATTCCAGAGCTCCCTGCAGTCACCTGTCTGGACTGCCACTTCCCCCCTCAGGGGGTCCACCTGGGTGCCCATGTGAGCCCAGAGAGGCAGCATCTCCTCCATTTGGGAAATATATACAAGTAATATTGTTCATGTCATACAAGAGCTTTCAAGCTGAGAATCTCAAGTAGGCAGTGCTATACAGGCAGAATGTTGAAGAATGGAATAAAAAACATAGCTTTAAGCCACTGAATCAGTAATATCCATTCCTCTGTAGGCTGAAACATGAATTTTCTCTTTCTTGTGGAAATGCCTTCCTTGAAATATATTTTCTTCTGCTTCATCTTAGTCATGTGACAGAGAAAAGTCTGAAGTTCAGACCTTAAAAAGATCCTTTATTTCAATGCCTACAAACTTACTGGACAAAACAAAGTTGTGCTGCAAGTCAAACTCCAAGTTGGAGCCAAGTGGAAACAGCTGAACAAGAAATTGGAATCACACTAAACTCAGTAATGTATTTATTCTCTTAGACTGAATATATATTTGCAGGCTGGAAATTAGGAGACATTTCTTTGCAGAAAGAGTAATCAGTCATTGGAATGGGTTGCCCAGGGAAGTGGTGGCGTCACTGTCCCTGGGGGTGTTTAAGGAAAGTTTGTATGTGGTGCTTATGGACATGTTTTAGTGGGTGACATTGGTGGTAGGAGGTATTTCTTCTCAGAAAGAGTAGTCAGGCATTGGAACGGGTTGCCCGTGGAAGTGGTGGAGTCACCGTCCCTGTGGGTGCTTAAGGAAAGTTTGGATGTGGCTTAGGGACATGGTTTAGTGGGCGATACTGGTGGTAGGGGGATGGTCAGATCAGATGATCTTGGAGGTCTTTTCCAGCCTTGATGATTCCATGATTTTGTGATTCTATAAATAATGACACAAAAAATAATGCTCTATATCTGAATTGTTCACCCAACTTAAAATCACAAAAACTCTCTACCCTGCCTGCGTACCTGATTCAACATTGCAGCCATTTAACTGAGCTTACAAGCAAATGTACAACTAAAATAGTGTCTCCATATTAAACTACTGATGAGACATTAATAAGACATTATGAGAGAATCTGCATCAAGCCATGCCAAAATGATGACTCAAGACCATCCACTGTAACATTTTTGTTTAACAGTAAGTGGGTAGAAAAAATGCCCAGCCTCAATGACACACTTCAAGTAAGAGAGGAGCACTTGAAGGCTCAAAGGATCTGGGGATTAAGTATAGTGTGAAAATAAGAAGATGCATCTTGTGTCCCAAAGTGCATAGAAAGTAGAGCTTGAGAGCAGTCACAGGTACCCAGACCAAGACTGAATTCAGGTTCTGGGCTTGACTAGGGTAGAAGAAGTGTTAGTTCAGTGTAACAGCTAGGAAATCTCTCTAAGTGAGGCTGAAATTGAGACATAAAAGGAATGCAAGACTACTTCTTAGATTAAAAAAAGAAAAAAAAAATAAAGAAGGATGGAAGGGAGGAAGGGAGGAAGGGAGGGAAAAAGGAAGGAAGGAAGGAAGGAAGGAAGGAAGGAAGGAAGGAAGGAAGGAAGGAAGGACGGAAGGAAGGAAGGAAGGAAGGAAGGAAGGAAGGAAGGAAGGAAGGAAGGAAGGAAGGAAGGAAGGAAGAAAGGAGAAAGAAAGAGAAAGAGAAAGCAAGAAAGAGAGAAAGAGAGAGAGAGAGAGAGAGAAAGAGAGAGAGAGAAAGAGAGAGAAAGAAAGAAAGAAAGAAAGAAAGAAAGAAAGAAAGAAA
>NC_048926.1:17586073-17590829 GCF_011077185.1 Oxyura jamaicensis | reverse complement strand
AGAAAGAAAGAAAGAAAGAAAGAAAGAAAGAAAGAAAGAAAGAAAGAAAGAAAGAAAGAAAAAGAAGGAAGGAAAGAAAGAAGGAAATAAAAAAGGAAAGAATGAAAAGAAATGTAGGGCAAGACGCCACATACAATCACATAGCTGGATATTTCTGTGGGAGAAGGAGGAAAGCAAAGCAGTTTCACATGAAGAGGTGTCCTGAAATTAGTCTTCAAGAAAAAAATCTGTGGTGACTGCTGATCTGAGATGGTTTATTCCTCATCTCTAGCTGTTCACTTTATAAATCTCAGCTGGGCCCATTTGGTATTTATCCTTTCTCTAGGGAGAGAAGGGAAAAAACAGTGTACAGGCTTCCCAGTCTTTGAAAGCCCAAAATAATAGCTGTTACACTTCACATTGGCTGACCTCTGCAAATGAGGACATGCCTCCAACTGGCTCAACTATTTTCTCAGTGGAGATGTCACCGTGTTGCACATACTTGTTACTGGAGGAAACTTCATGCACATCTTAATAATCAAGACTCCAGTGAAATCAGCTTTCATTTTCATGAGAAGATTCCTTACAAACTGCACCTGGCAAATGAAGATTTGTTGTGAGCCCATTGAGTTTAGATTGTGTGACATTGCTAAACCTAAGAAATAGTATTAATTCATAAACTAAACATACATTTTATTCTTGTAATGCATCAAAAGATCATGCCCTCAGACTGTTCTTCAAATAAATCTGCAAGCACTATAAAGTGATTACTTCAAGATATGAAAGCACAAGAAAGACTGTTCCTTATAGCATGTGTTACAGACTTTAAAAGAATATTTTAACTGGTTTAGCCATTCTTTGTGAACTTCAGAACTGTGACAACAAATGTGGCTTAAAAACTAAAATGGACTTTTTTGTCGTGATAATTTGGAACCACTGGCTGCCTGAGACTTCATCTATCCTTGACAGCATCTCAGCCACTGTAGTAGAGCCTGGGATCAAACTAAAAAAGAGAGGGAAAAATGCATGATGAAAAGGAAATTAGCTTCAAAAGAGAAGTTGTTCTTACTCCAGAATGCTCTATTGACTGTGCCATTTCAAGGAAAAAGGAATGAAAATTAAAGGAATTTAAAGCTTGTTCTTCTATGCATGAAGCCAAAGATCCTAACGTTTAGGTTAGCAGCTTTTACAAGAAAACAAATCTCTGAGACCTTGTGGAGCCACTAAACTTGTGGATGGATTTCAAAGGGCGGATGATGGAAGATAAATACCCAACATTACTGTAGTGTTAGATTATATTTGAGGTCTCAATCCACACAAATTTAAAAGAGGCTTGGAAGCTTCATTAACATTTGTGTATGGTATACCTGGACTCTAGATAAAAGCACTGGGAGCCTCATGAACCTGTATTTGTGGGGTGTCAGTCCTCTACAGTTACTGGTCAGAAGATTAAGTCTAGTTTGAAGCTGCCATATGGTCACCTCATACCTTTCCAAGTCCTGATAGCAGCTCATGTGAGATTCAAATTTATTTTTCTTCAAGACTCTGCATTGCAATTGATATTTTAGAGGCTGGAACTGAAAGAATTCAGCACCAATCAAGCAAAGCAGAAGTTGAAAGGATGTGGTCTGATTCTTTTGGAGACATAAGTTGAATGTCTTGTGGAAAAACTATGCTTATATGATCATGCTTGTCCATGTCTTGTGCATCTTGGAAAAATAAGTTCAGCGTTGTGCAGGGAATACTGAAACAGGGCAGAAAACTAAGCAGTCATTCCCTACACTGAGCCATTTCATCAATTTTCTGCTATTGTTATTGACAGTACGACTAAAATCAGAGAGAAGGGAGTCTGAGTACCCTTTCTACAGGAAAACCTACAGTGCAGCATAATTGGGAAGGAAATCTCTGCAAACCCTTTTAGAGGGTTCTTCTCAGTCAAACCAAAGGAAGGCAAGATTTGCCTTCCTTTAAGGGGACACAAAAAATTCTTATGGATATCAGCCGTAGACTGATATCAGAGTGATCCCAGGCAATCGATGGCAGAGCAAACATTTAGCCATAGAGGTATCTAGCAAGCTTTTGTACAAAATATTATCCCTGGGGAGAAGCCTCAGAAATAATCAAACACATAATTCTGTTATGAAAGAAGTCCCTCGTAATCTTTCAAGGTTAAATGACATCAAGACTCTCCCCAAAACAAAACAAAACAAATCATCAGGAAATAATTTTGGATTGTCAGAAAATCAGAACAGTGCTGCCAGTTCAAACACACTGAAAGACTTTTGTCTGAAAAGCTGTATGATACAATTCATTGTACAATGGCCTACACACAACAACCTTCTGTCTAGCTGCTAAAATATGGGGGGCATACAGAAGGGAAGAAAAAAATTGTTATGCAAAGAACAACTATAGGATCGCAGGCAGGAATTTTAGCAAAAGAACTAAACTCTTGTGGATCTGCTATGCACAAAAAGAAAAATTATTTTCTGGATTACAGACTGAGAGAAGTGTATGAACTCCAAATACATGTTAGGGTTTTAGGTACTTATGATGCCTCTGAACTGAGAACAGTCCACAGTTTATTTACTGAGCATTAACAGTACTCATGCTATTCCTAAATAATCACAGTTTGCTGTGTCTCAAGCAGGGTGAAACTGTATGAATGAAATGAAATGAAATGAAATGAAATGAAATGAAATGAAAGAATACTTGTGGAATAAAATGGAAGATGATGCCATGTGACTGGCAGTTCAAAAAGAAAGAGGAAACCTAAAAATGCTTACTTGAAAGGGTGGACATGAGAAACAAGAAAACACTGTGTGAAACAAGTGAAATGGAATGTATTCATCTGAAAGGAAAGGCTATCTGCAATGTGAAGACTTATCCATTCATAACATGCAACACTGCATGTGGCACTGGCCTGTAATAAACATGGTGTTATTTACAAAAACAGTATCATTTTTGCCTTTACTGCTTCATCTGGTTCTTAACATTTGTTGATTCCTGTTGAGTGTAAAGCTTGTTCAGCTAGGATCATAATTTTCTTCTGTTTGTCACAATGTGGAGATGGAGGATTCTGGCACTGTTGCAGGGTTCTTAAGAGCCTCACCAAACAGCAACAGCACCAAAAAATAACAAAATACCACATGTGTAAGAAATACAGTTGTTGAATTGCTATATGTTTAATTGAGAACACAGCACAAATTTTAACTTGTTATTATTATTATTATTATTAATGAAATTAATGGTATTACCAGCATGAGTAAATTAAAACAGCTGCACTGAAATGATTTACTGATTTTTTTTTATCCTGTCTGGACACCTATCTGGGTAACTTTCTCTAGGGAACCTGCTTTGGCAGGGGACATGATGATCTCTTGAGGTCCCTTTCAAGCACTACAATTCTATGATTCTGTGATTTACAGCCAGCTTCACTTCACAGACATGAGGTCCAGAAGTAGCTTCAATTATTTTAAGTGAAACAGGTAACTGGAAATTGTGTTTGTTGTAATTAATGAAATGATAACCAGAATCAGTGCAGGTACTCTGATGAAATTACTAACACAAAAGGGTATTATAAACGAAGAGTGAACACAACAAGGAAGAATTGTCTAAAGTAAGCAAATGGCTGACAGAAAGGAAATTATATTAAATAATGAAACATAGAGATCTATGAAGAAAGAAAAAAAAGAAAAAAGAGGAGTTTTGAAGGAAGAACAATCAAAATAGAGTATGTTAGGCAGTTAACAGAATCAATCTTTGGAAATATTTAAGATGTCTGGCTTTCAAAAGAAGACACTGAAATTAAATAAATTGAACACAGAGGACTTGGCAATCAATTAAAAAAAAACAGCATAGCTAAATTAATAATTACTTTAAAAAGGAAAAACAGTCAAAGACCTTTTGCAAAGAAAGAAGTGGGAAAAAACAAAAAAGATTCAAAACATTACTGTAACCTGATATTAAAAAGAAAACAAGCAAATTGATTATGTTTTACAGCATAGTAATCTGCAAAAGCACATTCAGCAACTAAATGTAAGATATACAGACCACAAACTACTAGTGATAGCTGAAGGATACTAAATAAATATGAGCTGTGTTACACAGAGAACTATTTTTCAAGATTCGAAACCATATTTGATTTGGTGGCACACATAGATTAAAATGTAGTTTTCAAACTCCCTACTTTGAAAGAATGTATGAGATTTGATCAAACATTTCTTTGGGGAATATTAACTATAGAAGAGAATGGTAATGACAGAGTTGATATTCTGCATCAGACTGATGGTATGTGTAACTGAGAACTCTCTGGCCATCAAAGACATTCAGTTAAAGAATAATAGAACTAAAACAAGTAATGAGTAATACTTTCTCTTTATGGATGCAGATTGGGTTCATTTGCTGGCATAATGATGCTTCTGTTTTATTTTTCATTTCTTTCCATTTCTTTTCTAACCATGTTTCTATTCTGTTTGCTTGTGTTATTTATTTATTTATTTTTAATTTTATTATGCACTACAACGAATCACTGAGTAGACATTTTTCAGAGAATTTAACTTTGAGGCTGGAAATAGATGATCTTTAAGGTCACTTCAAACCCAAGCCATTTTAGGATTCTAGGATTCTCTTTTCTGACCAGTAATAGCTAACTCGAAGGCCAGCTGTTTTTCTGCTGTTTTTAGGTAATGTACAGCCCTATAGGAATGTCTGTTACTTTCCCAAGTAGATTTGTGAAGAGAGTACTAGGTATTTTCAGCTTTTTTTTTTTTTTTTTTTT
>NC_048926.1:17563292-17585973 GCF_011077185.1 Oxyura jamaicensis | reverse complement strand
TTTTTTTTTTTTTTTTTTTTTTTTTTTTTTTTTTTAACAAAAAAGGAATTTAGGAAGGAATTGATCCAGACAGCCTTATTGTACGGAAGGTGCACTGTACATGGCACAATGCTGACAGTACGGTGAAGTACTCCAGAATGAATAATTCTAGTCTCTTGCTCATTCCCACCATGAGGGATTAGACAAGAAGTATATAGAGTTTGTGTACTGGCCCTGTGGTGTACCATGTAGAGTCTGTTCTTGCTTGCTTGATGAAACAGCAGGGGAGGACATACTTCAAAGGGATTTGCTCCCCTACCATGAATTTTCCAGCTGTCAAGGTCAACGGAATCTTTAGAATAGGCAATCGTAGAGACAGAAATGAGTTTACTAATACAAAGAAAAATAGAAATCTTAAACCAGAGTAATTTCTACATTTGTACAGAGACCAATTGCTCTCAGTTCTTTCCAAGGCACAACCTTGTTGACCAGTCTAACATTACCCAGGGGTCAAATTGGCTTGAGGCTGAGGTGGTCCATTATTTGAATAACATGATTGGAGAGGCAGCGGTTGGGCAGTCTTAAAGCAGAGGTTACTCATTTATCTATGTTACATTTAGGGCTAATAAAACTGTAGAATTTCAGTGTGATGAGTTATGGAAGAAGATAAGATCCTGGGTGAAGTAATAAAAGAGACATGATAAAAGCAAATGTATTACAATTAGTAGGTATCACTGAGATGATACATCGTTTCTAATGATTAGTGTACTGCAAAGGAAACAGCAACAGCTATAGTCAGTAAAAACAAAAAGTAATGAAGTGGAAAAAAGCATGCTGGATATAAATATGAAGCAACAAATATAGAAGATGATGAGACAGAGCATAGTCAGTTGTAATGCAATCAGAAATGAAAGACGTTTAAGAAATAAGTACCAAAATAAACAAAACTCTCATCATTACAGAAGGAATAAAGAGTAGCTAAGAGAGATAACAGAGGCTAGGATGTGATTCACTGACAGAAAAGTATGCATAGCTAGACTTATCAAAAGATTTATTTAACTGAGGACTCCCAAAAGATTATATGAACAGACAGCAAAAACACTCATTTCCCAAGGGAAGAACATGAAATACTGAAGAAAAATAAGAACTTGCCAACAATGATGATCAGGAAATTAGAATGTCTGAAGCCTGTGAAAATGTCAGGACATACATATCAATTCCAAATCTTCCAAATAAGTAGCAGAAAAGATAAGGGATGTTTTTGCAGATAAAAAATAGGCAAAACCATTCTGAAGGAAACAGGGAATGAAGCACTGGCTTTATTTAATATTTTATGAGATATACAGTGAAGATTAAGATGACAACTAACCTCTGAAATTTAATCAGCAGACTGTACATCTGGAGGGCTGCACTGACCAAGATAAATAACACAGTGGGTGTTCATGAGTTTCAGGGTTATAACAACAAGTTATTGTTAAGTAATGGCAAATCTTCCATTTATGCCTTAGTTTCTCTATCTGGAAAGTTGAGATATCAATATCTAATAAATATCTAATAAATATCAATATTTACTACAATGAATTATAATCATAATTATAATGTAAATAAATTATTTACAACTATTATGTTCTTTCTTAGGGAGAGAGGAAATCTTCCTTTAATGAGAACTTGTCTGTCATAATGTCACACACTTTGGAGAATCCCAAACTTTCTGAAGGGCTGAACTTTCTGAAAGGCTTTATAATACTCTTATATGATTTTGACAGAACTTCAGTAGCTGCAATCAACATCTTTTTCATATGAAATTAAGAAGGTTCAAATACCCTGGAATTCAGTTCTGTTTAGTGTTTTAATCTTATCCAGTCTGTTTGTTTTCCAGTGATTTAATACACTGGAGGGACACCTCACTTTCTCACTACTGGATGGTTGCTGCCTTATTCCATAACATTCAGCCAAACAGGATGTACAAAACATTGACTTCTCTTTCCAAAATTCAGTGAAGTCTATTTCTGAAGAAGGTGTAAACAAAGAAGGTGTAAAAGATTGGGGTTTCCATGTCTTGATTTCTATTCCTAGAATCACAGAAAATTAAGATATTTTATTGAAAATTGCTTTGGTTTTAAGGATTAGTGGTTCCACAGAGAATACTTAGAATTCTTATTGGAGTTGAGAGTTACTGGTGAGACATTATCATTTCCACTAGCAAGTTGAGGCTTTACTTCCATTTAGTTCAGAATAGTTCAAAATGAAGCAATATTTTCTAATTCAAAAGATAATAAAATGAAAAATAGGAGTTTTGGGGAGAACTCAATTTTTTTCGTTAGCTTTAGTAAGTTTGACATAGGACAACACAAAAATCTAATTGTGAAAGTAGCTACATGCAAAAATAGCAGCATTGACTAATAGATATAGAAAAGATTCTGAATGACAGTAGTTCTGTCTCATAAAAGAGGTCCTTTACAGACTGTTGAGAATTGTCTGCTTCTGTCTGTGCAGAGAATTTGGTCAGATTTCAGGTTCAGAGACAATCTTCCCATCATGAAGTCTATAAGCACAGATTCCCAAGCTGATGGTTTGCTTGAGAGAAAAATGTAACTCCAGCTGAAGTTATTTGCAAGGTTCCCATTGGCTTAAAATGGTAGTTGGAGCAAGATCCATGTAAGAAAGTAGCCTGTAATCTCTCTAACAGACTAACTCATCTTTGCTGCTTTTTAAATTATGTTTCCTGCTACTGCCAGATGAAAGAGTTTCAGCTGGAAAAACATGATATCAAGCAAGAGATTTCTAAACTGGCTAAGTCTACCTGGTTTAACTATCCAACACTGAGCAAACATATAGGAAAAAGAGACAAAAACTGGATGAGGAAAGTAGGATAGGATCAATGCAGAATAAAATTATCCTCAATTCATGTCTTGCTGGAGTACAAAGTAGTACTTTGACAGACTTTAATGATAGTCGATTTGTATCATTCTAGATGGGGAATTTTACTATAGTTAAACAGTGAGAGTCATTTCACTGGTGAGGTTTGTCAAACTATTTGCTTTCTGTACCTTCCTCCTCAATTCTTGTATATAATGCTATTGTCTTCCCACATATAGTGTTAAGCTTTTTTTTTTTTTTTTTTTTTTAATATATATAGAGAGAGAGAGAGAAAATATCCGGATTTGATGACCTTCAAAACAATGGAAAGTATTTCCAGACATTAGGAAATTTATATGTTCAATATATTTTGTAGTTGAAATGACCCTGCTACTGTTATTTATTGTGCAACAATAATATAAAAATACTGATGCAAATAGCAACACAAAGTTATGCAGAAATGACAAAGAAAATAAATATAGGATGGTCATAGATCCTGGACTGGTATATTTTGACTCAGCATCCTACTGTTTGCAGGATCCTGACTCTGCAGTGCCTATCAAACTCAGGAATTTTTGGTTTGGAGATTTTACCACTCACCACAGGAGGCAACACTAACATTAATTAATCATGTTCAAACTTCTGTTTCATATGGAACTGTTCCTAAGAATGATTGAGCTGGAGGAGTAAAATTCACAGAGTTGCTGTACTTTTGCAGAATGAATTCACAGATAGCACTTTTCACATTTTTGTTGGAATAAACAAAGAGGAGTCAGGAAGTCTCCTAAGCTTCCCTAACCCATGCTTTACCTGCATTGGCAGGGGGGTGACCCAATGATCTCTCGAGGTCCTTTCCAACCCCTACAGTTCTGTGATTCTAACAAAGGGTACATGTCATTTCTTCATTACAAGCTTTAGGAAATTGGTATGTATTCATAGATTAAAAAATAGCCAAGCTTAGGGGCAATTGTACTATTTATTGTACTATTTATTTATTTACAATGGTATAAAATTTAGCTATCTTGGTTTCTACCTCTGAAAAATTAGAACCTTTTTGTCCATAATACAATAACTGACACACATAATAAGATGCTGTGCTGCAGCTATGCTATGTATTAATAATTCAGTTTTTACTATGCTGTAGACCAAAGGTGCAGGGGGGACGATGGAATGGGGGAGACAGTATTAAGTGAAAACCCTCTGGAATCAGTTTAAAAAAAAAGGAGGTAATTCTGCACACTGTAGGTATCTGACCATTGCAACTCCCTGCCAAAGGACGTTGTGGATTGTAAAAATCTATGTAGGTTCAAAGAAGAAACTTGGTAAATTTAATGGATGAGAAATTCACTGAAGATTATTAAAGGTGTAGAAACCATTTGTATCTCAAGAAGAAATAAAAATATTTGAGGGCTGAAAGATTTTAGGGTGAGACAATGTATAAAATTTCCCTGTTCTTACTTGTAGTAAAGCATCTGCTCTGTCATCCCTACCGGATACCAGACACTGGGCTTGACAGACTTTTGGTCTCTTCTGGAAGGCCTTCTTGTGTTCTTATTTTTAAGAATCAAAATGTAATATTAAACTGAATATAGCATATAATTTTAGTCTACCATATATTACATGTATAATGTAAATGTAAATATGTAAATAAAGGATTATTTACTTGAAAAAGAAGTATGTACCACAAATACACAGTCCCCCCATTTTCTTCTGATATACTCCATCAAAGAACAGTGTTATTGTTGTATCACTGCCTGCCTTCCTGTCGGAAAGGGAGATGGTCCCGAGTAATGATGCAACCTCGATGCGAGTATAATCGTCCTCCTTTATTGCAGGTTCTCACAGAGTATATATAGGCAACTAACTACAGCACGCACCAGTAACAACTTATCTTTGGTCTAGTTTCTCCGTGCACTTGTCTCTAGCTTGTTTCCTCATTATCTCTAATACATGGGAAACAGCGCAAAGCCACCTGCGAATTCCTTGCCCACACCTTCCTATGAGCAGGAGTTTAATTAGCAGGAGAGCTTCTTTTTTCCTTTTTCTCTCTTTTTTCTCTTTTATTTCCTCTTTTTTCTTTCTTTCCCTTTTTTTCTTTTTCCTTCCTTTTTTTTTTTTTTCATTTTTCTTTTTCTTCTTTTTTTTTTATTTTTTTTCTTTTTTTTTTTCCTTTTTTTTTTTCTTTTTTTTTTCTCTTTTTCTTTCTTTCCCTTTTTTTCTCTTTTTTCTCTTTCCTTTTTTTTCCTTCTTTCCTCTCTTTTTTATTTCTTTCCCTTTTTGTTTTTCTTTCATTTTTTTCATTTTTTCTACTTTTCTTCCCTTTTTTCTTTTTCTTTTATTTTCTTTCCTTTTTTTCATTTTTTTCTCCTTTTTTCTTTTTTTTCCTTTTTTTTCCCTTCTTTTTTTTTTTATTTTTTTCTTTTTTTTTCTCTCTGTTTTGTTTTAGTAAAAACCATAAGTAGTTATCACGGATCTGGGGTAGGAAGTTTGAAGCCTTGGCCGAGCTGCCGTTGGCAGCGCCAGCAGAGACTGGCGGGCTGAGGGAGGGCCGCCCCGGGGTGGGGAGTGGCGGGGATGGGGGGGGGGTAGCAACAGCGGCAGAGCCGCTTGGTTCGGCGGGCGCAGCGGAGCGAAGCGGAGAGGGAGGCTCGGGGCTGGCCCGGGGGTAGGGGTTGCCGGGGGGGTGGGGGTGGGGGGCAGCAGCAGCGGCGGAGCCGAGGGCGGAGGTCGGCACGCCTCTCCTCCCTCTCCTGTGGGCGGTGCAGGACATCACCCCTGGGCGTCGTGGGGTGTTACTTCCGCGAGCGGCTCAGGTCTCTGCTTTGACCTGGCCCCGCCAACTTCCGTCTTTTCCGCGCTCGATGGTGGGTCCGGCGGGATTTCCGCATGATTTAGAGGGGCATCCCCAGAGTTCTCGCCCCCAATGCGTGTTAAAAGTCAGTAACAGTTCTGCAAGGGCTGCCGCTCCTAGTGTTGACATCTGGGCCGCGGCGCAGGCAACCACCTTCTCCGCCTCCATAGCCTTTAGTGTCTCTAATACCTCGCAGACAGTTTTTATCTCCTTTTCATCTTTTGAATCCCCCGTTATAGTCCTTTCCCACATGGCATTCCCGAACTCCCGCCATTCCGTAACAGAGAACAGCAGAGCAGTCTCTCTAAAATGTCCCCATCGTTGTCCCAGTTTAATCAGCTTAGTCAATTGCTTTCCCGTTGTCTTGATGCCTCTCAGAGAGAACTCCAACAAGCAAAGTCGTCGCAGCTTCTACTTCCATGGCTGTGCTTTTCCCTGGGAGGCAAGGTCAGTGTCTGCCCTGACTATGCACACAAGCAGAACTCCTCCCAGCCGTTTAATTTCTGCCCTAACTTAATTAACTTAGTTCAATGGCTTTTCCTGTTGTCTCGATACCTCTCTCAGAGAGAATTCCAACGAGCAACATTGCTGCAGCCTCCACTTCCACAGCTGCGCTTCCTCTGAGAGGTAGTGAGTGATCCTGACCTGTGTCTGCCAAGCAGCACTCCTCTCAGCTGTTTAATTTCCCGTTGTCTCGATACCTCTCTTAGTATTCCAGCGAGCAACATTGCCACAGCCCCCACTTTCACAGCTGTGCTTCCTCTGAGAGGTAGGGAGCGACCCTGACCTGTGTCTGCCATGCAGCACCCTCCCAGCCGTTAATTTTCCCAGTCCCCTCTTCTAGCTGCTTACCGCAGTCTTGGAGAACTCAGTCAAGCTGGACTATCTGGCAAGTAACAATCCTCTGCTACCACATGTCGGAAAGGGAGATGGTCCCGAGTAACAATGCAACCTCGATGCGAGTATAATCGTCCTCCTTTATTGCAGGTTCTCACAGAGTATATATAGGCAACTAACTACAGCACGCGCCAATAACAACTTATCTTTGGTCTAGTTTCTCCGTGCACTTGTCTCTAGCTTGTTTCCTCATTATCTCTAATACAAGGACATGGGAAACAGCGCAAAGCCACCTGCGAATTCCTTGCCCACACCTTCCTATGAGCAGTAGTTTAATTAGCAGGCGAGCTTAGAGTGAAGGTATTTACAAACAAGATTTTCATATAGGGATTGAAATGCTTAGGTTAGTAGTGGCTTTATTAGCCCAGAGAAGGTTATCACAGTTCTCTGAACACCAGGTGTCTTTATTGGGGCATTTTAAATTGAAGCATTATAGAATTTTGGTGACACAATTTATGCTTTTCTAAAAGAAAACATTTCTCCACTCTAAAATGAAATCCACATGGACAAGCCCCACATGTGTTACAGTGAAAATCAATGCAGATAGAAGGGTCCACCCATGCAGATTAAATTGCAGGACTGGATTCTAAATATATAACCTCCCCTCCATCTATAGCACACTGAATGTTTTCCAAACACAAAACATGTGGTCAGTGATACATCATTTTGGATGCCTTTCTGATAGCATCCCATAACCCCTTTAGCAATTTTTCTGCCTTGATATGATAAACAGTGCCATGCATTATGGGGTGAGAACTCTGATTTATGAGCATTTCAAAGTAGCAATGTGTACTTGAGCAATGTGTACTTGTTCACTTGGTATATACAAGAAGAAATTCTAGAAAAGCTCAACTGTCTTTTTTTTTTTAAAAAAAAAAAAAAAAACATAACAAAATGGAATTTTATTATTTTAAATTTAGAAGAAAAAAAAATGTTATTTTTTAAAGCCTGGCCCAAGCTCAAACTTCAAATCAATGGACACCTCAATTTGAATTTGGTTGGTCTTGGATCAATGTTGTAGTCATCACAAAATTAAAGGGTCATATTAGCAGAAAAATGTATATTTTACTCTGAACATTAACATTATGATGATCTCTTAGAAATATATATTATTGCAATACTTGTTCTGCATTCTAATGTGTAAATGGATTCCTTTTCTTTTCAGTTATTCATCTTTAGTGTCTACTAGGGCTCTGCAGCTTCATGATCCTAATTCCTCTGTTTGTGATTTATTGATTTATTCTCTTCTTACAAATATATATATATATGTATTGTCCTTGTAATACCCTGCTTAAGTGTAGAAACATTTGTAGAAGACTGAAGTTATATCATTGTAGTATTTTTGCATGAAGAATTATGTGGCAGTGAAGTAAATGGTGAGTGGAAGAAGGTCATGTCTTTACTTTTTTCCTCTTTAAAGCAGAATCCAGTGGGTGTGATTAGCAGCCACTTTTAGTTCAGCATCTGCATTTAATCAGAAGTTATTTCCCCATTTCCTATACTGCTTAGTGTAATACTTCACCACTTCATCTGTCTTCCCTGCCAAACAGGCAATAAAAGAAGGATTTCTAACTTTCTCATCTTTTGTTGGCCAGCCTTGATAAAGCTTAAATATCTGATTTTCTGTAAAGAAGTGATAACATAAGTAAAATAAATGAGTAGACAAACCTTTGCAAGGGCCTTCTGAGGTTTTTGAAGAGTGTTTCTACCTGTGTAAGAGCAATTCAGCAACATAGAATGGGATGAAAATTTTTATATATTTGCCTATGTTTAAATTTAAGCTCAAGTGTTACTTTTAGCTTACTGTAGTTAGAGTGGTGTTTTTCTGCTTTCTGGCACATCAGTGACATTTTGCCATACATCAGGATTCATGGGTTTGAATTAAGGAATCTACAATGTTGAATCTTCCACCATTCCTTCCTCCTCATCCTCCCCCTCCAAGAAAAAAAAAAAGGAAGAAGAAAAAGGAAAAAGAAAAATAGAAAAATGGTGCTTAATTCATTCTTCCATGTAAACAGTTCATCAAAAGCAATTCATATGTCCAAGGCAAACCACAACAAGAAATAATTTAATTATATAAAGTTGAAAGAAACTTTTGGCTTTTTTAAGAAAAGAAACCTCCCTTTTCCTGTGTGAGGCTTAGGGCTACAAAAACATCGGCATTTTCATTCAATTGTAGGTAATTCTTTACAAAGTGGAAATGACATTTTGCTGACATATATAAATTTTTGCAAATATATATAATTTTTGCAATCAGCCATCTGACATGAGATAGTTTATATTGAAAACAAATATGGAAAAATATATTCTATAATGATCATGAAAATCTGCCAGCAGGTTTAATTAGTATTAAGCAAATAATTTTATTACTTGTCTTTGAGCTATTCTCACATAAGATTCATTCTGTTACTCTTGTTTTGCTTCCCATGTCTTTGTTTGTCATCATGATGAAATAATATGCAGAGCTTTTTATGACATATGTAATAAATGTAAAATACTATCACCACAAGGATCAGTTTGGATAGGCCCATCTGTCTGTGTCCGGAAGATGCAAATATGAAATAATCATTAACAAATCCCAGCAATTATTCCTTCCTGTAGGTGAGATATTCACCTACAGGTGAATTGTGTGACACTGCACGTTGGTAGCAGACTGAAACAAATTGCCTGGTCATTTCCAGATCGTGGGAACTAGGGAAGATTCCAAGGAACTATTAAAATATGGAAATAAAATATTTAAAGGATTTACGAGTTCAGGAAAATATTTAAAGGATTTGCAAGTTCAGGTTTCAGTATCAAATGTTATGGTTTTAATAGATCTCATGTAGAACTGTCCATTAACAATGAACTCTGTCCAATGAACTCTGTCCATTAAAGTGAAAGATTTTGATGTGGTCTGTGTGTGGGCTAAAGTTTGTCTCTAAACACTTACAGAAGGTGATTCCTTTCACCTAAGATCTGAATTACCTCAAAACTTAACTCCTTTTGGAAGCCTAGCCTTGAACTACAATTCTACATTAGACAGAATACAAACTCAAGAATACAAACTAAAACAAAGAAAAAAACTGTTAAATAGAATTATTTTTCACTATGCAATACATCGCACGAGTACAAACAGAAAAGCAGCTAGTACATTTTCAAAGTCTAGAAGAGAATTGTTAGATAATTATACTCTGTTCCCAAGTTTTTGTTTCCTTTTGAAGAGTTTAAAGAGAGAAAACAAGTAGTTTTCTATGTTCTGGTTCATGGGTTGTGAAATACAAATTTTAAGTCTTTCTCTTTTATGAGATTGTGTTACACATTACTCAGATTTTCCCATCGTTGAACTTCCAGGCATAGCTGAATGTTACCATTTATGTCATTAAGGAATGTCTGGGGGCTGGTTTTAAGGGTGGGAGGAGACAGCTATCTCTGGTGTTTTTTTTTTTTTTTTAATATCTTTAATTTGGTATATGTATATGCTTTTCTGGTCTGTTCTTACATCCATTGCATCATATAAATGGTTCAAATTAAAGTTATTCTGCTACCTTGTGGCTGTAGCTTGTAATACCAGCTCCTCAGTGGTTTAATTTATAAAATTCTCTGTTATATTGTCATTTATTCCACTTAGTACATGGGAAGATGTATCTGGAACATTGTGTTCAGTTCTATACCCCGTCCCAGCTGAAGGGAGAATTTTCTTGCTGCAGAGGCTGAGTAACAGAGATGATTAATTCCCTTTTTTTCCTTACCCTTCTTCTGTCACACCTTTAAAGCATTGAGGAACATGGAGGGGAAATGCAGCACTGCTGCTATTCTTGTGCCAGATCAAATGGCATACACTGATGACAGCAGTCTGCAGTTGATGGAGGATGTAACACAGAATCCAGGAGAACTGCAAAAATTGGCATCCTTAATGCTTACCTGACTCAGAAACTGTATGTCTTCAAGAAGCATTTTTTCATACCCTTTTTTGATCTCTTCCTGCATTGCTCCAGGATCTTTTCCAAACATTCTGTGATTCTGTGATATGTCTTCTGAATATTTTTGGACATTCCTTGAAATGATAGAGGCACTTCATTCAGAGGAATCATCTGTTATTAGACACTTAGACACTTGGAGTGACTGTGATTGTTCCTTAGTGTCATACTTCACTTGTGACTATGATCAATGCACAGCATAAAGCAGTTTTCCAGTCTATGTGTCTAATTGACCCATAGCTCTCTTCTTGACATTTCTAGAGAGGTCTTCCTGTGGACATTTAGATGGGAGAAAAATTTAATTTGGAAAGCTGAACTCTTCTGTTAGCCTGTTTTCCTGAGGCCCCAGATAGGAATTTGTCTGAGAGTACAAAGATAATGTATAGCCCCTTTTAACTTTTTTTTTTTTTTTTTTTTTTTTTTTTTTTTCCTATCTTGACTAAGTTCAGATTAGTATAAATGGGTTATCATAAGAATTACTCTGCTGAGAATTTGAACCTCTGGGCCTTTCCAATTAACCAATTTTGAAAAAATAATGCAAATATTATTTAAATTCCTAATTGTTCAGAATTCCCAGTTTGTGGTGTCTGATTGTAGATATGTTGACGTTAAAGTATCATCTACATAATACTTAAATAGCATAGAAATATTGAGAGAGTCTCTAACCTCTGTCTAACCTGAACACTAATAGTAAAATAATCTGATTCTGTTGTGTGTATTTTGAGAAGGAATTTATATAGTTTTTTCTGCTAGTCCACCTTCAGATGACCTCAGAAGAGCTATTTGCATTGAAGCCAGCTTTTTGTCCCAGTATTTAGAATAGAATAGAATAGAATAGAATAGAATAGAATAGAATAGAATAGAATAGAATAGAATAGAATAGAATATCCTGAGTTGGAAGGGACCCTTAAGGATCATCAAGTCCAACTCTCGACACCGCACAGGTCTACCCAAAAGTTCAGACCATGTGCCTAAGTTCACAGTCCAATCTCTTCTTAAATTCAGACAGGCTCGGTGCAGTGACCACTTCCCTGGGGAGCCTGTTCCAGTGTGCAACCACCCTCTCTGTGAAGAACCCCCTCCTGACGTCCAGCCTAAATTTCCCCTGCCTCAGCTTAACCCCGTTCCCGCGGGTCCTGTCACTAGTGTTAATGGAGAAAAGGTCTCCTGCCTCTTGACAACCCCTTACGAGGAAGTTGTAGACTGCGATGAGGTCTCCCCTCAGCCTCCTCTTCTCCAGGCTGAACAGGCCCAGTGACCTCAGCCGTTCCTCGCACGTCTTCCCCTCCAGGCCTTTCACCATCTTCGTAGCCCTCCTCTGGACACTCTCCAACAGTTTCATGTCCTTTTTATACTGTGGTGCCCAGAACTGCACACAGTACTCGAGGTGAGGCCGCACCAGCGCAGAGTAGAGCGGGACAATCACCTCCCTTGACCTACTAGCGATGCCGTTCTTGATGCACCCCAGGATACGATTGGCCCTCCTGGCTGCCAGGGCACACTGCTGGCTCATATTCAACTTGCTGTCTACCACGACCCCCAGATCCCTCTCTTCTAGGCTGCTCTCCAGCGTCTCATCGCCCAGTCTGTACATGCAGCCAGGGTTTCCCCGTCCCAGGTGCAGGACCCGGCACTTGCTCTTATTGAACTTCATGCGGTTGGTGATTGCCCAGCTCTCCAACCTGTCCAGATCCCTCTGCAAGGCCTTTACGCCCTCATTTGAGTCCACAACTCCTCCAAGTTTGGTGTCATCAGCAAACTTGCTCAAAATACCCTCTATTCCTACATCCAGATCATTTATAAAAATATTGAAAAGTACCGGCCCTAAAATGGAGCCTTGAGGGACCCCACTAGTGACCGCCTGCCAGCCTGACGCAGCTCCATTTACCATAACCCTTTGGGCCCTGCCCGTTAGCCAATTGCTCACCCATCGTATGATGTTTTTATTTAGCTGTATGGTGGACATTTTGTCCAGTAGGATCCTATGGGAAACCGTGTCAAAAGCCTTGCTGAAGTCCAAAAAAATCACATCAGCTGGTTTCCCTTGGTCCACCATACGGGTGATCTTATCATAAAAGGAAATCAAGTTAGTTAGGCAGGACCTACCCTTCACAAACCCATGCTGGCTGGGACCAATGACTGCTTTGTCCCCCAGGTGCGCCTCAATAAGTCCGAGAACCAACTTCTCCATGATTTTACCAGGCACTGACGTGAGACTGACAGGCCTGTAATTGCTAGGGTCTTCTTTCTGACCCTTCTTGAAAATTGGCACAACATTTGCCAGCTTCCAGTCTACTGGGACCTCTCCAAATTCCCAGGATCGTTGAAAAATAATTGATAGAGGTTCCGCGATGACATCCGCCAGCTCTTTCAGCACCCGGGGATGAATCCCATCCGGACCCATGGACTTGTAGGGATCCAGGTGGAGTAGCAAATCCCGCACACGTTCAGGGTCAGTTGGGAGTTTGTCATCCCCACCGTCCCGGTCCTCCAGCTCAGGGCACCCTGGGTCCCGAAGCCCATCATCGGCATTGAAGACAGAGGCAAAGAAGGCGTTAAGCGTCTCTGCTTTGCCTACGTCATCGTCTGTGAGGAGACCTTCCCTATCAAGGAGCGGCCCTATGTTTTCTTTAGTTCTCCTTTTTCCATTTACATATCTAAAAAAACCCTTTTTATTTTCTCTCACAGACACAGCCAGCTTCAACTCTAGCTGTGCTTTGGCCACTCGAACTTTCTCCCTACAAACACGAACAGCATCCCTGTATTCTTTCCATGACGCCTGGCCCTCCTTCCAGTAGCGAAACACTCTCTGTTTCCGCCTAATCTCCATTAGAATGTTCCTGGTCAGCCACGCCGGCTTCCTGCCCCGCCTGCCTGACTTGTGATATTTTGGAATTGCCTTATCTTGTGCTTCTAGGAGGCATCGCTTAAAGAGTGACCAGCAAAGAGTGACCAGATTTGTTGCTGTCCTTAGCAGAAGTAGTTTGAATAACTCAATTAGCTTTTAAAATGGTATGAAATAGTGACAAAATATCTTCTTAATAACAATAACTTTCAGGTCATATTCTAGAGTAATAATTTATTTGTGTTAATATTGACAATAGCCATAGATAACTATAATGAATTATTAGTTTTTTTCATATGCCAGCTCTGCAGAGAAGCCATTCCTTCATAACCTTCATGCTCTGTTAAACCAGATCAGATTAGCTGGATGAATTTACTTTATTTGTATTTTTCATGAAAACATACTGACTAAACTTCTCAACAGTATTTTCCTGAAAATCTTGTCATTGTATTAACAGATACCAAGTGTCATGCTGGATAAAGAGAGAGCTTTAGAAGTTCTTAGCTTAACATAAGAGAAGAAAAAAAGAAAAAATAATTGTGAGTTATCAATTCAAAATACTATTGGAACCCAAAATATTGATATGAGTATTGTTTTATACTTTAAGCCTTGAATAGCTTTTTGCTTTTGAGGCAGAAGGAAGCAAAAGAAGCAAAGTTCCACTCTATGTAGACAGAAGCACATCTAGCACAGAAGCAAGTACTGATCAACCTCAGCCACAGAGAAATCAAGGGAACTATCTGCAGCTGAAGTTGTTTTTGGAAGTGGTTGTGTTCAGGGAAGTTGCCAACAGAGGTAGTGTGTGGCATGTTTAGCTTGTGTTTTAGGAAGAGCAGTTCTATCACATACACTGAACATGGTTCCCTCCTTGCTGCCACTTGCCTTACTGCAGACTGGGCTCTGAGTTCTTCACTTTTTAACTGCTGTGCCTTTCCTATGCTCCTTAGGTTGAGAGCTGTTGCCTAGAGGGCCAGGGTGCTACTCTGTCCTACTTTTACCACCTTATACTTCAGCCATCACTGCTATGCTCCAACATGTCTAGGTAGGATCTTACAGTCCTTATGCTCTTACAGCTCTTTGTGGAGACCTGCATGAGACTGTTTGGGTTTGTGTTGTGTCATAAGCTATGAGCAGCATTCTTTACAGGGGCTAGAAAAGGACCTGCTGACCTGTTCTGAAATAGCCTGTATGTTATTTTTTCTCATTGAATGAAATTTCATGATATAAAAACTCTTTCTCTGTGTTGGAAATCCTGTGTTTGGCCTTGAACAAAGTGCTGGATTGCAGGATTTTGCAGTGGTCTAGCAGTGCAGGTAATGAATTTATTGAACTCTAGTTTGGTGAGACCTAAAATACATTCAATTTTTACAAATATTTTCAAATTGTAATGGATTTGTGACTTCAAAAAAAAAGTTTTTAAAAATTAACAACCTCAATAACTGTTATACATATATGTATTTGTTTAAATTCAGCAACTCAGCATGGGACTGTTTCACCATTATTTGACAACATTGCCTGGAGCCGTACATTTTAGTCACTGTTTGGTATGGCAATTTTGGTAAAAAAGAACAGAATTTTCAGTTTTATTGAAAGAGGTCATTAATGACATTTAATGTAAAAATTCATCTCAAATACGGAAATTCAAAGACCTTATGCTAATAAGAAATAGGTTTTAAGGAGAGTTAGGAAAAACAGAAAGAAATGTTTTCTTAATTTTCCTGTCTTACAGCTTTTTACAAATGCAAAGCTAAATTCAGCCTTGTGTAAGTTGATCACATTCTGGAGAAGGTTGGAGTAAATTCTGTGACAAGTCAGCAGGAAATTTATGTTATAAAATATGAGGAAAAAAATCTTCCATTCCTATCACAGCTAATAATTTTAGGTATGGAATGGGAATATTGAGGGACAACAGAACTTGCAGAAGGACATAGATATTCTAGAGCATTGAGCAATCATCAACAGCATGAAGTCCAACAAAGGAAAATGCCAGGTGATGCACCTGGCATGGAGCAATGCAGGCACAGTCTGGGAGATGAGTGTCTGGGGAGCAGCTCAGTGGAAAGGGACCTGGGCATGCTGGTCAACAGTTGGCTCCACGTGAGCCAGCATCGTGCCCTGGCAGCCAAGGGGAAAAACTACATTTTGGGTTGTATTAACCACAGCATAGCCAGCTGTTCAGAAGAGGTGATTCTCCCACAGTGTATTTAGTGCTGGTGTGACTTTACCTTGAATATCGTGTGCAGTGTCCTTATTGCTTGATGCAACTTATTGAGGAGGGGAAGCAGAGAGGAAGAGAAGCAGAGAGGAAGGGAAGCAGAGAGGAAGGTGCTGGTCATTGCTCCCTGGGAAACGACCACAGGATGTGGGGACATCACAAAGCGACACCAGGGGACAGTCAGATTGGATATTGTGAAAAATTTATTCACTTTGAGGGTGGTCAAACATTGGAACAGGCTTCCTAGAGAGGTGGTTGATACCCCACGCCTGTCAGTGCTCAAGGGGCATTTGGACAGTGTCCTCACTGATGTGCTTTAACTTTTGATTAGCTCTGAATTGGTCAAGCAGTTGGACTAGATGGTCCTTGAAAGTCCCTTCCAACTGAACTAATATAACTCTAATTGTAATTCTAATTCCAATTCTGATATCATGTAAAGCAGATATGTAATAGTTTTTTTGGGCAAACACTTAACACCATGTTTGTACAAGAATATCAATTTGTATATATTTTCTTTCTTCGTTTCTTTTTTCTTATATATATATATGTACTGAAGAAACCTTCCATTGATGTATGAACTTTTTTCAGGCTATTCTAGTAGTCAAACACACAGTACAGACTTTATGTCACTGGAATGTCAATGATTTACCTCACTGCTTACTTTTGGTGGCATGTTACTTAATACAATCATAAAATCATAGACTATCCAAGTTGGAAAGGACCAACAAGGACCACAGATTCCAAAATCTGGGTCTCCAAGAAGGTACCTTTCACAAAGAAAGTAATTTATGATCAGTAATGTGGCCAAAACTTTTCTATTAAAAATCAAAATTACTTTGCTCATTATGGGCACCAGTAACACTTAGATTAAAATAATGACAGTAAAAGCATGAATCTGAAATTCTGTTCTTCAAAATCCTCAAAATAAATGTCTTCCAGAAAAAAAGGCTGTTGGGTGGCTTAGATATAAAACTGCTTAATATTTTTATTATAAAATATTAATCAAATTTATCATGATAGGATATGTTAGCTAAAAAGCCAATTTCCCTAGTTAATTTTTGACATGGTATTATTATTATATCCTTTCTCTCTCCAGTTACAGAAAGAATTCATTAAAGGATAAACAGATTATTATTATTATTATTATTTTTAGGTTGATGGGCATTGGACAAAATTTTAGAGTGTGTACTATGTTTAAATGTTGTAAATTCAAAATGAGGAGAAAAAATGGTTTTTATTTTGTTGTAGATCCCAAATCATAGATTCAAATTTTGCCACTAAAAGATTCTTAGAAAATGCTCTCATCCAGACTTTCCTATGCATCCTATTTTAAGTAGCTGAACAGCAGTTAGATTCAGCTGTTCCTGTATGCATAAAATCATCATTAGATGGTTGAGTGCAAGCTGTTTTATTTTTAACTCCCATTATTCTCAGTACATATCTGATCTGTCAAGAAAGCTGTGCTTATTCTTTAAAATACCTTTGGGACAGTCTGGTGCTTGGAGCATTCTCTTTGATATTTGTACTTTCTGTTTTCATCAGTGGACTGACTAAAACAACTAAAATCAATTGAGATCCAAAGTTATCCAAATGGAGGGGATTTGATTGTAATTATATTTGGATATGAAGGCTGCATTTATTTCAGACCTGTGACACTCTTTATCATAGATCAATTATACTGTTTCATCAAGTTAATTCTTATTCCTCAGCAGGAAAAAAAAAAAAAAAAAGCTACTAAAAATTCCCATGTTCTTCAAAAGGACCTATTCCCACAAAAGATGCAGGAAACTGCTACTGGGTTGCGTTTTTTTGGCTATGTAGGATAAGCAATAGAACAATATCATAACTGGAAAATTTCCCAGAAGTCTATGGTACTACGGCATAATGTAGATGCAAACTCTCTCTCTCTCTCTCTCTCTCTTTTTTAATTTAGTTTTTGGAAGATAAATGTATAGAGGGTTTTAATTTTGCTTATTAAAAAGTCTCTAATTCTTCTTCTTTTTTTTTTTTTTTTTTTTTTTTTTTCCTTTTTTTTTTTACTTTTGCACTGGGACCACCAGTGGCTAGGAACCAACTTATCCTTGACCAGTGTATTTTTATTTTTTATTTTATTTTATTTTATTTTATTTTATTTTATTTATTTATTTTTCTTCTGGGTGTAAGACTGCCAAAAATATTTAAGTCTTGATCATTTTGTAATGTACTCTGGAATAAATGAAGCTGTACTGCTGAATCTGGGACAAAGAAGCTGAAATGGAGATTGATTTATTCCATCCCACTGGTCTGGAGTATTCCACACTCTGAAACTGTCTTTTCTGGGTAATCATGGACATCTCTGGGAAATCATAACCCAGACAATACTCTCAGTATGAGAGATAAGAGGTGGGAAAGAAACACCACCACCAAAAAAGAACAAACCAAAAGCAAACAAAAAACACACATCAGAAGAGCAGACATGAAGATTTCACTAAAACAAGACTTTTTTCATTTGAATTAATAAAGACACTGATTTCATAAGTAATAAGTAAAAAGCAGGTGTCTAGCAGTTTTTCTTCTTTATTTTGCATGGAAGGACAATCTGACTTTATTTGATGAATGTAACTCTTTGTAATACCATTATTTTAACACTGTATCAGTATCAAAGCTCCTGTTTAGTAACAGAATTCATATTGTACTCACTGACATGAGACTTAATGATTTTGCTTAGCAATTACAATCAATTTCTTTTTCAGCATAAGATGTTAATAGCACAAATCAGTCAGAAGAAAGCCTTTTGAAATTCTGTACTTTTAGGAAGTGGTTCTATGCTAATTTGGTGCTTATGGGTATTACCATTTGATATCTATATTTTAACAATAGCTGGAGTAGGAAGTCATGCACATGAATTTTCATGACCTCAGGTTGCAGACCATAATATATATTGAACTGTTACAGATATAACACACTTTTAAACTTACTAACAACAGTTATAGAATTGTAGAATCATAGTGTTTGGTTTGGAAGGGACCTTAAAGATCGTCTAATTCCAACCCCCCTGCTGTGGCCATGGACAAATCCCACAAGACCAGGTCAAAGCAAAGCCCCATCCTGGCCCTGAACACTTCCAGAGATGGGGTATCCACAGCTTCTTTGGGAAACCTGTGCCAGTGCCTCACCACTCTCTGAGTGAAGAATTTCCTTCTAATACCTAACCTAAGTCTCCCCTATGTATTTTAAGCCATTATACGTTGTCTTCTCACTTAACACCCCGACAAAGAGTCCCTCCCCAGCTTTCCTTTAGGTCCCCTTTAGGTACAGGAAGGCAGCAATAAGGTCTCTCTGGAGCCTTCTCTTCTCCAGGCTGAACAACCCCAACTCCCTCAGCCTGTTTTTGTAGGAGAGGTACTCCAGCCCTCTGATCATCCTTGTGGCCCTCCTCTGGATTCCTTCTAATACTTCAGTGTTCTTCTTGTGCTGGGGGCGTCTTCGGGGGACTTAATTATGTCCAAAAAGACGTATTTATTTGTTGTATGTTACAATGTTATGAAACGACAACACGGACACCAGGATTCTTTTAGGATCAGTAACTGCTGCTACTTTACTGATGACATAACTTCATTATCTTTTACTGAGGGCCTAACTTCATCTCTCATATTGAAGGCATAACTTCATTATCCTTGTTGCCTCCCCATCTTGAGGACAGGCTCCCTTTTTATACTATTCGCCCCGTGGCAGTCCTTTTCACTAACTATTTAGTCAAACAACTTTGCCCGGCAACCGCAAACACCCAGCAACTTCCATGCCTTAACGGCTGGAGAACAAGCAACCCGAGACGGCAAGGCGTCTTCTGAATCACCCCTCTTTGTTCCCTCTAAACTCTTTACATTCCTGATGGCCTCATCGTTAAGGGTCTGATGTTATCACCAACCATGGGGCTTGTTGACCCTCATGGCCACACTCCCACATTACAGCTGGACAATATTTTTCTGATGGATTTTTTTATATATATATATTTTTTATTTTTTTTGGTGGGAGAACATTTTCATGAAAGCATATGTTTTTTATAGAAATATATTAATCTGACACACACACACACACAAACAAATCTTGAAGATAATTAAAGCATTCAGACTTTTTTTCTGGTCTTTCAAAGTTTCTTAACTATATGAAAAAGAAATGTTCTTCAAATCAAATTACTTGAACAACAGATTAAACACAGTTTGGCTGACCGAAAGTAACATTTTGAAATTTTCTGCATGTTTCATGGCAGATTTTTTTTTGTGTTATGATTTGTAATTTAAAATAAATAAATAAATAAAAATAAAAAGCTTGGATTTTTTATCAGCTTTTACCTGCTTTTGTTGTACAAATGCTACTACTAAAATTAATATAAATGTTTGTATTAAACCTAGAAAACAAAGCTTATGTCATCAGCAGTTTTCTAGTACATTCAGGATTTGAAATTGCTAGGTAATTTTAATCAGATTTAAGGGAGGAAAGATGTCTCAGCAGTAACTCTGTTTCTGTAAATTTTACAAATATAGCAGCTGGATCTCTGCTACTGAGTGGAAACTAGATCACTGTTTCCCCAGGGCAAAGTGGAGGCAAAACTCAGCTGCTATACATTTTGTTTGGCAGCAGATGGCTGCTAGCTAGGTCTTCAGACCATCCACAGTGATGCTGATTCTTTCTTTGGTGAAGATATGAAAGGTATGTGTTGAATGATAGGAAGCAAAGAACACACACTAGTCTGAAATAAGACTTCCCTAGTTCTTCTGAATCGCCCACTCCCTACCCCCACCCCCCACATAAATAAGTAATTAAGGTAGCATTCTCAGCCTAGTAGTCCTGGTATTCAGCAAGTAAATGATCAGCCTCAGTTTATCTTTGATGTCTATCTTATTGGGCTAAGGTTATCACATTGGACCGGAATACAGTTGATGTGATTTCTAATGATCTTACATGACTCTAGAACAGACTGTCAGAAAAGCTGTACATACTGCCTTTGTGAATGTTCCATGACTCTAGACAAAGAAATGACTTCTACATACAATGCTCCCTGATGTTTCTTCCTACAGATTTTGTTCTTAATATCTAATTCCATTTTCCCTTGTTGCACCTTCTGACCTCTTCCCTCTTTTCCTTATGCATTGCTCAGAAAAGAAAGCTAGAATGCACCTTCCAGTAATGGAATCAGCAGTTAAGTCCCCTCTTCTTCAGGCTAAAAAAAACAGTTCTCTCAGCTGCTTTAGCAACATATTCTCCAGTCCTGTGTAATCTTAGTGGCTCTCTTTTAGATTCTTGCAAGCCTATCAGCATCTTTTATACTGGAAGTGTCTAAAAGTGTCCCCAGTATCCTAGATGCATCCTCACAAGTGCCAAGTATGACATAATCACTTCCATCAATTTGTTAGACGCACTGTTCATACTAGCAAATGTTTTATTTTTATACTCTAAGGGTACATTCTGCACTTGTTTAAAAATGGTGAACATTCATCATGCCCAGTTTATTTGTTACCAGACCCAATTTTCAGTAAACACAGAATGACTTCTCTCTCAAAGTTAGTCTCCTTTTTGTTGACTCAAACTAAAACACCAGAAACTGAAACACAGAAGCTGGTAATTCCTTTTGTCCTGTGTGCTTACAGAATAGTGTACAGAGTTGAAGATGTTGTTATCATTGCTGATTTTCTTGTGTCTATCTCCCTTTTTACAACCTATAGCCTATGAATACTGTTTCATTCATCTGAGACTCATATGACCCAACTTTATTTTTCTGTTCCATTATAACTTTACACTGCTTTGAGGGTCTGGTTTATGAGCAAATTTGCAGACCAAAAGCCTTGTTCACCTGAAGAATTGCAATTCTTGGGTTAGGAATCTCATACGAGCATTTCTGTTTGTTTTGCCAGCAGGGCTGGTAGTGATCAGTTAAAGTCCTCCTGACTGGTATTGCTGTCCTTGAAAATACAATTCATGAATCTTCTGTTTTGAAATGTTGTATTTACTGTGTCTGTTGAGCACTGCGTTTGCTTGAATATAATTTTATTTATATTTTCAAGTAATCTGAGTTCTAAGTCACTAGACTGGGCCTCTGTCTCATTTCAATCACATGGGGAGAACAAAACATGGTGTACATGAATGAGATCTTCCCTAATTTCGTCCATTCTATATATTTAGTTGTGTGCTATGGCCTACATAGCACACAACCTTTAAGAGGCTTTTTCTTTCCATATTTGATTATTTTCATTAAGATGACAGTACCTGATTCATCATCTCTATAATTATATTGTCATCCATTCCAACCTTATAACCATACTTCCAGCTGTTTCCATTGAGAGCATTATCTTCTGAAACTATGCTTAACATTTTCAGGGAATTAACTATGTCCAAACATTAAAACAAATAGCTGTGAAACCATTCTGGATGCCAGTGTCAGTGTCTTCCAAGCAAGTTTAAATCCAGAGGGGCAGAAACACTCTCACATTGGTGTTGGTAGTAGCAATATTAGTATCACTAGTTTTACTTTGAGCTGCTAAAGTAAGATCAGGATACATGCTGTGTTAGGAGCTGACACTGAAATGGTAGAAGAACCAAGTTTATTCAGCAATGGTTAGTATATGTGAGTAGGATATATAACACCTTACATGTTAGGTCCTTTAATGAGGAACATAGCCATGCGCTCTTCATTTCAGCCTTATGCAGATATCTAACAAATTAAGACAAAAATCGTTTAGAAGACCTAGGAAAAAAGAGATACTTTCCCCCTGCTTCTGAGGCTTGTAGAGCAGTAGCAATCTGAGTTGTAGCAGTTGCGTCCAGATGCCATGCACTGGTTCTACTTGCTCCACCATGTATCATCAACTGCCAGTACTACCTACTGCCCACTGGTCTGTGGACTTTCACCACATTCCTGCCTTCTTCGTTCAGCAGCCATTAAATTCAATTTTGAATTTTCTACCATTAGGAATTTGCTGAAGAAACTCCATGTCTTGTGTCTAAGAGTGGATGGAAAAACACCACCTACTTTCTTCTCTGAAACCTCGGCAGTTCTAAGATCAAAATGTAATTATGATATATTATTTCACAAAAATTCT
>NC_048926.1:17533925-17563192 GCF_011077185.1 Oxyura jamaicensis | reverse complement strand
GCTCATGCTATGCCGTGCTTTGAAAAAATGTTTTCATCCCTGCTGAACAAGTTCTCTGCAATGAATTAAATAAGTTTCTGGATTATTTGGAAAAAGTTAGTCAGGTTCTTTTCCAATATGAATCCAGAAGGCAAATATCACGTGCACATTAACAGAATTTCTTGTGACTAAGTATCACATTTCTCTGATAATAAGTTCCAAAACAGTTCTTTTCCATTTCTTCATGGACCTGACATCTTTTCAGATAATGGTTTGCCGCTAGCACTCTCACTAGGCTGTAAGTATAAGTGGAATAACAGATCAAAACACTTTGGGCTGTATTTACAGGTCACCATCTGCAAAGCTTTCTTGCTAAAATGACCAATTCCAAGTACTTTTGTGGGTGAGAACACATGTTAAGAAGGCATTAATAAATAGAAAACCCTTAAGTTAAATTTATTAAGTTAAACCGGAACAGAGTTTCTTCTGGCTTTAGTGTTGTTTCTGAAATTTATGAGCATGTCCTATTTGCCATGTGATGCAAAATGAATTGGTGCACAAAAAGAAAATGGATCCCAAACAACTGATCCTAAATTTTCTGCGTATTGAGGGATTTCACATAAAAACATCTCTGGCCTGTACTCAAAGCACTCATAACTATTGGGAAGCTTTCGTCCTCATATAAACTATGTGACCTATAATCCTATTACAACTGTCCATCTCAGTTACAGAGGAAACAATTTAACTAAGAAGTATGTACTAAGTACTTGCATACATTGTTACCTCATAATGGAATTTATATACGTTTACAGGTGTTTCTGTACTGCTTTGAAAAATTGCATAGTGTAAACAGGTGTGTGCTTATTTCTACCCAGCTGGTGCAAAGAAGAGAGGGAACAACTTAACCGTTACCTGTTGTATGCTAGTATTAAACCAAGTGTATCCAGACAAAATACAATTTCTAGTCTGCCTCATTAGATTAATGTTATAAAAAAGAGTTCACTAATGCTTTTGCAAGGTAATATATTTTGCAAGGTATATAAAATAAAATATAATATATTTTGCAATGTATTTTACTTTCCAAAACCTTTGGCTCCTATTCAAATACAGAAGAAAGAAAGCAGATTCTTTCAGAGGCCCATTACTTGCCATTGAGAAATTTTAAATCAGGTGTACAGGTTTAAATCAGGTGTACAGGTAGGTTTTGTTGTTGTTTGTTTGTTTTGTTTATGTTTTATATGCTAAAAATTTGTTCTATTTTGTTATTTTCCATGAAAAACTCTTAAAACTATTACTGGTTTTAAATAACTTGTTGAAAGTAGATTTAGTAGGAGAGAAGGATTCCTTCTTGGATATAGCTGATACTAGTAAAAACATGGATTATGCATTGCATTTTTCATTTGTAAAACACATTTTTCCAGTTTTGTGAACTGTACCTAGCTGTTAGTTTTTATGCAACTTTTGGATGCATTTGAACAAATAGAAAACTTGATTCTTCTTATTTCTGTATTGCAGACATACTGAAAACTTTTGGGCTTGTCTTCCTTCCATGACTACAATACAGAACAGAAAGGCTGAGCTGAGTTGTGGCAAGCAGTAACAAAACTTCAGTAAATATATTCATTCTCTCCCCCTATGCTTGGGTCTTCTGTTAAACCTGAAACCTTGTATTCCCTGTACTGTGATCTTGCTAGGAAATTGATATTATGTCTTCTCCAAAGATAAAAGAGACTAATCATAAACACATAAAAATGGCTGAGGAAACATGGCTTTAGATATAGTGCTGCATTTAAAGATATCAATAACAGTCTTGCTAGGAGAAAGGAAAGAAAATGCAGCATTCCCATGGAAAATATCTTGCTGTCCCTTTGGCAGAAGTGATCTTGGAAAAAGATACTATTTGCCTCTCACTTTTTCTCCCCAGGTGCAGTTATACAATGAAAAATGGCTGATGCCCTTTTGTACCATGTCTTTACTCTTTCTGTATGTTCAGAATCAGGTCTGTTTGCCTTCAGGTCAGTAAAACATTTCATTTTATCTTTTCTGTTAACAGTATAACTATATAGCTAAGTGGGAATCTTTGCCTTATGTCCATTCACAACTGTTTACTGATTTACAGGAATATAATCCTTTATAGTCTCATGCATAGTTTTTGAAGGAAGAACCTAGAGACGGTTTCTTTAAAGAGGACTCAGAGCCTCCTGAATGTAACACTACAGCTCTTCTGCAGCGTGCCCTTTGATATGCCTTTTCAAGGCCCTCTTAAGTAACCTGGAGCATTTTTATTTATTTATTTATTTATTTTTAACAAGAAAAAGGTGGGTGGCATAGCTAGCTCAAAGAGTACAGACGATTTAAAACTAATTTTATGATGAGTGATGAAAAGTAGGTTTGGTTTTCTTTCCTTTCCTTCTATATTTTACCAGAGTCGTGGACTTTCTGGTTGTTAAACTGGTAGTAAGGCAGTCAAAGATTTTGCTGGCTTTGATTTATTGATTTTTTGTTGTTGTTGTTTAAATGAGAATTCCTTTGATGTAGATATAGAAAGAATGAACCAGCTAACGTAATACTTTATTTAACTGTGTTATCCAAGTGAAAGAACCACCTTACAATATCAGACCATGTTACTTCTATAACAATTTCAGTAGGGTCAGTGGTCTATACATACAGCAAAGGTGAAGGTAATCATGAAAATCATGCTCCTATGTGCCCTCAGGTCTGAATTCAAGTCTGTTACAACCCTCTGTGATAAAATGGGAACTGAAGGAAAGTCACAAGCTGGGCAAAACAGGAGTCCCAAGTCACTAGGCACTGCTGTGGCTGGATCAATATATAGCCATGAGAAGGTCTAGCACACATCTCAGTCATTTGTAGATTTATTTATTTGATTCTCATTGCCTCACAGGAGACTTTCCATTGGATCAGTTGACTTTTGCATCCTATATTATAAGGACAACAATTCCACACAGGCGTTTTATAGAGGTCCAAAAGCACCATCCAGAGATTCAGTGTCATGTCTAGTCACATTAAAGTCATGTATTAAAAGACTTTCATCTTTTTGCCCTGTCTCATTAAATGTTTATTCATTTGAGATGCACTGGCAGTCCCAAGGAAGCCAACAGTCCTTGCCACATGTTCTTGCAGAGTCAACATGAGAAATATCTTTCTGTATTCCTGAGATTTTATCTAGATGAAAGATATCGTGTTATTACAAGGACAACTTTGACAAGATATGCAAATCCCTACTGCATTTGAAGCTACCTAATTTGTGTTTAGTTATCTCACCACAGCATTTTATTTATTTATTTATTTATCTATTTATTTGTCAGTAGAAGTATTTATCCATGGATTTTCTTTTCAGAACAGTGACAGAGTATGTTAACAAAGCGGCATCACACATATGTGGAAGAGAGGGCACAATGCTGTAAAGAGTTTCAATTTCTCATGTGCAATAGTGATTTAAAAGTGTCAGAAAGAATTTTGTTTAGAGGACTAGCAGGAACTAATAACATTTTTAATTCACTGAAGGCTGTGGGCAAACTAAAGTATTTCTCATACCTTGTGCAAGGTCAGAAAGTATAGAGGAACAAATCTATAATGCTAATCTTGTAGGGGTGGAACAGCAACACAGAACATTTATGGTCTTAATATCTCCCTTACAATGTTTTGTTTTGGTTCTGTGCTCAGGTTGCAATCCAGATGTACTTCATTGCCCAAAAAGCCTGTCTTCAGGGACTGCATATGTGTCAAGTGCAGAATGGCCTGTCATCTCACCACACTCCCTGGAACAGCCTGGGTAGACTAGGGAATGGACATGGAGACCTGGGGCTGGAGAGGCATTGGAATTCAATTACAAGGCTGCTGCAGACCCAAAATCTATCATAAAAACTGGCCATAACATTTTAGCTTTAATCATCCCTATCTGAACTCTCTTTGATGTTAAAGATGTGTTATTCTTATCCCTCTTTCTTGTCATATTGTGGGCAAGCATTACTAAATCAGGTAGAGAGATTCAGACCTTTCAGGAAGCTCAGACATGGAGTGAACAGTTTTCTCCAGCCCTTGAAAGTACATGGGATTGATCTGTTTGCTGTACAATCCCTAAGCCCCAGTCTGGGGATAAAATTTCTTAGCAGGGAGGCAAAGTAAATCAATTCTCTTATGTTGCTGGGGTAAAGTTGGTCAATAGCTGATCTTTTAAAGCACCTCCATCAACAATTTATGAGATTTATTCAGTTTATGCGAAAGAGCACTCCATAATCATCACTACACAGTGATGGCCCAACAGGGTGTTGCTAACTGGATATCATTTAATAAAAGTTTTTCAAGTGCTCAGCATGCTTTCATCAGAGGGTGATTTTTGTTTTTATCCTTGTTTTGTATGAACATTAGGAGGTAATCAAGAAGTTATAAAAGTTGATGATTTATGAAGCTTTTGAAGTGGTGGGTGAAATTGTAGGCTAGATATAATGCTCATATTGATCACTCTGTTGGTAAAAGCATGATAAGTCTGTTGACTAAAAGTACTATTAAAATGAGTTTTATGACAGAATGTTGAATAGAAATTTAGTATTATTTTCATAAATTGACTCTCACTAATAGTGGCCTTGGTTAACAGCAGGCTTTGTAATGTTGATAGGGTCACAAACCTCACAAATATTACCAAGACTTGTAGATAGTCATAAAGCTTTTTTAGAATTACATATATTCTGAAAATAGCAAAATAGCTCTTCAGTTTCTTAGGTTGCCATCAGTATTTTTGTCCCTTACCTTTTGAAATTTTTATTCCATTTATGGGTTCATCCCAGTCTACTCCTTTGATTTCTCAGTCTCCTCTTGCTTTGACTTTTTTTTTTAAATGCAGTTCTTCTACTTTTTATTCCTTTTCATTTTCTCCTATCCTGAGAGTACTTTATTACCTTTCTCATTTCATTTTTTAAAGAACCAGGAAAAATAAAGTCATCATATATCTGTTTGCATATGTAATGCCATACCCATTAATTCCTATTACACATTATCTACCTTTTATAAAGAATTACAATAACTTATTTTTAAAGTTTCATATGTATCTTAAATTCAGTCCTCCTTTTAATCTCTTGTCTCTCTCCAGGAGAAAGTCTCAGAGAAAGACTTTCTCTGTCCTGGAGAAAGTCTCAAAATTTATTTTTATATATTTATTTTTTATTTTTTTAAATTTAATTTAATTTTTTGACTACATCCAGTTGAAGTTGAAGATATCATCATATCAATGCCCTTTCAATCTGCTAGTTGTTAACTATGTGAATACGTGAGTACAACCCCTAATTTTGGTAGGCAATCTAGTTCTAGCTTTTAGAACTGTGTGAAGGAAGCTTGAGAGCTTCCTTCTCCATCATTTTTATGCACAAGTTTTATTTCTATGTTTTATCTAATAATACTAACCATCCCTTTAGCGCTACACTTATCTCCAACAAGTTTTTATAATTTGAAGTATTTTTTGGAAAAAACAAATTTGCATACTTTTGGAGTAAGCTCTAGATTCCAAGGAATGGATTTGATGATCCTTGTGGGTCTCTTCCAAAGTGGATATTCTATGATTTTATGATTTTTCGTTATATTTAGTTTATACCAAATCTACTGTATAATCTAGCCACTATATAAGAACGTCTAATGCTATTAAGAGAAAACTACAGCAAAATCCATTCTATACTAATACAGAATTTCAAATTAAATTGAAGGTATGTCACTAAGACAATTGTTCTCTGGACGCCCAGTACCTTGAGTTGGTGGAAGGGGATGAGGATCAGAATGTGGCCCCCACAATCCATGAGGAAATGGTTGGCGACCTGCTACAGCATTTGGATGTAAACAAGTCAATAGGGCTGGATGGGATCCACACGAGGGTATTGAGAGAACTGGCAAAAGAGCTGACCAAGCCGCTTTCCATCATTTATCGGCAGTCCTGGCTATCATGGGAGGTCCCACTCGACTGGTGGCTAGCAAACATGACACCCATCTACAAGAAGGGCCAGAGGGTAGACCCAGGGAACTATAGGCCTGTTAGTTTGACCTCAGTGCCAGGCAAGCTCATGGAGCAGATTATCTTGAGCGTTATCATGTGGCACTTGCAGGGCAAGCAGGCAATCAGGCCCAGTCAGCATGGGTTTATGAAGGGCAGGTCCTGCTTGACGAACCTGATCTCCTTCTATGACAAGGTGACACACTTAGTGGATGAGGGAAAGGCTGTGGACATGGTCTACCTTGACTTCAGTAAGGCTTTTGACACCATCCCCCACAGCATTCTCCTCAGGAAACTGGCTGCTCATGGCTTGGACTGGCGTACAATTCATTGGGTTAAGAGCTGGCTGGCTGGCCGGGCCCAGAGAGTTGTGGTGAATGGAGTCAAATCCAGTTGGAGGCCAGTCACTAGTGGAGTCCCCCAGGGCTCGGTACTGGGACCAGTCCTCTTTAACATCTTCATCGATGATCTGGATGAGGGGACCGAGTGCACCCTCAGCAAGTTTGCAGACGACACCAAGTTAGGTGCGTATGTCAATCTGCTTGAGGGTAGCAAGGTTCTGCAGGAAGATCTGGATAGGCTGGACCAGTGGGCCAAGGCCAATGATATGAAGTTCAACAAGGCCAAGTGCCAGGTCCTGCACCTGGGGCACAACAACCCCAAGCAGAGCTACAGGCTGGGAGATGCGTGGTTAGAAAGCTGCCTGTCAGAAAAGGACCTGGGAGTATTGGTTGACAGTCGGCTGAATATGAGCCAGCAGTGTGCTCAGGCAGCCAAGAAGACCAGCAGCATCCTGCCTTGCATAAGAAGCAGCGTCGCAAGCAGGTCCAGGGAAGTGATTGTCCCCCTGTACTCGGTTCTGGTGAGGCCGCACCTCGAGTACTGCGTTCAGTTTTGGGCCCCTCCCTATAAGAAGGACATGGAGGTGCTCGAGCAAGTCCAGAGAAGGGCTACGAAGCTGGTGAGGGGTCTGGAGAACAAGTCTTACGAGGAGCGGCTGAGGGAGCTGGGACTATTTAGCCTGGAGAAGAGGAGGCTCAGGGGCGACCTTATTGCACTCTACAGGTACCTGAAAGGAGGCTGTAGGGAGGTGGCGGTTGGTCTATTCTCCCACATGCCTGGTGACAGGACGAGGGGGCATGGGCTAAAGTTGTGCCAGGGGAGGTTTAGGTTGGATATTAGGAAGAACTTCTTTACTGAACGGGTTGTTAGTCCCTGGAATAGGCTGCCCAGGGAAGTGGTTGAGTTACCATCCCTGGAGGTCTTTAAAAGACGTTTAGATGTTGAGCTTAGGGATATGGTTTAGTGGAAGATTTGTTAGCATTAGGTCAGAGGTTGGACTCGGTGATCTTGGAGGTCTCTTCCGACCTAGACTATTCTGTGATTCTGTGAAGAACACTTGCCAAGTACGTCGTCTGAGATCACAGTTGCCATGGTCTGCTTTTGTAGATGATCCTCTGACACCTCACAATACAGATGTCTGTAGAATATGTGGTGTGTTCCTCTGAAAATTATTCCCATTGAATCTAAACCACACAAACTACATGTGTTCATAAATATTATCAGTATTATACAACCAATCTGAAAAACACTCGTTTAAAGTTAAATTGGATATTTTATTATTTTTCTATGGCCTTCTTTTGACATAGAATAAAACTTACTTTTGGTTTTGTTTATCTTCAGAAGCACTTCAGAAGTAGAGGTTCACTGATATTAATTATTTTGTTCTTTTTCATTACACTATCTAAGCAAATGCTTTAGGAACAAAGTCACTCAAGAGAAAGCACAGTTGCTGAAAGTTTTTTTTTTTCCAAATTAATTTAGAAAACCTTGCCAGTAATTGAGATTTTATATTGCTATGTGGCCAAAAATACTGAGACATCTATTCAAAAATCTGAGAAAACCTAGAAATGCTGGCAAATCTGTCTATCATTTTTGTTTCTCTTGAAAATATGGTGAGATAATACTGGAGTATCTCTGAAGCTGGAAAGCCGTAGGACGTATTGGAAGGACTTTCCAAGCCAACAGATATTGGTATCTCTTTTCAACAGCTTGGTTCCAAAAAACAGAGAAGACCAGATCTGGAGTACTTTCTGTGACCCTGTAATAAATGGAGAAATTATACCCAATATTAAATATATATATATATATATATAAAATTAAAGCTAGACAAATACCCAATATAGAAACAAGACAAGATTTGTCACAAAAAAAGTAAGAATAACATTTACATCTGTTGCTGTTACTCTTAAAATACAGTCTTTCCTGAAGCACTTAAAGTACTTGCTTTATAGATAAAAAAGAAGATGAAATTTACTTTTTTTATCTATTTACTTTTTTATCTTAGGAGTTAAAAAAAGTAAATTATGACACAAATGTGGGCCTATTTCTTCCACAAAATAAAAATTAATACATTTTATTTATATGATTAAAAAAATCACATGTTCAATAACTGATACCATTTACAAATGCTTAATTTACCTCTTTGTTGAAATTTGAAATAGTAATGAACTTAGATTTGTTTTTATTTAATGTGAACTCATTTGTTTTGGGATAGTGAAGAAATACTATTGAGACGAATTAAGCTGGTAAAGGCAGTAGATGTTTTGGGTTTTACTAAGCACATGTAATTTCACTTTGAGAGCAAGAGGATTGTGAAGTAAAAAAGAATGCTTAAATCCCTGTTTATTATTATTATTATTATTATTTTAATGGGACCGGCAACACATCAAAAAAAGAATTGTTGTAAGCATTAGAAGAAAATTATGAACTAGAGGAAAGAAAATAAGACAAAACTTTGGGGGAAAATGACCTAAGAATGATCTCGCTTAATATTCACTATGGAAACATAAAATGGCTGGCTGTATTTGTGGACATTAGACAAATATACAATTCCTGGACAAATGATCTAAGCAATATGGATCTTCTCGTTTTCATTCTTTATGACATAAATTATAAAAACATTGATAAGCCTAAAATTGAAAAGAAAACTAGGAGAAAAGATGATATCATTGCTAGATTTTGTTTTGCCATAACAATTAACTGAACCATTTGCAAATCAAGTGATCCTTGCCTGCTGAAGCATTGGATTGTCTTGAATCTTTGTAGGTAAAATGCTCTGTCAAAAAGTTGCATCATATTCTCCTTGTGAAAGTCCTTATTTTCACTTAAATAAATGTGAGAAAAATCTTTCCTGGTGTGTTAGAAAATCAGCACAAACTTTTCTATACTTAGGCACTGGACACTGATCTTTTTTAGCATGGATTCCCACATGATACAACTCAGAACAGCTCTGTTGAAGTCAGTGGAGCAAATCAATCAATACTGGCTAAGGGTTTTGTCCCCAGTCAGTGTTTTGATGGGAAGACAGAAAAGGGACACTTTTCACTGTCATGTACTGAAAAACATCACATGTCTTACTGGGTCAGGCTAAAGACTGCCCTTTGGAAAAATAATAATAATAAAAAAAATCACTGCCTCTTGGCTAAGCAAAAGAATTGTGCAGTTTTGAGTACAAACAATAGAGCCTTTGAACTAAAGATGTGCAGGCATGAAACTGTTTATTTATAGGGAAAAATGACCCACTTCTCTGGGAACATGACCCAATTTAATCTGCTAGAAAAAATTGAAAAGCTATTTGACCTAAATTTTCTGAAGCAAAAGGTGTGTGGCAAACAGGGATCTGTCCATAGAGTTCACAAGGCAGCATCATTTACAGGTCACTTACTCCATGAGTCAGACAGGATTTTGTTTCTTTTAATAGGCTGTGATTAGAAACATTACCTGAAGAACTTCCACAGAGCTTTGATCTGTCCTGTCACTCCTTTCAGCTGTCTTAGGGATGCAACTGTGCTGTAAACACCAGTTTCACTTAAGTACACTTGGAGTCTCAGGACAGCCAAGAAAACATTTGGTGATAATAAAGCACCTTCCTCAAACAGTTGTGCAGAGACAGGAAGACCAGATCATTGGATAGTAAGATCTGAGATAATTTAGGTGAAGGATTAATCACAGTATGACTGTCAACCTACAATATCACTGCCTAAATAAATAGACACAAAAAATATAATTTTTTTAATTGAGGTGATTATTAAGGTGGAAGTGTCATGTACTGAAGAAATTCATGCTCCTACATGTTCATGTAAGAATCTTTTCTGAGAATGGACCTGCTTTGACTTCTACCTATTTCTTGTTCTCTACATATCTGTTAATTTATTGAGTCATCAGTCAGTCAAAACTGAGTCACTGCAGAAAATTTATTTGCAATACTTCAATGACAAGTCTTTCCATGCACTTTCCTTAATGTGAATATCAATGCTACAACTTTAGAGAATTGTATGAGTGCTGTGTAGTCTTCAGAAAATGTTGGCATTTTTTGTTAAAAGCCCAGATATTTCCATCCCTCTTCTCAGGTAAATCAAAAATTGGATAAAGAATGCTTGATGGACGTTTCTTCTTTCTGTCTACAGAACTGCAAATGCAAAATGAGTCATAGCTGCTTCCATTTCTTTCCCTCCCAGAATTGTTATGGGACCACTAATTTGGAACAAAGAACAATATGAGCACACTGTCATCCAAGTTTTTACTAAAATTTATGATAAATAATTGATGATCTCAAAAAAAAAAAAAAAAAAAAAAAAATTACCTTTTGTCACACACAGAGAAGTAAAATTAGTTAAGGTCTACTCTTTATCATGACCATGAAAATTTCTCCTCAATGGAAATTTCTTCTTATAAAGTGTGTAAAACATGACAAATAAGAAAACTGATATTTTCCTCTAATCTTTTTGTTCATTCATTATTTTGTAGATACTTTGTATTACCTTGCTTTGATACTCTGTTATGCATCTGGATGGGCAGCAAATAGTCCCGTGTGAATTTGCAAAACAACAGAAAGATGCTAGCAAATAAAGTAACATTGAAGAATGCCCTTAAAGGCCATGATAGTCAGAGGTATGCTGACTTTACAGCTTTTTATTAGGTCCCAGTAATTTTTTCTTTCTCAGCAAATTAACCTTGTTACATTTACCTTGTGGTATCTTATCTATAAAATTTGCAGCATTGGTAGAACAAGCTAGAAGTTATCTCAAGCACAAAAATGGGGAAAAAAGCAAAATTCTTCCAGCTCAGGTATGCATGTCAAAAATAAAGAGAACTCATGAGTATCTTCATATCAAATTTACTCCTTCCATTTGCAAAGATTTTCAGATACAAAATACCTTTCAGTATCTGTCCAACCTGTCCAACTGAGATGCTTTCTCATTCTGATTATATAATTATCTAGCAGTATCAATTTTGACAACGATTCTTAACAGTCAAATGGTTTATCACAGAATGATATATATATTTTTTTAATCATCTGTAGTGAATTCAAGCTGCTATTTCCAGGTGCAGGGTTTAACACCCCTAAACTATCCAGAGCTCTCCAATTTGTGTTTAGAATGATTTGGTTGTTTTCTTCACAATACTTGTTTTCAAGTTTTCTACTCTCATGTTTGCCCTTGCACTAAGTGTAGTGCCAAGCACTACTTGTATGTCAGAGTGACAGTTTTACAGCCTTGATTACCCATAGCTTTCCTAGTCATCACCATTGTGCATTTGAATATTAACATTTCACAACAGACTCATCTTGTTTACAGACAGCATGTGGCTTACCCTGGCCTTTTGAATCTAATGCAGGAATTTAACATTAGAAATTGAAGGTAATTAAGTAAAGATAAGAGCACTGCTGGTTATTATATAATAGAAAATAGATAACTGAAACTGGTAACTGAAATTAGTGGAATATGGATTGTTGGGACTAAGTAATTTTCTTTTTTCTTTCTTTTTTTTTTTTTTTTTTTTAAAGTAACACTTCAAAACGAATAATTTAGCTAATGTAACTACTAAAAACACGGGTTCAAAATTTCTGCTGACAGAGACTATAGAAAGAGAGCCTTGTGCTTTTAGAGAAGTTCCTTATCAAAGAAGGAGTGTCAGAAGTGCTTGGCTGGCCAAAACCTCTATGTTCAAGGTCACCTCTAAGTCCATCCTAATCTCCCCTTCTGTCTCCCTGCTAGCAGTTCTGCTTTGACTGGTGCTGCCACTGTGATAAAACAACCAGGATCATCCAAAATGCTGCACAAAAAGTCAAGTTTGACTGTGAATTTGTATTTTATCAAAACATTCTAATTAATTGGAACAAAATAGCTGAGTCTGGAAAGCTTTCAAGAACAATCTGAACAATTCTAAACACTGCTCCTTCCATTGTGTTTAGTACATGACATGAGTATGCTGTCTCTTATTATGTATTTTTACCCTTCTCATTGACATGGTAACTACAAATTATAAGTAAGGAAAACTTCTCATGAACTTTTTTATTATCAGGTGCAATGGTACAACCTTAATTTTCCTGAATCTTCAGTTTATTTTAAATTGGAGTTCATTCTTATATTTATTTTATTTTATTTTTTTTATTTTATTGATTTTATTATTCTATGCACACACTTCCAGTATCGACATTTCAAATATCAGAATTCTGGATTATTATTATAGAGTATGATTTTAAAGTATTTATATTTGAATTTATATTTAAAATGATCATTTATTATTATTATTAAAAATGGTCTGCTTTTTTACCTCAAAGAATACCTATGGTCCATGCAGCATTAGTCATTAAAATGTATAGTGTATTTTTTATTTTTAAATATTTATTGTGTTTATTTAGCAGATGAATTCTCCTCCAAATCCTGCTTTGCAGTATTTTGTTAAATGTAACTTTTGTAAAAGAAGCTTGGGAAATTCTGGTACTTTTTTTTTTTTAAGAAAAAATTGATTTATGCATGGAGTAAGTGCTTCTAGAATAAAGTTTGCAGATTCAACCTTACAGTGCTACACAATTTGTTACAGATCTTTTTTTCAGTCCTTGGCTTGTCAGTATGGAATGAAATAAAAAATATTAAGTAAAGGAGACCCTCCCCCCATACATATAAAAGATAAAAACTAAGTTAACATTTACCATGTTTTCTAAATCACATTCTAGAATCCAAAAATCTCTTTAATTGTCATGACAACATGACTGCTTAACAAGCACTTATTTTCCATTGTTGCTTTAGTGTCTTATTTTTTGGCCAAACCCTGCTTCCAGGCCAAAGCCCAACTAGTACTGCTTCGTGTGGAAACACAGTACCTTCCCATGTTGATGTTTGGGAAAAGAAGTGCTGTATAAGTTACAGGAGCCTTATGGCAAGTTGCACGTATGTCCTACATCTTACTCAATTTCTTTCAGGCAATTGGCCCTTCCTCCTGATGAATGAAGATTTTGCCTCCATTCTTCTACATAAAGTAATCACCTGTCTTATGGTAGTTAATTTAGTTATGCAGATTTTCTCCTGCTTGTCTTTAGAGCTACAGCCTCCCTGAGCATTGTCACAAGCTCCTTTTCTATGCAGAGGTTTACAATCTCTAGCATGGGGTATTCAGAGCAGTATGCCCCCATGGAGCAGTCAAGAGGTCTGTCCATGTGGTGGAGTAGCTCTTTCCCCAACTGGGCTATGGTCCAAGATTAACCAATGTTACACCAGTCCTCTATTGTCAATGGGCAACTGTGTGCTGCGTCTGGCTGGGATGTTAACTTTCCCTGCAGCAGCCCATACAGTGCTGCGCTCTGCACTTGTAGCTAGAACAGCAGTGGTATCACACCAGTGTTGTGTCTGCTGCTGAGAAGTGCTGGCACAGCATCAGGACTCTCTCTGACCCTCCTAGGGGGTGGGCAAAAAAGTAAGAAAGAAACATCACCAGGGCAGCTGACTTAAACCAACCAAAGGGATATTCCATACCATACGATGTCACACTCAGCAATAAAAGGTGGAAAAAGGAAGAAGAGGGGAGGGGTGGGCTCTCATTGCGAAAACATCTGTCCTCCTTCTGAACGCCAGCTATGTGCGTTGAGGCCCTGCTTCAAGGACGTGGTCAAGCATTGCTCATTTGTGGGAAGTAGAGAGTAATTTATTTCCTCTGCACTTTCACATAGCCTTTACTTGTTTTGTTTTGTTATTCCCTTTCCCCTTCCCTCCTCCCCTTTCCCTTTTTTCCTTTATTTAAATTGTTTGATTAATAATATTTCCTTAATAATTATTTTTTTTCCATTTAATTAAATTATCCTTATCTCAACCCGTGAGTTGTTCTTTCCTTTACTTCTTCCCCTCTGCATCTAAGGAGGGGGAGTGAGAGAGTGGTTGTGGAGTTCAGCAGCCTAGCATGGTAAAACTACCACAAGCTGTCATAATGGGTGAGTACAAGCAGCCACTCCCTAATTGCATCTTCGATGCTGCAGCCTGGATCATTGCCAAGTCTGGAAAGTAATAGAACCAGCTGTACATTCTGGAAGGTACAGGAATGGCACATTTGTTGGGAAAAAAAAAAAAAATCAAAATTGAAAATTGCCTTGTCTGAACCATAGCCAGGATGGAAAAGTACTAACAGTCAATTCTCTCATGGTCCTATAAACAGTGGTCCTATTTTAAGAATGTTGCAGTGGGCTGTGACCCTTGATCTCCCCCTGAGTTGGGACATCTCTCAGGGTAATCTCTCTTAGTTGGGATGCCTCTCAGGCCAGACACCTTGAGGTTCAAACTTTGCCTGCTGTATGTGCCAATAAAGGAGAAGGGTGAGTAATTCTCCAACTGGAGGGAAGTTTGTAAGTGTGCTTCTGAGTTTAGAAATGCCCAATATCCTGCTGAAAGTTTTGTGTGAATTTTAACATTCTTGATTCTTTTAAAAAAAATGCTGTTTCAATTGCAGTAATTTCTGTAGAATCACTAGGTTAGATTGGCTAGTGATTAATTACTGTTAAGAATCATACAATCTAATCTTGTGATTTACCATAAAAGTATTAATACATCTTGAATTGCTGGTAAGTTAAAGTGGTGTAAAGTCCATTCACAACAGTCTGCCACACATTCTGTCCCTGAGTCTTCATCAGCATTATTAGTTATGATGCAGCCTTTCACTCCAAACTCAGCTTGTTCCAGTTCATTTTCCTGAAGTACTCAATCGAATACGTGGCTATCTTTATTCTAGAACTTAATCCCAATCCTTTCCAAAATTATTTTTGAAAAATCTTGGTTCCAGGATGCAGCCTAGAAAATCAACAATTTTGGACATTGTTTAATGGGGTGGAAATGGAATCCTTTCCCTATCTTCCTTCTGGGAAGAGAGGTGCTATTGGCTCCCCACATTTCCCTCATCATTTGATGACCCTACCAGCAGGTTCTGCGCTCCACAGATTCACCTCTCAGGGAGAAAACCCTTTTAATTTTAACTGTCTTCCTCCTTTCTAGTCAGCCTTGCTGTCATCCCACTTTTCTTTTTGATTTTGGCAGCTCTCCTAGAATGCTGGGCTGAAAGTGGAAACTGCACTAATTCTGTGGTTTCCAGAAGAGACCAGTACTCATTAATACATATTTCATGCAGCTGTGCTTTCTTGGCCATCTCTCTCACTTCCCCAGATATATCCTTGTCTTCTTTCTCCATTAGCACATATGGATTTTTAGGACGATCAGGTCAACGACTCATTGTACATGCCTTTAAGAGGGAATCATTTTGAAAGTGCTGTGCAATGAATTGGTCTAGTTCAGTCTGTGCATTGGAATGCAGAATTACTTTTCCTGTCACTGCAAAGAACAGGTGCTTCCATTTTATGCCTTCTAGAATATCGGTAGGCAGCTTTTCATGCTAAAATACAGTTCACAGTAGCCTAGTTTGAAATAATTTATTAATATCAAAATTGCATACAGCACTATTAAATCACCTTTAATTACATTTGCTTTTAGTAAAATTGTACTTCTGGGTTCTGAAAAGGAAATACAGATTTCATCTATGTGACTGTATACATATTTGTGTGAATATATGTATATTGTGAAACGTGTTTATACGGAGAAAATACTTTTTTTTTTTTTTTCCAAATATAAAATTAATAGTAAAGATTCACAACCAGTATATATAACATAAATTAAAAAAAAAAAAAAAGACATTAAATCACTCTCAGAATATGCTTAAGATAGAGAAATGATCATAATAATTTTTTTAGATGGATGAGTTTTACTTTATTGTATAGTCCAAGGGAAAAAAAAAAAAAAAAAAAAAAAAAAAGAGAGAGAGGCTGTCAAATCTGTCTATTTAAATTGTAGTAATTTAACACTTCTTAATAGGCTTTGGGAGAAAATGAGACATTTTACTATCATTGACATCCACAGATAAATGTTTAGCTTCAGAATTCTTTAGGAAATGACAAAAAAATTAGATGTTATAATCACATGTAAGTCATGGGAGAAGTGTATATATAATTAAAGATTAATGAAATGGAAGTTTATACATAAATTTTCCTATTATAATTTATTTTTGTCTTAATCCCCCTCTTAATTTCTACAGATTTCTTAATCTACATTTGGAATTTCATGGAAAACAACAGAAATGTGTTGAGGGAGCATATAGCTCTGTGAATTGTTGTAGTTGGCTGTTGGTGCTCCTCTGCAAATTCTGTAGAATTGAAGCACTTTCCCTGTGATAATTATGAACATGTGCTTTAAAAATTAAAAGTTAGTCACCAAAGTTCATGAATTTAGGAACCATTAGTGTGACTTAATGTCATAGGCTTTTATAAGAAGAAGAAAATGCCTCTCTCTGTCCAGATGTCTGCCCCCATCTTATCCCTACGTACCAACCCCTTTTGTGTGTATGTGTCAGTACAATTATATTTCCTGACACCTGATAGATGTGTTTCTGTGGTTTCTAGATCACTGATTTTTCAGTGGATCCAAAATAAATAAATAAATAAATAAAATGGTAGAGAAGTTAATGCAGTGATTTGAAAAATACCTGAAGTTTGCAAGCTAGATGTAAGGAGACCAGTTTTATTCTGAATAGTATGACATTCATGACATTAAGAGAAATACAAAAACAAAGAATAACAAAAACAGTGTTTCTAAAAGAAAACGAGTGGTGTAGGTTTCATCTGTACTATAGAGAATGGACTGATTCTCCCTCACACACCTAGCACTTTCTGCAGATTGGGTAGTTTAAGAAGGCTCTATGCAGAAAAAAAAAAAAAAAATAGGAACAGCTGCACTGATGTCTGGGCTTGTGAACCTGAACAAAATTTCTGGGTTCTTACCTTTTTGGTCGCTGAGGTTGACACAGGCTGACAAAATTAACTAAGAGCTTTTCACAGCTGATCACCCATCCTGAATTTATCTTGAAGGAACTGTAAACAGATGAAGCTGGGCTGAAGAAGTCATATCTAATATGGGTGACCATCTTTCCTTGTTTCACTGGCTAGTTTAGTAGTTTACTACATGCCTTGTCCTAGCCCATTTTATGGACATGGAGCTCACTTTATCACTGCTAGGTTTGTATGTTTGTAAATTCTAAAAATCACGTAATCAAGTGGCTCTTTTATACTTCATCCTGAGGTTGTAATATTGTAGAATTGCAACATTGGTGAGGAAAAAAAAAGAGTGAAACTGAAAAAAGTCCTTGGGCACATATGTTTATAGTAAAACTGTGCATTGTTACTTGATATAGGCTTTCCTGATACTGTGAGACACCAGAGAAAATACCCTTTAGATTCAGACTGCCATTTCTGTGCAACTGTGTGCTACTATGAGTATGTGGAAAGGTTGTATAAATTGTGGATAAACTTCTTGCAGCTGTAAAAAAAATTCTCTGCCAGTTAAGATTTGGTTGAGAAATACCTTACTAGTATCAACAAAATGTTTACTGGATGCAGCTCTATGTGTTAATAATACTTTAATAATAAATTTTTAATATGCTAAAACATAATTGCAGAAAAAAGGACAATAACTTTTTCTTACTTTCATTCATAGTAAGATAGCCTACAAGAGTTGGGAAGAAATTTTTCTTCCATTGTGTATTATGTAGTTACATAAAAGGGTGAAAGGGAATTTAATTTCCAATGAAATCTCAGGTGCCAACCTCTACTAGAAATACGATGATGACTAGATAAAGTAACAGTATATAATATGATGAAGACAATAATTATTCATAGATTATAAGACCCTGAAGGGACCATTATGATCATTTAGTCTGACCTCCTCTATAACATAAACCTTATAATTTCATACTATAATTCTTGCTCTCAGCTTCTAGCACATTCCTGTGCATTACTGGAACAGTTTTAATGAAACAGATTCTGAAGTCTTATTTTGGCACAGAAAAGAAAGTGGAAGTCAATAAGAGGTAAGAATATCAGTTCTTTCTCTGTCCCACTGAAATCAAAGATAATTTCACCTGAAAACTACAGCTAGTAAATGCTTTCAGAGCACAGCCCCATATTAATATCTTGAAATCCTGAATAGTGAAGAAGGAATATGCTGAGTTAAAATATTGTAATTTATTTTAAACAGTATAAAATATTACAGCTTAGTCTACCTGTAAATGGCTCATTAATATTTTATTTCTGTATCACCCCTTGCATCATGGGAACAGTTAGAGCACCCCTGATTTACAGTTAGTGTGCTCTTTCTGCTCTAAATGTGTGCTTATGCTTTGAAATTGTTTGTCTCTGTCTGTGCCAGAGAAGGTCTTTTATGCACACAGTATCACCAAACTGTAATGCTGAGAGCTGCTTCAGTTTATCAGCTGGGTAATGTTATTTGTCTGAACCTGAAATTCTCTATGTGTTTTCTTGACTTCCACCACTGGCTGATTTCTCAGCTCAGTTAACTAAATTGTGTTCAGGTATTTTGGCCTGAACTTTGACAGAGGTGGATTTTTCCAGCGTTTTCCTCAGTCTTAATCTTAGTTCGTTCATCTTTATTCTGGGGTGGGGAGATGGGGGAAGAGAAGACTTGCAGTACAATCTTGCAATGCAGGCAGTCAAATGACTTTATTCTGAGTACTCTTTCCTGATGAATGATGGATACATGTGTCTTAGATACTCTTGGGACAGCATAAGCAACAGTAAAAATAATTTAAACAGTTTCAGAGGAAGTGTTGTCTGTATTCCTTCCTCTCAGTCCTATCTTCCCTTCAGCAGAACTGTTCCTCGAGGGCATTATGAAGAACTTTCAGTATGTTTTCAGTATATTTTGCTTTTAAATTTCTGTAGAAAGTTTCAAGACTGAACAGATGGAAGATTGTTGTGGCAAAAAGAAATTGGGTTGTAAATGTTCATGGGAGAATCTGTATGTATTCTTCAGAATAAGCTGGTACAATTCTGATGGAGACTCTTAATGAAAAAGTAGAATAAACTATAATCCTCTGATGGTTTTGCGAATTCAGTCAGATTTGCTCTACTGCATCATTAGTCCCTAACATCCTATTTTTGTTCTGCTGACACATAGCTATCTGTCAAATGTACGAGGGCAGTCTGTACCTCAATTTTATCCAACTATGAGTAAAAAATAAAGGGAGATTTGGCAGATCAACACATAGTACCAATGCTGATACTTTTCTAGCCTAAAAATCTGTAGGTGTGGACAAGCTCCCCACAAGTGTCACTGGGCCATAGGCAGGCATACAGGCAGAATAGTTGAGACAGTTATATTTGTAGGTGATGGGAAGTTTCAAGAACTCTGAAAGTACATTGTTTTAGAAAAAGGACTGCTCTTGTTTAGAAACAGTAAGGCAGGCAACTTGTCAGGAGAGTGGATTTGACCCCCTCTAATTCCAGAAGTTTTTTTTTCTGGGATATTTTGAGATCTAATGTGGGCTATGCACAAGATGGCAGTAATATTAGCCTTCTCTTGATTGCTGTCTTTCCTGGACTATCTCTCTATCCCTTTTCATTGTTATTCAAGCACAGAGCAAATAAAATGCATATGAACTGCACCATTGGTCACTGAATAAACTAAATTCCTTCATTCACTACACTGAATATGGACACACAGGTGCAGAACTGGAGACCTGTGCAACTTAAGAGAAGGACTTGTTAATAAATCCCATAAGGACAAGTGTGTTCCACTGATGCCCATTGTCATGTAATTACACCCTAAGTTCAGAATGGTTCTATTATAGTTTTTATACATTTTAATTATCATTAATTTGCATAACTAAAAGGGTAAAAGAAATCCTAACTGTAGTTACTCTTTCTACCTAACAATTAATATATTGATATTGACATTGGGAAATTCTGGTACTTTTTTTTTTTTTTTTTTTTTTCCTAAGATACTGTTCCTGATACAAGTAACAAGAGAGAAGGGTAGAAGGGCAGTCACAGGCTTAATTCTGTGTCTCAAGTTCTTTATTTCCTCATCAATCCAGGTTCTTATCTCAGCAAATGAACACTATCATGCTATGTTTTTGCCCAAGAAACACCATAGTCTATTGAATATTTATAATTATTATTTTTCTTTGCATTTACTTCTTAGGAATATATGTTAATTTGTTTCATAGTTAGCTGGGCTTTGTAAACATATGTAAACAACATGAAATATAAGAAATAAAGAAGACAATTCTGCTTCAGTCATTGTTGCTACTTAGGAAGAGAATGAAAAGCAAAAATGAGATATTTATGAAAATGTTGCCTCCTTCGGGATTTACCTCACAAGCATATTAAAACAGGATGTAGTAACTATTTGGAACTGTAAATAAGAAGCCTAAGTCCCAGTAATTCTTATACATCTTACCCAGTAGTTCTTATATATCCTAATTCTTCAGTAATTAGTGCATGTGTATTATGAAAAACATCTGATAAAAAGCAAAACAAAAACAAAAACAACAATAAAAAATAAAACAAACCATTCCCTATAACCAAACTTTCCCAAGAAGAGAAGGAGCACCTAAAAATTAACCTCTATAAAAAGAAGCAAGTTTAATATCTAAGATTCTCTAGGGTGATGCTTTCAGAGAAGCATAGTATATCACAGAATCACAGAATCACAGAATAGTCTAGGTTGGAAGAGACCTCCAAGATCACTGAGTCCAACCTCCCACCTAACACTAACAGATCTTCCACTAAACCATATCCCTAAGCTCTACATCTAAACGTCTTTTAAAGACCTCCAGGGATGGTGATTCAACCACTTCCCTGGGCAGCCTATTCCAGGGACTAACAACCCGTTCAGTAAAGAAGTTCTTCCTAATATCCAACCTAAACCTCCCCTGGCACAACTTTAGCCCATTCCCCCTCGTCCTGTCACCAGGCACGTAGGAGAATAGACCAACCGCCACCTCCCTACAGCCTCCCTTCAGGTACCTGTAGAGTGCAAAAGGCCAGTCATAAGGCCAGTGTTTTCCCATTTTGTCCTCACTCTTATAATTTGTACAGGCTTAGCAACCAAAAGGAAATAGCAGTCTGCTGAGACAATGAAAGTGAGGACAACCTGTATGAATATTATAGCTACTTCAAGATATTGTCTACAGTTATGCCCTTACTGAAAATTTGGTCCAGTGATTTTTCTCACTTTGAAATGAAACCATCAAAATTATGCTGATCAAGAATCACTGGGCTTCTTGAGTGATGAGAAAGGTATCTTTATTTTTCATATATTTTTCACATGTCTCTCTAGCATGGGAAAACACCATCCTCCATGTGCCTGAATTGTACATGTATCCTGAGTTTATTCTGAAAACTCTCTTATGGTAGCAAATGGCTAGGGACCTTAAAATGCATGGCATGAGTTTTATGAAAGACTAGCATGGGCCAGAAAACCAAAGGATAAAAGTAATCACATTACAAAACATGACAGTACTGAAAAACAAAGGAACATACAGTTGGTAAAATGTAGGCACATTCTGATGGAAACTTAAAACGTATATGGGTTATTTGAAATCATTTAGTGCAAGAATAAAGGAAAATAGGGTAGATTACCAAAAGGAGTAGTTCTAAGAAAAGGAGTAGTTAATCTAAGAAAAGATTAAAAAGTGGGAAGAAAAAGAAAGCAAATGACACACCAGGTTTTATTTTTATCTATTTATTTATTTATTTCCCTCCCCCCCCCCAGTATTTTATTCAAAGGCAGTTTCCTCTTAAATAAATTGCACTTTGAAATCTAAAACTTTGCTAGTAACATAACATCCATATTCAGGCTACATGGTTCACCTTGTGTTGGAAAAAGGTGGATTTTAAACCACAAAGCATATTGTAAAATATCCTCATTTGTTTAATGTGTTTTTATCTCTTATGATCACATCATCACTGATTCAATTGGCTCAATGGTGACTCCTGGGTTTTCTTCAGATTTACTGCAGTAGGGTTTTTCTTTCTGGCATATCTGATATGCAGAGGAGTTACCTCCTGTCATTTCAGTCAGAGACGGATGGAAATGCTAATTTTCAAGGGAGGAAATCTTTGTCTGCAGTTTTATTAGTAATATGACTCCAAATTATCTTACAGGTGTTTTTCAGTGCTGAGGTTAGACTCCATCTCAATCTGATAAGGCATTCCTAATAAGGGGAAATTAGGCCAGTACTCACAGAAAGAATAAAGTGCCATATGTCCTGACTTTTCATAGAGATCATTAAATCCCAGGAGAGTATGCACACAGCACATTCAGTTCTGAGGAAAACAAAGAAAGTCTTTATGAAGCAGTTACAGTTTTCTAACAAACAGATAATTAGGATCAAGATATTAGGTACTTTGGTTAATACCAGAAGGGAAAGAATATGTCTGTAAGCAGAAAACTGTGCAAACTGCTCCCTTTTTTCAGTCTGGGTAGTTTATTTTTATGCGTGAGCATAACCAAACATGATTTGTGTTGATGTAATCAGAAATATAACTTGATGAAGAAAAGGAATTATATGCCATTTAATCACATCCTTCTGTTTATCAAAATTTAATAAAGATTTTTTGTTTTGTTTTATTTTGTTTTGTTTTTGGATTAAATCTTTCCCCATTTCACAAACCTTATTTACAAGCAATATGACACAAGCAATGTAAGCCTGTAAGCCACCCAATATTACTTATAATATAAATCTGAAGAAAAAGTATTCCAAGTAGTATTCCAAGTATATCATATAATTTCATGCATATGAAATTATAAACCACAAAGATATTGTCCTGGCAGATAAAAATGTAAAATTTTCTGCTTTTAATGATGCATAATTTGAGAACATATACTGCTGCCCCTCAGTGGCTCATCTATGAAACAGAATAACCACTATCAAGTGACTCCCTTACCAGAGCTAGTGCTCAGCCAGTGTGTTTTACTTAACATTTGTCACGTTATAGGTTTATTTTAAAAAAATGGTTAGAGCTCTGTGTTTTATGAATTGCAATTTGATTTTGTTTTTTATATTGATCACTACAAAATGGCAAAACATTTCAACCTAGTAACACTATATAAAGGAATGGACAGAATATGGAAATTTATTTTTATAAGGGAGTTCTTATTTAGTTATCTAAAGCAGAAAAAAACAATAAAAGTGAAAAAACTCTTAAAATAATTAAATGTAAAAACCCTGTAAACACTGTCAATATTTGTTCTTTTCATGCTGCACTGAAATATAAAGACTGCAAAATGTGCTACGAATATAACTTAAGAAAAAGGTAAGCACAAGTTGTAAAAGTCAATTACTTCAGTTTTCAGCAGGAGTTAAATTTACTAACACAAGTATTAAAAAAACAGATATGCAATGGAATATATACAGTAAGCCATGTATAAGACAGATTTTGGGAGGCTAAGGTCTAATGCAGATGCTTAGAATCAGAATAAATTACTCAGAAATACTGGGAAAAAGTAGTTTTCTGAAAGAAAGAGCTTCCTTTCTATTTGGAAGGTCTGCTTTACTTCTTGGGAAATAATATATTTATTTAAAAGAAGAATGATTTTGCTATTTATCCTTGATTTATTTTGCTACATAGAGGTTTATACAAAGATTTATACATTATACAAAGAGAGCTTTATTAACAAAAGAATTGTATTCCACACCACTGCCATACCCCCTCAATTAGCTCTAGTGACAGCTTAAAGCTTCTGTTTATAGCTTCCAGGAAAGCGCAGCATATATGAGAATCACTAGGATCCAATGGTGCCATTATTATTTCTATTTAGATCAGTAGTTCCCTATACTCTCTGGTTAAGGTCCACATTTTGAAAAGTTTTTGGTTAGAATCAGGAGTGACACAGTTCAGTTTTCAGATGTTTTATATTCTCATCACCTTTGAAAATTCAAGCAATTTATTGAGTTTTTAACATTAAAGTGCTTAATTTTAAATTTGAATAAACTGGGATTATTTTCACATCAGTTTTAAGCACCTGTTTTTTTTTTTTTTTTTTTTTTTAAAAAAAAAAAAAAAAAAAAAAATTTTTTTAATAAGTGGGAGAAAAAAAAAAAAAAAAAAGGAAATAAATCAACTGAGAACTTTAGTTTTGACTATAGAGCTTTGACTGAGGTTCATTCCCAGAACTGGCTTTTGAGAACTTCAACAATTGTATTAGTTATACTTGGTTCAGATGAGTACTCATTCCCTTTCTGAGGCAACAGTATATGTTTTTAGAAAAGAAAGAAGAATTGCTTTATTACAATATAGTATACTAGCATTTGCTTGTCTGGAATGAATATAAAATTCTTGGCTAGTGGGGAGAGGCTAAGATAAATTGCCATTTCATGTCCAAAATTAGATGAACTTGTAGAGGAAAAAAAAAAAATCCAGTCCTGCAGGAACCTGCAGAATCTTGACAAAAACAAGGTAAATACATGCAATTCTCTTTAAGCTTCTCAAGCTTCCATCCTTTGGACAACTATGCAATTATTATCTCTTTCTAAGTAAGATTTTTTTTCACACTGTTTTTTTTCACACTTTTCACAGTGGTGCTGTAAAGCATGGTCTATTCATGTACTTGATAACTGAAGCCTGACTATTACAGGCCATAAACTAGCCAAACTGCTAAAAAGATATGGCAGGATATTTACAGCTTTAAGCAGTCATTGCCCTGTATGGGTGAAAATATTATCAGTGCTGACAGGACTACTAAATTCCATAAGTTGCTCAAGAGAACAGCAGTAGCACCAAGACTATCACACTGAACTCAGCATGTTGCTCACTGTTTACCCCCTGTGGCACATTATTGGATGAACTTTCTCTGACTGTGAGCAATTTTTGCACTTTGGAACATACTAATGTGAGCCCTAGCTTCTGTCATTGATTTGAACTTAATCTGCATGTTTCATCTTTATTGTATTGCCATGATTCATTTAAAAGCAAATGCTTTTGAGCATGGCTGGCTGCATTTCACGATAGGGTAGGCAGCCAGAAAATGAAAACACTCCAGTACTGTTTTCTGGGGGCTTATGTCTGGAAGGGAAAATGGCTAAAAATATTAGTCTCCCTGCTATTCAGAGTTTTGACTCCTTTAGCTAGGGGGGCTGGATTCATGATCCATTTACTGTTTCCTGTCCAACATCTAGTTGGTGCATTATGTTCCACGTCTCTTTCCATTAGCTGAACCCTATATGATGTCAATTGAGAAAAGCAGTAGCTGTACATTACAAAATCCTTGTAATGGTATGACAATGGCAGTGTTATAGTGGCCTATTACTTTGTTCCAATGTACATTTTACCATTATATTTCATGCCTTTAGCTCAGCTGCAGTTATAGAAAAGAGTTCAGCTATAGCCCAGCTGGAGTTTTATTTTTTTATTTTTTTTTATTTTTTTTCTCTGAAACATTACATAAGGGAACACTTTTGATAGATGGAAAACTCTGGTGCTCCATTCAGTTTATGAAATGTAGGACAGTAATCTCAGAAATGGACCTGACAACTTCATAGATACTTCACTTTGAAAGAAAACAAACAAACAAACAAACAAAAATAACTTTTAAAGTAAAAATTGTATATTGCCAGTTTTTCTTCAATTAACAATGTCACCGAGAAAGCATATTTGGTGATTGTAAATTAAATATAAGAAAATAAAACAAAACTCTTCTGAGAGGCATGATTACACTTGGATTTGGAAAGGAGTTAGTGTAATGTGATTTGGAAGAGTTGAGAAATAGTCTCTGTTTTTCTAAGAATTGGATGCTTATTTAAAGAGTTGGATTGTATTTAAAGATTCACCAGAATCAGAATTACAGCAGTTGTTCCATTTGTGACATATTGTTTCATGCTCAGATTTGTTAGTATGTGTATAATGTGGATTTGTTATACTAAGAAAGGAATCATTCAGTGTCTTAAAGGTTACTTTTAGTAAGCATAGAAAAAGATATAGACAAATCTGAAAAAGGGTAAAAAAATAATTTGGACCAAATCTTAAAGTCTATGCCTATGTTACATGTGTAAAATGTGGTTATACATAAAGCTGTCAGACAGTTATGTTTCTGCTTGTGGAGCCAAGCAAACTCCTGTGAAAGATGTCACATTTCCCAACACAGGAGACGTCCATCTTTAAAGGAAAAGAGATTTTATCTGAATTAGGAAAAGTAAAAAATGTTTGTTCATACAAGTCTTGAAAGAATCATGGAGAAACTGCAACTTCAAGAGCTTTTTCTACTGATCATATCCAAAATACTCTGTGAGATTTACTAGAGACAGAGAATAGCAATGTCTAAGCTTATAAATAGTTTATGTTCCAAAAGTCCAATTTCAATACAGTCCAGTTTTGCCATTCCTTTATCTTGCAAGCTGATATTTTTTAGGTTGAAGTGCATAAAGTAACAGTTTTGCTCCAAAAAAAAAAAAAAAAAAATGGGGGGGGGGGGGGTGTATTATTGTATTATCAGCAATAGTAAAATTCCTAATGAGCTCACCCAAAAATTAAGTCTAAAAACCCTTTGGATATCTAACATTTTTATTTTTTTAATTGCTTTTTATTTGAAAAGGAAATTGGATTCCTATTGTCTCCAAATATAAAATGTACATGTAATTGGTCATTAATATTTTTTCCTTTCCTAAAGTTTTCTTATTGATAACTCATTACAGATTTAAATGATTCTAGCAAAACAAAACCTTTTCTGCATTCTTAAGAGTTAATTGGACATCATTTTGTAGTTTGCCTGCAGGTTGGTTTACCCTGTCCACCCTAAGTCCTAGATTCCTTACTCTAATGATACTCTTCTGTATGTCTGGACCATGAGAATCATACAAACAGCTGAAATTATTCTGCTCTGTCATATAGATTACTAGCCTCTGAGGCTGTAGAAAGGAATCAGAGGAGAACTGTGATCATGCCAGGCTCTGTAGCCATTATCTTCAGGTACTGGAGATAGTCCAGAAACTGGCTATTACAGAAAGCAAGATAATATCAGAAAAGATCCTGAAAGTCCAATGGGAAGATTTAAATAAAATACAGACAAGAAATGAACAATACTAGAGTGTAATGAAGCTTTGAAAATCCTGAAAAGAGTGAAATTCCTATTACCGGGGAAATTCCTATTCCTAAAGAATATTTAAATATATGAGAATGTTTGTTTTACAGAACAGATTCCCATCACATTATCAGTTAGAAAAGGTTTGCGTTCCTTCCTTCCAGCTTTTTCTTGTGTCTTTAGTGAAAAAGCATTCTTAACTGTACAGTATTTTGTAAAAGTAGTGGACAAATAAAGATTTAAGAACAGTTAGCTGCCTTGTTACCATGGTTACCAAGAGTAATCGACACTGATTGCTGAATACAGTAAAATAGAAACAGAATGTACCATTTCAAAGAGGGTACACCTAGAATATTTAAAAGTAAATGAATACTAAAGAAAATGAAAACAACAACAACAACAACAAAAACACAGGTTATTTTAGACTGAGTTCCCTAGTCAATACACTTCTGTGCACAAAGAATATTTTATAGATGGTAAAAAATAATTCCATCCTTTGGAAGTGGTTTTGAATAATGTACCTCTTCTCTAGCTGGATGTGTGTGTGTCTATGTGTGTGTGAGTGAATGTGCAGACATGAATATCTGTTATAGGGTAGTAGACAAATAGTGTCCTTTATTCCAGATCCTGATAATAGCATACAATTTCATCTATACTGTGTGTGGTGAAATGGCTTGGTTATTATTCTAGATTATAGAAAACTTATGAAGTCAGGTTATATGTTTTTCAGAGTTCTGCTCCATTCCATCATTTAGATGAAACTCTTAAATAAGGTAACTTACCTAACAGAAACAAATAAATGGGGAATGATATATCTCCACAAACTGTGCATTTGAATCTCAAAAGCATTATATTTTTACTTTGAGCAAGTGGAACACAGAATATGTCTGCATTTCATAAGAACAGCACTTGTTTTTGCTATTGCATTATCACATTTCTCTAATGTTTAGAAGGCTTGGACAGAGAACTAAGTAATTTTAAACATTTTGTCCTCTAATGTGCGCTTAACCCTTAGAATTTATGCATTATGAACCACAGTAGAGTTGATCCTGCTTTAAGGCTGAGAGATGGACAGCTATGAGGAACTTAATTTCTCTATGGTTTTCTTCCATTAAAAAAGGTTTTGCAAGAGGCAATTATCACCTAAACCAAAATGTAGGAACCAAAGAAATTGTTTTGTATTTGGTTAGTGCTGAAAGTGGTTTCTAAAGCACTGCAGATTTTTATTAACTGTTAATTTAATTGCAAATTTTAATGGCTATATAGTAATAATATTAGGACCAATGACTTCCACTCAGGAAACTTAGATTTTCTAAACATGAGTGGCTGCATTTAGACAATGTCTAAAAGCTCAGTTCCGAGTAATATAAAAAAATGATTTTTTTTAAAAGAACTGAGCATACTGTCTGTTGAACACTTTCAAAAATCTGGTTTCTTAGGTGACCAAAATCAGGGTACATCCTTAGCAGGTGTAGAAACTAAATGCTAAGGGTCTTATTAAATAAAAAGCATAATCTAGATTCACATTGAATTGCACCACTTTCTCTTGTTATCTCATGCACTTAGTTTAATTGGCAACTAGTTAAAAATGTAGTCGTTCCAAATATTTTTTCAATAAGATAATTCAGCAGGAAATCATCACCAATGCAGCTAGTAAAGAGGAATGAAGACTGATCAGTGAAAAGCAGCCATTCAAAGCCAAAAACCAACCTGGATGCAACTTAATGTTAGTAAAAAGGAAAAATTTTACCAACAGGAACTTTCACATAAAATCCCACTGAAACTGTTAAGAATTAAAATTATGAATGACCATGTCTGCAAATAAGAAATAATTATATTTAAAGCACCTCTGTGGTAACAGCCTGAACTTCTGATAGCATGAATTTGGGGCTGAATTTGGGCTCTCTAAGATGCTGTTGTGATTATACTGCCTTTCCAAGCTTTGTGAGTGAAAGCCTTCACTTCATCTCCTTTGGATTTCTGTATTACCTAGATAGTTCTTGCAGCTCATATGGACCCTATCCATTTTTTTTTTTTTTTTT
>NC_048926.1:17485394-17503925 GCF_011077185.1 Oxyura jamaicensis | reverse complement strand
CTTCCTTCCTTCCTTCCTTCCTTCCTTCCTTCCTTCCTTCCTTCCTTCCTTCCTTCCTTCCCTTTTCTTTCATTCTTTCTTTCCTGCCATCCTGCCATTTTCTTTTTTTTGTGATCAGAAAGCAAAACCCTGGGCTCAAATGATCTCACAGCAGATCCTGCAGACTTCAGGTGGAATAGGAAGCATGTAGCCTGCCCAGAAACCATTCCTAATGTAAGTATTATGTTGGGTATCTATAAGTTATAGTATCAAAAAATGAGAACTGCTTTGAAAAAAATGCTCTCTATTGTCTTCATGCATCAATAAAAGATTACTACTGTGAGTGCTATGACACTTTGAGCAAGTTTATGAAGAGTATTTTGATCATCTGAATAGGAGAGTATAAAATGTAAAAATAATTAAATAATTATAATCATCATTATAGTTGTTATGAAAAGCTTTTTTTTTTTTTTTTTTTCCCTTTATAATAGTCTCTATTTTATTTTCTCAGATGTTTTCCAGAATTAGTTGTTTATTTAAAAGGTATTTTTCTTTCTTGTTCTTTATCTTTATTCTCAGGGAGTTGAAGTTTATAACATTAATTTAGTTTCTCTCTCATGTTTTTCTCATCTCTTATTTTAGTAGTAACAAATTTTCCTCAGGAATGAAGCTTTAATGTCTTTTAATGATGTGTCGTTTACAGAAGAGTGCTCTGGTTGTAGCATATCCACTTCTACTTTAATTAGACTGCTGCTCTTCTAGGTTCCTTTCATCTTTCAAAGTATATCCAGCCATTCTCTATTTCTTCCTTGCATTTCTTCTCTCTGTTTTCTAGTTTTCATGAGAGTTGAAGAGCTAAGAGCTTACCTACTTTTAATGTTCTTTGGCTTGAAAGAGCTTTCCTACTAGCTAAAAACAAACAAAAAACCCAACCAATCAACCAATGACCCCGCCCGCAATACGTCCCACGCGCAATAGGAACTAAAAAGCTCAGCTGATTTTCCATAGAATAAAATAATAAAGAGATGCACCAGGAATGAAGAAGAGATTCTTTACATTAAAGCCTGTGAAATAAAGATTTTGAATTAATTGAATTAGTTATTTGGTATTTCACTTATATCTAGACTAACATAAACTTTATCAACTATTTTTTTTTTTTTTTTTTTAAATCTGGAGAGTAGTCAGATGCTATAACATTAATAAATTTATTCCTATTTTTCAATGGCCTTTGAATGCAGTGTTTATGCTAATCTCCGAAGCCTGTTGATCACAGTCTTCATTTTCTTAAGAATGTCCAGAGTCACATTTCTCTCTGTCTTTCATGGTCAGGATGAAGCATCTGCTGCCTGCCATCTTCAATACCATCACAAAGAATGAGAGCTAGAGGGCTATAAAGTGTGCAGCATGCACTTGAGAGATGAGTCTTGGAAAAATGTCATCCCATACATATATAGGTTTTTCTGGGGTACCTTTTCTTCCCCTCTGTCTTTTTTATTATTTTTATTTATATTTATTTTCTTTCATACAATTAGCCTTGTCAGCAGTATTGTACTATGGATCATTGGATGTCAATATAAAATAAATAAATAAATAAAGAAACGTACAAATAAAAATATATATTTCATATTATTACATATTATTTATACATTCTATATTACAACATATATGATATATAATATAGCATGTAATATACCATATAATATATAACACATTGGGACATATAATATGATAAATAATATATTTATGAGAAGTAATGTATAACAAATTATATTTAATATTTAATATAGAATCCAAATATATATATGTGAAAAGAAACATTTTATTCCATCTTCCCTTTTAAAAAATCAACAAAGTTCTTCAAGGAAGGAAGAGAAGAAGTAATTTTTATGTTCCACGTCTTCTGGATTTCAGTTCTTGGTTATCTGGTAGAAATATGTAATAATGCACATTGCAAAGATTGTTAGCAGTTCTAAGAACATTGAATTCACTTCACAAATGGGAAACAGATGGCTAAAGGAAGGTTGATACTTTTTGAGTAGTGAAAAACATAACTATTTTAATCATTCACGTAATAAATCTGTTAAACAGAGACTCATATTCAGTGGAAAGCAATTTATTGTATATTTTTACATGTATATTTTTACAGCAGAATAAGAAAGAGTTAACATTCACATCCACAGAACCACATTTATTTATTTATTTGAAAATTATTGACAAATAATATATTTTCTCTTTTTCCTTTTTTTTTTTTTAATTTTCATATTTTCTTTCTTCTCTCTCTCTCTCTCTCTTTTTTTTTTTTTTTTTCCCTTAATCTTTATTATCATCATAGCTTTAAATTACTGTATTAAAACTGACAAATCTGGGCAGCTGTGTTTGGTCTTTTGTTAGTGATTTCGAATTGTACAATTATAGTCATGGATTCACATTTTGTACAAACATACAAGGAGGTTATTTAGGAATAAACAGTTCCCGGGGAAAAAAGACCAAAGAAGGGTGAAAGTATTCTTTACTTCAGACAAACAAAAATGAAACAAAGATGTGGTGTTTTACCTAGAATTACTCAGCAGTTGACAAGAGAACCCAGCAAAGCCTTCATCTCAGAAATATTAATGGGACTTGAAAAGAAAACAAGAATCAAAAAAATATGGAAGGCACAGTTTTTCCCAGGCTTTACAGAAGGGAAAATGTATCCCAACACTCTTAATCACTTTTTGTTCTCCAGAATTCTGCTAGAAATTCCCATATTTCACAGCAATAATTGAGATTGTATTTAACCAATCTTTGGCCAGACTTTTTTTTTTTTTTTTTTTTTTTTTTTCTTTTTTTTTTTTTTTTGAACAATTTTAGGAGAGAGAACAATAATTTGTTAAAACATTTTATGAAACACATCCATGACTTTAGATATTTCCATAGATGCAACATCATACCAATTACTTTCTGAAAAGACACATAGGCTGTAGAGAAAGATTGTTGCTTTTCAAATGCAGCCTGTTTCCAATCTGCAGAATTGTAAATGGCTGTCTGAAGTAAGGTAGATGCTGTCCCCAGATTTCCATTTTAATGAAAAAAAAAACATCTACCATACAATGTGTGCAAAACCTGTCTACCATGCACTGTGTGCAAAAAAGACTCTTTTGGTTTATTATGTAAATCATTGACAACAGTGTTTTGCAGATTATATACAATTCAGTCTCATCAGTGCTATATGTTTTCTGTGGAATTGGGGTAATTTTCTGGGAAAAAAAAAAAAAAAGGAAAATAAACACATAAAAGTCTTCATCTTATTGAAAAATAATTCTTGGAATTGAGATTGTTTCTGAAGTATTAACTGGAAATGATTGATTTCAACTGGAATTGAAAAGAACTGAATAGAATAAGAATATACAATTTTCAAATTTTTCTTATATGTGTTGCATATGTTTTCCTAAATGTTTGGAAACATTTCAGTACAGGCCAATTTATACTAGACAGAACACAAAAATACCCCAAATTCTTAGTGAATGCTCTACATTGTAGATTATTAATGGTCACAAAATTTCATTGATGTTGATCCACATGCAAGGTGCAAATGAAAAACATATATATCTTCTGTCTTCTGTGTGTTGTGTTCAGCCAAAGAGCAAGAACAAATTAAAATACACAGATAATCCACATTAATATAACTTGCACAAATAAGAATAAATTGTTATTCCAGTTGTGATATATGTTAGCAAACCATTCCTTTATCTTGCAAGTGCATTTCCTTAAAAGTGCTGAATGAGAGGGTGAATGCGGATGATTCTATAAGAAATGTGCAGTGTTCAGTGATCATGTCGCATGGCAGCTACTCAGTATCACACAATACTTTTACATCAGCAGAATATTAGTAATAAACTTCATCTTTTTTTTTTTTTTTTTTTTTTTTTTTAATATAGTTTGGCAATTAACATAATTGTAATTTGGCATCTTGTGATTCAGGAATACTTCTCAAGTCTCTTAAGTAAAGCACCTCCCTGGAGGAATAGTAGCAAAAAGTTTAGCTACTGCCATTGATACTGCCTTTTTTTGCCTGAGATTTCTAAATGATAAGCAGGTGTTCAAAAGTGTGGTCACCCTACCTACTCAGACAATGTGTTCAGACATACTAAATCCAAGATAACACATGCAGTTCACATGCATATTTCACTATTTTACTACTCAGAATGAAATATAGGGACAGTCAATAGCTATATATCCACTCCTCCTTTTAGTGTATTAAAAAATCCCAGAAGAAATATCATCATTTGGAAATCAATGTTTGATATTGTTATGTTTAAATCTAGTAATTATTTTTCCTCTCATAAAGTAAAAAGAAAATACATCATTTTGATAAATTGTAGATTATTTAAATAAATCTTAGATTCTTTGATTACATATGAAAATATTATGAAGAAATGGATGTTTTCTTTGCAGGGAGAGTCTAGCGCAACACAAAAAATAATCATAATCTAGGTCATCCAGTGCCCAAGGCCCTTTGCCCATCCCTTGCCCTTTGGACAAGATCATAATTTATATGTTTTTTTTAATCTTTTTTTTTTTTTTTTTTTTTTTTTTTTTTTCCAATTAATATTAAAACATGTAGAAAACTATATGGCTTCTGCTTTATTTCTTCTTGTGTCTACTGAAATAGCTTACCTCACATCATTCAGGGTAATGTTTCCTCAGTTTATCCCTTTTAGCATAGCTTCAAATTAAATGTTATCAGAGTAGCAGATCAAAAGAATCTAAGAGGAAGCAGACCTAGAAAATATTTTGAATGGGATTTTTCCTTTATACAGAGATAAGAAAAACAAGTATCACACTGCTCAGTGTTCATCCATTTTGCAGGCAGTAGAAAATTATTAGTTTTGGTGGGAAACAGATTTGATCCATTATGTCAGTGCATTTCAGCTAGGCTCATTAGAGCATGTAGTGATGACTGCAATCAGTACTTTTCACAAACACAGTCAAGAATGACTGGAAACTAAGAAAAAATTCAGAAACTTATACCAATTATATTGCAGTTTTTCACTCTCTCTATAGAAATGTAGATCACATGTAGATCACCACTTTAAAAACTACAGAATCATTTTACAAATCTAACACACAGAAATTGTACACTCATTTACAGAAGATACAGATTTTTGTCAGAAAGGTAATAACTGCTTCGAATGAAAGAATAAAAGAAGTTAGAAAGTTCGTCAGAAAATGGATGAATAATGGTTACATATTTAATAAATATATATATATCGTCATTTTTCCCCCAAACCATTCTTTCCTATTTTGATACTAATGCCTGCATATTCTCAGTTATGCTCCTACTCAAGACAATATTCAAGTACTGGCATAATGACAGTGTATGTACATGATCAGCAGATTAATTTAAGGGACTACATTTGGACTGGAGTCCAAATTTTCATTTTCAGCAGACTGTCCAAGCAATTTGGTCAGCTCTCCTATTTCTCTGATTTCTATATAATGCCATGCAAAATGGAACCGTTATCAGCATGTTTGAGTCATAGTTTCCTTCCATTTCAAGGACCAGTTGAATGGTGATCACAGTTTGCTTACAGGGTTTTGAATCCTAATGCTGGGAAAGAAATTGAACCTGCTGCTACCCAAGTAGAACACTAAAGCCCATGACTCACGCTATGCACTGCTCTGGCTAAACTGCAGTATATTCTGTGTTCTGAGAATATCTCTTAGATGAAGGCCTGCAAGGGCACAAGAAAAGGATTGTTCATCTATACATCCTAACATGGAGTAAGGTCTTTAACTCTGCTACTCACAGAGGTATTAAGCTGCCCATGCTGAGACTTTCCAAAGTGCTGAAATTACACTTCCATGCTGAATATTCTGCAACATTTACACTTTATGTCCTTTTAGGAATAAATGAAAACTCAGAGTTTTAAAATTTATGTCATTTACTTAGAGAGCTATTTAGTTATTTAATGATGATTTAGTTACTAGGGGCAAATGAAAGGAAGGAGAAGTGAGGAGAGGTTATACTAGAAACATATTATGGGTTACAAGCTACAAAAGTAGAAATATATTTCTACACTTCACAATGCAACCATCCCTAAGGGACAAGTGCTTACATAAAGTGCTCACATCAAAGGATGCTGTGTACTCTTGAATGCATTTCCCTCCTCTCACAAATGTCACTGGAGTGTGTGCATCTTTTTTTCTCACCCTTTTTCTCCTCTTTTGTCTGTTAGTTCTTTCTACCTTCACATCTGTTTTTATCCATTCTTTTCCTGCTTACTTAGTTGTTTCTGTTTCTTTAAAAGCTCTGTAATATGAAGGCAAAATATCCTGCTTATGAGAGTGTGGCGTTCTGAAATAACCACCATTGCTCTTGCAAAAAGAAACATGCCAGACCTTACATTGTGTAACACTACACCTGCTAAAAGCACTGTATGGTTATAAACCCAAAATCTGATTGGAATAAACAGAAGAAACTAATTAACTCATCTTTCTTTTCTTTTCTTTTCTTTTTTTTTTTTTTTTTAAACCACAAACAAACAACTATTTTATTTCCGCTAGTATATATCTGTGCAAAATTCAAAATGACGGACAGGCTTACTGGCACTGGTGTTTCAATCCATTGATCTCCTCTTAAAGGTTTTGAAATCAAAACTAATGGAAGTACAGAAGGACAGAAAGAGAAACAAGTTATTATTTCATGAGTAACTGTACGAAGTGGAAAGTTTCACAGAATTCTGACTGATGGGAAATTTGGAAGGGTAAGCTCAAGGACAACAAAACAAAACAAAACAAAAACAAATACACAAACAAGCAATGCACTACTGCAAAAGATCAAAGTTCTGATGTAGCAGAAAAGTTGATCTAAAAGTCATGCCAAAAATACACAGCAAAACAATCAGTCAGAACTTTTGTACAGGGCATAGGCATTTCAGCTCAGAGCTTCCAACCAGGTGCATTTTAGGATTCCTGAATAATCTCATAAATGGTTCTGATGAGGAGCAATACATATCTAAACCATCCCAACAGTTCATCAAGGACTGAATTGTTATTGAGACAAAGATAGACTCCCCCTCCCCCCTCCTCCTTCCACTGCTGTGACAGTGAAGACGGTTATCCATGTGGCCTTTTGGGAGAAGAGCTAAGAGTATTTCTGGTGGGTGAGAGACAGCCATTGAGCTTTCTGTCCAGTTGGTCACTGTGGGCAAGATTTGGCACACAATCACCATAGGTTTGGAAAAAGAGCAAAGTAGAGAGCATAACCATTATTGCCTTTACTGACTAAAAGTTGTCATATGGGATAATGAATAATTTCTCATACTATATCTGGGCCTGATATTGATCAGTAAAGTTATTTTTATGCTACTGCTAAGTTGTAAACATCTAATTTCACAGAAGTATGCGAGTCACTCACACGGTACACACCTCTCTCAATGAGATAAAGTTACCTTGAATGAGAAATATCAAACTACATTTTATCCTAAGAAACACTACATTTCAAATGGCTGTAATCAGAGGCACGTGCAGCTCCTGGCATGTTCCAGATTACCAATATGTCTTCCAGTCCCACTGCAGTGGGAGTCTTGACACCATCAGCAAAAATGGGTAGCTGCAATTTTGTGTTCTGGATAAAAGACAGAGCCTGACTTGGTAGCTGTGTGTGGCATGCAAAAATATCCACCATCTGTCTGAAATGTACCGTGCAGACAGACTTGGTAGCTGAATGTGCAGGCTGTCTACCAAAAGCCAAGGAGCAACTGGAAAGCTGTTGCTGTTTACTTCTGCCAAAATGCAAAATGATGTGAGAACTATGACTGTTCACAGGAAGTACAGAATACGTTCACAGGATCTACAGGTTGATCCAGAGTTAGGTTGGTATGGTCTGTAACTTACTGTTATGTAGGTTCTGCGAAAGTGCATGCTTTTTTGCTCATCTGGGGAAATGTAGGTGCAGTCTACAGTTGTAGAGTTAAATTAGTAACAACAATTTCATGGTAACTGTGATTCCATTTCAATTTAATTATTATACAACAAGGATTCCAAGGACTTTCTCTAGCAAACAAAACTACCTCTGGCATGATAACTTCCAAAAAGCTGATAACATACATTCAATAAAAATTAAAAAAAAAAAACAAAAAGCAACTCAAAATAATGGATTTTGCATTTTGGAATGACCAGTTTAATCAAGCTCATTAGAATAGCAGAAATAGAAAAAAAAAAAATCTTTGCAGACAAAAAGCAAACAAATTAAATTTTCTATTAATTTTCTATTAATTTTCTATTAAATTTTCTATTTATTTAAATTAAATACAGAGAGGGCACTACTGATATATACTGTTAATAATGAAAATATGGACCAACAAGGGAAACACACTGATATAGTATCTGTCTGAAAGCATATCGATTCTCTAGTACATTAATCCTTTGCAGTGAAGAATTATTGCAAAGAATGAGTCACAGGACAAAATATAGGATGTTCTCATTTAAGAGATTTTTTTAAACTGAATTTTAAAAAGTGATTAATGTATTTTTTGGTTTATTATATTTTAATACATATAAGTCCAAAACATTATCTTTCTTAGAAGATATTATGTACCAACTGATCACAATGAAATTTGGTATAAAAAGTTTCACAAAATATATCCATAAAAGACAGAAAAAAATAAAGCCCATCTAATTTTAAACAAATGATTAGAATCTGCATGCAAATTGAAAATTTATTTTTGGAACATAGGCAATTAAAATCTTGTCTAGAAGAGGAAGTTGCACTATCTAAAAACAAAACAAAACAAAACCCCCAAAACAACCTTCTTCTGAGTTTATGTCTTTTGGTTTAGCTGTGCTTCCTTTCTAAATTAAATTAAAATTAGAATGATTGTATGAAATTGCTGTGGGCTGCCCTTTGGAAAGATTTAATGAAAAATGATAAGATTCACACCTTATGTCATTGACATAGTCAAAAAAAATCCCATGTTGATTTGTATGTAATGGAAATAACAGGAGTGTATTTTTTATTTTATTTTATTTTATTTTATTTTATTTTATTTTATTTTATTTTATTTTATTTTATTTTATTTTATTTTATTTTATTTTATTTTATTTTTAAAGTCATTAGTTTAATAATAATATAAATGCAAAAGATATTGGGACATCAAAAACTCCTTTGAGAGCTCTGGAGGTTCAAGGATTCTTCTCAAATCTTACTGCACTCCAGACATCCTTCTGATTATCAGCACTGGTGGAAAATACTTCTTTCCATTTTGATTTCGCTTTCCAATTGGTTCAGAAAGCAAAAATGGGAACATCTTCTAACATCTCTGGCATACTTTGGAGAGGTGAGATGCTAGGCTGAAGAATCCCAATGCTCCAATTTCTCAATTCTCAATAAAACTATGTAGGAAGTGATTTATTGTAATTCAATTAGCTTGAAATCTCACTTAAGATTAACAATTAAGAAAAATAATAATATTAAGAACATTACCATTAGAAAACACCATTCACAAAGTGTAGAAGCTTTATCTACCTCTGTAATATAGAATTGAAAAAAAAAAAAAATCCCTCTCTTGTCCTTTATCCATTAGACCTGCCTTTGACTTCTGTACTGTACATCTATGAATAACCCTGCTAGGAAGACTGCTTTCCTGGTAGAGCATGTAGCATGTAGCTTTTGAACACTTCTGGAGTCTATCAAGGTACCTACATTCTCCCAGTAATTTGTTCCTTTCTATTATTCAAGTATTTTAACTGAGCAGAGTGGCAAGACTACAGATGTGTTTTCATGGTTAACTCAGCTGATCTTCTGGTTCTCCACAGTTGAAAGGTGGAAATCTGCCTTCTCTGAAGACCCAAGCCACTCCTCAGGGCTGCAGAAACAAGAGAAGAAATCTAATTTTTGCATTACAGCACTGAGATTATGGTAGGCTTGCTCATCCTGCCTATACAACCTAAACAGTCCACTTATACTGCCATTTCCTAATGTCAGATACTGGTATTTCTCATTGTAGCTTTTCCTCATCTGAAAAGACCTATTCAGCCTTTTAACCTACTAAGTTTTACAGTCCTGAACTACCTGTTCTAACTTGTGAGGATGAGTCAAAAAAGTAGTTATGCACACTGTCTGACAGTTTTGCCATAGGACACAGACTCTAGATTATATATAAGTAAACTTTTTGACTCTTTGTAACTAATTGACTTGGGCTGCAGAAATATTGTAAATAAGTTAAAAGATCTTATAAAATATTTTTTGAATTCTAAATCAGGAAAGAAGTGCTTCATATAGTCTATATTTTTATTTAAACTTTCTACCTCTTAAATATCTATAAAGCTATCAGGTGGAAAACCTGTCAGTTTAGGATTTAATAATGAGTTAATAATGGCTAAAATATATATATCACTGGTAAGTGGAATTATAAATTTTTACTGGTTATTTCATGATTATTATTTTTTATTCTACTTATTCCTTAATACATAGAAAATATTGCTTAGTATACTTTAAATATGTGATCATGCAGATGACACTATTGAATAGAAACCACAAATAAGGAAGTGATAAAAGATTAATTAAGTAATAGTTTTTCATCACCTTTTCCATGCTGCATATGCCCAATTCAAACATTTGAGTATTAATGGCAATTAACTTTCTCAAATTTAATGAAACATATGTAGTTTAGTGAACTGTAATCTGAGTCAGTATTTTTTACTACATTTTTGACAAATATTTTCAGTGATGGCTAACAGCAAAGGTCTTGTTACTGAGAAGCTTCAGGAGAAATGCAAGAGAAATAGATCCTACCCCATTACAAAAGGTGAAATTTAATCTAAATAAAGACAAAATAGGAACCCTTCCAAATTCAATAATAATAATAAAATAAGCTCATGTTAATATAGCCAAACAAGGTCAAGTGAAGGTGGTTTAGGCTGGCAAATAAATTTAAGATTTTTGTTGGCACAATTACAGGAAAACTCTGGCATGGAATATCTTTGGTCACGCCCCACAGCCATATGAGACTTGTTGTTTCTCTAGACTGCATTTATCCTTCATTGACAACATTTTAGCTGTGTCAGCTTTCCACTTTGGAACTTGGAATTGACATCAAGAGTAAGCATGGAAAATGTGAGTCTTAATTATATTCATATTGTTATTGGATAATGCCAGAGTGAGAGTTAAACATACAGCCTATCAGAGGCACCTCAAAAGCTTTTTCAGTCATAAGGAGAATATCTCCCACTTGAAGATTTAAAACTTGTTTAGATCAAAGCCTTCAATATGCACTGCCTTGCTACCAACTTGTGGTGTTATTTGCTTTCCCCCTCCCCCCCTAACATTTCTATTTCAACTAGAGTTTTAGTATTAACACTTTTGTATCAAATCAGTATTAAAATGAAATCTAACAGTAATCGGAGTAGCCTAGTGTAGAGATTAGTGGCTGTTAAAAATATATTTTTAGGTAAGGGCAGTTTTAAATGTTTTATGTCTCTCATAATTCAAGATAAAACAACAAAAACAACAACAAAAAACATCTAATACAACTCCTTGAAGATAATTCATCTCCAAGATATAGATAATTAATCTGGCTAATATAATATAATAGTAATTTAGCTGGATAATTCAGTGATCAAGGCACTGTGTGCTCAGTACCTTGAGTAACATAATCCTCTCTACTTTATTTACAACAGTCTTTACAACAGTCTTTTTTTTTTTTTTTTTTTTGAAAGGATCTCCAACGCATAACTAACAGCCTCTGCTGTTAGGATTAATGGTAAATTGTCCCATTTTCTGTCATATCCTGTGGAATCAAGGGAAAAGTGAGAAATCACAGACTTAAACAGTTTCAGTCTCAAAATAAGAGTATTCTACACTGCTCTGGTTGTGTATGTGTGTGTGTTGTTGGTTCACAGCAGTTACTCACTCTTTCTCTGATTTAGTAACAACTGATAAGCAATACATTTCCTAGGACTAGAATATCTTGGATTTTCTCAATTTTCTGTCTGTCCATACTAAATAAAATAAATTGGCTAAGTAAGTTAATGATATTCCATAGTCATCTTCAATGTATAGAGTTTTTCTTTGTCATGTCTGGATGAAATCTTTTTTCCTGTGGCTAGTCCCAGTTCTTTGTGCATTTGACAGTTGACCTAATAGGAACCACTCTTAGTTGCCAGGTGGCTTCTACATCTGAGATTATATCTCCTCATAGGCTCACTGTAATTATGCTGATATTTTGGTAGTTTATCCAGCAGTACAGGACTCGCATATTAAACAATATAATTAACTCATTTTTTCTTGGCAGAAGAAGAGGAGAAAGTGTGGGCGGTGTATAATGACCCATATCTGTGGGATAATAAAAATGAATTTTTGAAATCCAACCTGGACTTTGTTGGAAGTAATCTGGCTCAGGTATTGAACTCAGGTACTAAATTTGTATGCTTTGAACAGAGTCCAGCTGTATTCTCAAAAGTGGCTGTCAAGAAAGTATATAGAAACAAGCAGATCAATATTAAAAAAAAACACACCAATGAGGTAAAAGGTTTTGGTGTCTCTCACAGTGTTAAGGTAAAATGATCTGCAAGTTACACCTAGCCTTACAAAGACCACAGAAAATTGGGTAACCCAATATTTAATCAGTGATCTTAACTTTTTATTATTATGGTCATGGTAAACATCTTTTCAGTTATTGGATGAACTTGAAATGATGACAACATTGAAAACTGGTCTTTTGATGACAACATTGAGAACTGGTCTTTTGATGTCATTACAAGGACTCATGCTGGTTCAGACAGATCAATTTTAATATCTTGAAACAGATTTCCCAGTGGGATTCATTAACATGAACTAACTTATAGTTCTTTGCTGGGTCCTACCAGATATCCTGAGTTATTCAAAGAGTCTCCAGCCCAGTTCAGCTAGTACCACCCTTCCGATAATATATCTTCATTATTTATATTGCTAGGTCTGACCAAATCATGATAATGGAGAATCTGGATGTTGTCCAGATTCTGTGCCTAGCAGCAGAAATCAAGGTACATGGGATGGTGTGCCTTATCACAGGGTTTGTTTCAGCTTCATGGTTGAACAGAAAGGGCAGAAGGGCTGATCCACAGGTTGAAAAGAAATTTAGTCCCCCCCCCCCCGTTTTTTTTTTTTTTTTTTTTTTTTTTTTTTAAGTCCCTCACATGTATTAGGTAGTGTTACCTGTTACTTTTTGGTATCTTTGGTCTGCCTGGGATGTTTTCAATACATACAGAGTGAGTGATGTAGGAAAAAAATATAGTCACACCCATGGCATGGAGATCTCAGAAACTCACCAACAAAGTTCTCCTCATCATTGAAATCATTGAATTGATCCCAGAAAGGATATTATTATTCCCCATTTTGCCTCTGAGGGACTGTGTTCTACAATTCTTCAATAATGGTTTGGTTTTATTTTATGAGAAATAAAATCTAATCTTCATTCTGAAGTATCAGGCAGCAGCTTGCAAATGTTACAATACCTTTTTTATTTACAGATGCTGCAGGTAATAGGTACTTCAGGTTTAGTAAAGTGCATGATTGCTTTTTAAACTGAACATTTCTTCATAATAATGCATTGTAAATAAATTGTTGTACTGCAAAGCATCACCACACTCTTGCAAGCCTCTAAAGTCCTTAAAAGCACTCATTCTTATCTGACTTTTTAAAACTAGCTATTAATATTTACATTTGTGACTGTGCACAAATACATAAAATCATTGTAAAAGCCAGAGGTTTAAGTGCCTGCCCTTCCACTCACCAGGTTGGAAAGAACTTTTAGATCTGTCTCAGAGGATTTCTTTCTATTACAAATATGAAACTGGGATGTTAAAATGAAAAAGAAGCAAATTTAATAATAATAATAAATGCTTGCAAGGGACAGTGCTCATCTTGATGGCTCCAGGGAGTGGAAGGAGATTATGTTAAAGCATAAATGGAGTTTTAACATTTTTAAATCCAGAAGGTCTAATCTAATCTAATCCTTTTCAATCCAATTTTTTAAATGTAGCCTAGACATCAGATTAAAGCTTGCACTTTTCTTTTCTAGGCCATTGCAAACAGAATCAGCATCTGTGCTACCTTTCCAATATTCAACATTTCAAAAATGATTTTAAATGAATCAAAAATAAATAAACAAAGGAAAAACTATAAATTAGATACCGAGTATTTTATTTTTATTTTAAGGTGGAACAGATTATAATTCCTTTTGGTAGATATGCCATTTCTGTTAAAATAAATAACTTGGAAGAAAAGAAGAAGAAGAAGAAGAAGAAGAAGAAGAAAAAGAAGAAGAAGAAGAAGAAGAAGAAGAAGAACAAGAACAAGAAGAACAAGAACAAGAACAAGAACAAGAAGGGCTGTATTTTATTTCCACCATATGTCTAGGAAGTTAAAGTCTCCCAGGAGAACAAGCACTGACAGTTGAATGCCTTCTGCTAGCTGCCTCATCTGTCTCTTCATCCTGGTTTGTCAGTTTATAACCTCACAAAAGGTTATAGACCCTCACAAAAGATGTCCACCTTGTTGGCCAAGCCCCTGATCCTTATCTACAGGAACTCTACCTTATCATTGCTAGTCCTGAGGTCAACAACACTGAAACACTCTCTAATATAGAAAGCCATGCCACTGCTGTTCCTTAGTTGCCTGCCCCTTCTAAAGAGCTTGTAGGCATCCATTGCAGCATTCCAGTCATGGGAGTGGTCCCACCATGTTTCAGTGTTGGCAACAATGTCATAGTTTGCTTGCTACACAGTGGCTTCCAGCTCCTCCTATTTGTTGCCCATGCTGTGTACATTTAAGATAATGACAAATCATAACTGCAAGCTATGGGGTCACTGCCCACTCGTGTATATAATAGCCTGAAATGAATTTTCAGTGTCTAATTCTGAAGCTAGTCATGACAAGTCTGGTGATTACCTAAAGGACTGCCTGATTCAAGATACATTTATCCTTTCTGCCTTTTATGAACCTTGTGATTTACCAGATTCAGGATCAAATAAACAACATACAAGACAAAAGAAGATCGGTGTTCATTGCACATGCATATTTAATCAGGGTATACCATATTTCCCACTCCTTTTTCATGCATAAAGAGGGCTGCAGATGAGCAGGATTTAAGAAGTACTTATACTCTGAAAGGAGAGCTTTTACATCACTTCCAGAATCTCAAAATTTATCCTCAGGTTCTCTCCAAACGTTATGTTTTCACTTGATGATGTCAAGTAGTTTTAAGATCGATTCATGCATGAGAATTTTCAGTTATGTCCACATGGAAGATGTGCACTTTTACAGACAGAAGTAGCAGTCTTAAATATATCAGCTACTGAAGTCCTTAGTACTAAATTATTCTAGCATTGGTATTGCAGGACGCATGAGAGCATGCATAGCACATTCTTCTTATAAATCTTCCTATATTTCAGTCACTTCCTACAAAGGACACCAAAAGATCTGTGTTCTTTGCTTATGTATACCAAAATGTCAGTGTGTCCAGTGTGGTTTGTTTAGTGACAGATTTTAAAAAAAAGCAGCGGGCTTGTGATGTCTTTCAATAGTATGACTGATTTTCTCATGTTGGTAGCCTGTGTTGACTTGATGGTGTTCTTTTGGAGGTGTTTTGACAGATGCTTCCAAGTGACACCCAGGAGAGAGAGAAGGGGACCTACAGGAGGAAATAATAGCAGCACTGAAATAAATGGTAAATAAATCTTAAGAGAAGACAAGTTCTTGGAAGAACTTTGGCAAAAGACCTTTTACAGTCTTGTCTGTATGTTTTTTTACTTCCTCCTCTCTCTTTCCATATGGTTTCCATAAGGTTTCCAACTAGTTTGGGATTAAGTTCACAAGAAGACACACAACAAAATCACAGAATCACAGAATCACAGAATAGTCTAGGTTGGAAGAGACCTCAAGATCATCAAGTCCAACCTCTGACCTAACACTAACAGTCCCCACTAAACCATATCCCTAAGCTCTACATCTAAACGTCTTTTAAAGACCTCCAGGGATGGTGACTCCACCACTTCCCTGGGCAGCCCGTTCCAGTGTCTAACAACCCTTTTGGTAAAGAAGTTCTTCCTAACATCCAACCTAAAACTCCCCTGGTGCAACTTAAGCCCATTCCCCCTCGTCCTGTCACCAGGCACGTGGGAGAACAGACCAACCCCCACCTCGCTACAGCCTCCCTTGAGGTACCTGTAGAGAGCGATAAGGTCACCCCTGAGCCTCCTTTTCTCCAGGCTGAACAAGCCCAGCTCCCTCAGCCGTTCCTTGTAAAATATGGGTCTAGTGCAATCTGAGACCCCCTAGGACAGCTAAGATTCTTGCAGAGGCATAGCTGTAGACATACAACACAGGATAAAGGCTTCATTCATTTGCCTGGATATAGGTGTCTGTTGACTAATGTGACCTCTGAAAATCAGTAATTCCCAATGGACTCTGGGAGTAAGTTCCATTGGTCATAAAAATCTCCATCACAGCTGTCATTGTGATTGTGGTGGGTCTGAATAGCTTTTTGGAAGCAGAAGAGTTCCTTTGACCAGTAGGCCAATATATGCTTCTCCAGAATGAGCCGGGGTATCTCCATATTGTTCTCATCTTGAAATGGTCATGTGGACAACAAGAGAACTTCTTTTTCTAAGATTGCTATGCTCTGGAATTAAATCTAGTCAATATTGTGTATAATTACATATAATCACATCTATTAAGTTAATTTCTCTAAATCCATTTTGTCTTGTTTATTTACTCGGCTAGAACATGGGTGCTGGAAAAGTGGTACAGTGTAAAAGAAAAAATAATAAAAAAAAAAAACAATAAATGAGTAAATGGTAAGAGTGAATTTCTTACAACTTTTTAGGAGCTTTGAACAGCTGCTATGTGCTACAGAAGGCAGGACAAGAATTGTATAACTATGAGCTGTGACAAAATAGCTCACTGGTGATAAGGGTATCACAGAGGTTGACTTTCTTGTAATTGGTTATAGCCATGCAATAAGAGTAAAGATCAGAAAAAATTGCCCCACAACTCTTCGGTGGAGCCTAAAAAACACAGCACTGGTATAGGTGCAAGAGGTGTTTCTGTCTTTTTGGCAAGTATTCCCTGGTTTTCTTGAGCTGTCTGTGTCACAGCCTGATATAGATGAGAAAAAGGTATAAGGTACAAGGAGAAGAGTAAATTCAAAATATCTGATTCAGCCAGGTCATTTATCTCCACCTTTTTCTGCAGGGAATTAAAGACAGTGATTCAGCAAATATTATATAGGAAATACTGCAGAGGAACTTTTTAATTTGTCAGCAGGTTGTCTTTCATGTTTTTCCTCTTCTTAAATATTCCCTACAGCACTAACCTTGCTGTCTGGCATAACTGCTAAAATATGCCAGATACAATTTTCCAAGAACACATCAAAAACACATGTATTTCTCTGTCTTTTCTTCCCAGCTTTGTGCTGATGTTGTTTTCAGTGATTATGTTATGTGCTAAATATAATTTCTAATCTATCTAGGGAAATTCTTTACCTAAAGCTTTTAATTTGTAGCTGAAAAATAAAAATTCATACCTATAAAATGAATTTAAACTTATGCTATTTTTTTTTTTTGAGTCCTTTCAGACAAATAAGACTTGGAAAAAAAAAATGAAATTCCATTTCTCCCTGTACCCCAGTATATTTTAGGCCAGCATCATTAGAATTTCAGCAACTTAATAGCCGTCATATGAAGAAGGTGTATCTAAATATATCTCATTGGCAAGCTCTGAATGCATACACCTATACCCAAGCTGGAGAAACTGGAAAAAAGCTTCCCATTTCTCATCACAGATACCTATAAACTTATTATATTAAAACTACTTGCTGGAATGCAAGCAATGCAATACGTGTACCACAACTTTCTTTAGCTGGAAGAAGACCTGCATAAACAAGGAAACAGAAGATGGTAATGAATTTGAATTGGCTCTCTAGGTGGGAAAAATCAAATGATGACTGCACCTGAGAACACAAATCCATCCTCTAGCTTTGACAAAGCTGTTACAAAGGAGAACTTGGTAATGTTAACATGGTGCTAAGTTCTATTACTACTGAAGCTTGCGAAAAGCTAGCTCAGTACAGGCTTACCTGTTTCAGCGTATGCACTATGGGGTGTATGATAACACACTTTTAAAAGCAGTGCAAATTAGCTCTAAAACATTGAAGCTAATACATGAAAAAATGGTCAGAAACCTTAACAAAAGGATCTTTAAAAGGTCCTGCATTTTACATTATACATTTAAATATATCATAAATATACAATATGTATATTACATATCTATGTTATACATGCATATTATACACTTAAATAGGTGTATACAGGTGTATTAATTATACAGCTGTATTATATATTATATATTTAAATTATCAAAATGAAATTCAGTTAATGTTTGAAGGATTTTCTTATGTTGGTTTAGTAGGTGTGTTCTGAAAGCTCCTGAGATAGAAGGTGAGATCTGGGCATATTTAGATCCTTCCATTAGGTAAAGTAATAAAGACCTATTTTATTTTATTTTATTTTATTTTATTTTATTTTATTTTA